>NW_011494784.1:2284605-2337963 GCF_000754665.1 Bison bison bison
TAGTTCTAAAAGGTCTTGTAGGTCTTCACAGAACCGTTCAACTTCAGCTTCTTCAGTGTTACTGGTTGGGGCATAGACTTGGATTACTGTGATATTAAATGGTTTGCCTTGGAAACAAACAGAGATCATTCTGTAGTTTTTGAGATTGCATCCAAGTACTGCATTTCGGGCTCTTTTGTTGACCATGATGGCCACTTCATTTCTTCTGAGGGATTCCTGCCCGCAGTAGTAGATATAATAGTCATCTGAGTTAAATTTACCCATTCCAGTCCATTTCAGTTCGCTGATTCCTAGAATGTCAACATTCACTCTTGCCATCTCTTGTTTGACCACTTCCAATTTGCCTTGATTCATGGACCTGACATTCCAGGTTCCTAATGCAATATTGCTCTTTATAGTATTGGACCTTGCTTCTATCACCAGTCACAATCACAGCTGGGTATTGTTTTTGCTTTGGCTCTATCCCTTCATTCTTTCTGGAGTTAGTTCTCCATTGATCTCCAGTAGCATATTGGGCACCTACTGACCTGGGGAGTTTCTCTTTCAGTATCCTATCATTTTGCCTTTTCATACTGTTCATGGGGTTCTCAAGGCAAGAATACTGAAGTGGTTTGCCATTCCCTTCTCCAGTGGACCACGTTCTGTCAGATAAGTTGATTTAAATCATTTATATCCTTAAGTTTCTAAAAGTTCCAGTTAAGAGACAGTGATTATTAGACTAGATGAAGTGGAAGTCATTCAGATGTGTAAAACTCTTTGTGACCCCATGGACTATACAGTCCATGGAATTTTCCAGGTCCAAATACTGGAGTGGGTAGCCGTTCCCTTCTCCAGGGGATCTTCCCAACCCAGGGATTGAACCCAGGTCTCCCTCATTGCAGGTGGATTCTTTACCAGCTGATCCACTAGGGAAGCAAAATTTAACTATATGCTGTATATAAGAGATACGTCTAAAACATAAAGATACAGAAAAGATTTAAGAGAAAAAGATCCAACATACAATTATTAAAAGCTCAGTAACTGTATTAATATGTCCACTTAAAGAAACATGGCTTACATCCATGCAAAACAGCCAGCCAGTACCCAAACCCCAGGAAAAAGCTTTGTAGGCAGGGTAGGGAGGTGTTGTGGGTAGAAATACGGTAACTGGTGGTCACTGTCCAATCATTTTCCAATGCAGACTTTTAATTGATCCTCTTCTTTTCTGTCCTATATTTCATCCTCACTCTTTATTAGCCCATGCTTTCAAAAATTCTGCTCCTTTTCCATTCACTTTTTCCAGTGAATTAAACTTCTGGTCTCCTGGCTGAGCATGGTCTGGAAATGTACATAAGGTGGGTGTCTTGGAAGAGGTCAGCTATTCCCTACATATAGACTTTCAATTTATGTTTGTTTCATTTGGTGCCTCATTTTCTATGGTTATTCCAGGTCAACTGGCTGTATTCACATTGGTTTCTTTGCAAAACTTATCCATCTACCCTATCTTCTGAAATACTGTTACATTCTTTTGTCCCCTGATGACATCCTTCCATTCTTTATCCATGTTTATAACTTTTTATGAACTGTTAACATGATCTCAATGAGGAACTAATATATGTGTCCAAGTGTCCAATCATCTACCTTTTATAGGCAATCTCTCATGTTTTTAAAAATTCTGTAGCTTTATAGTGCTTTAAACTCTAATAGGCTCCATTTCTCATTACACATTACAAAGATCTCCTTTGGTACTTTAACTTGCTAATTCTTCCAGATGAAGGTAGATTCACTTTGATAACTGCCTGCCTTCCACTATCCAACTATGTATCAGGGCATGAGTGTACACACACAGACACATAGACACAAACACTTCTGCACCCCCACTTTTTAAATTACATATAGATGCATTTAAGGGGTACTAGTCACCATGAAAAACCGAAAAACAGGATGCATAGGCATTTTTTCTGCATTTTGCACATATCCTTTCCCAAAGGATATGTGCATACATAACAGTTCCCTTGAAAAGCTCACTAGTTTTCCCAAACCTGGAAAACATAGTGAGTACCTTAAATACCCCTCAGAGCATTTTATAAGTTAATAATATTCCCAACTCTAACTTCATACACTGTGGCAAATTTTTCATTATAACTTCAAATATAACTTTTTAGTATTCCAGAATGGCTAGTGGGCATATTTCTCATTACATATGAATATACTGACATTCTGGTCTATATAAGCATCAGTTTAGTTCAGTTGCTCAGTCACGTCCGACTCTTTGCGACCCCATGAACTGCAGCACGCCAGGCCTCCCTGTCCATCACCAACTCCCAGAGTTTACACAAACTCATGTCCATTGAGTTGGTGATGCCATCCAACCATCTCATCCTCTGTCGTCCCCTTCTCCTCCTGCCCCCAATCCCTCCCAGCATCAGGGTCTTTCAAATGAGTCAGTTCTTTGCATTAGGTGGCCGAAGTATTGGAGTTTCAGCTTCAGCCCTTCCAATGAATATTCAGGACTGATTTCCTTTAGGATGGACTGGTTGGATCTCCTTGCAGTCCAAGGGACTCTCAAGAGTCTTCTCCAACACCACAGTTCAAAAGCATCAATTCTTTGGCACTCAGCTTTCTTTGTAATCCAACTCTCACATCCATACATGACTACTGGGAAAACCATAGCCTTGACTAGATGGACCTTTGTTGGCAAAGTAATGTCTCTGCTTTTTAATATGCTGTCTAGGTCGGTCATAACTTTTCTTCCAAGGAGTAAGCATCTTTTTATTTCATGGCTGCAGTCACCATCTGCAGTGATTTTGGAGCCCACAAAAATAAAGTCTGTCACTGTTTTAACATCTATTTGCCATGACGTGATGGGACTAGATGCCATGATCTTAGTTTTCTGAATGTTGAGCTTTAAGCCAACTTTTTCACTCTCTTCTTTCACTTTCATCAAGAGGCTCTTTAGTTCTTCTTCACTTTCTGCCGTAAAGGTGGTGTCATCTGCATAAGTTAGACTGAAATTGTCCCCAAGGGGCTAGGGACACATTCTCAGTTTACAGATGAAACTAATTTTCCAAGTCCACATAACTGAAGCCCAAACCACAGGAATGTTATGAATTTACCAATGTAAATGCCATTTTATCATCATGTCTCTTAGCAGCCAATCAATCTTCTGTGGCATCTTAAAATTACTTTGATCCTTATTTCAAATTCTAAAACAATGCATCCATTCATATACATAACAGTTAACTCCAAGTGAGGAAGAAGCACTAGATTCCTACCCTTGTGAAACTCAGAAACTAGTAGGGGAAACAAAATGATGAGTGACTACACCACAATGCATTAAATGCTGACAGACTTGTGAGAGTATAAAAGAGAAATAACATAATATTTAACCCAATCTGAAAGGATCTCCTGAGCAGAGTGTTAAAGAGCACATATAGGGAAGAGCCAAATGAAAATTGAGAGGAAAGAGAAAGGGCTTTCTAGGTCAGAAGACTAGTACCTGAGGTCAGGACAAGGAAGGACAGTCAAAACAAAACAAAACAAAAAATGAAGCTGAGACACAAGACAGAAGAGAGATCACAAAAGGCACTGTATACATCCAGAAGGGTTTAGGTTACCAACAAAGCTAGACTTTTATGCTGGAGAGATCTGATAAGAATAGATTTGCACATTGGGAAGATCACTTTGGTGGTAAATGGAGAAGTAAAAGGAGTGTAAAACATTGACGGTAACTTACAAGTACAGTGGTTGAGAAACCCTGGGTTAAAAAGAAATACAAGAGCTATTAAGGAGTTTTAGGAGGTAAAACTTATAGACTGACTAGATGCAGATGGAGAAGAAGAGAGGTTAAAGGCCTACACCAGTTTTCTGGTTGGGGAAATCTGAGTAGATGATGGAACAGAAAAGGCAAGGGGGAAGCATGGGCATCATTTCCTCCAGACACATGCATTAGGAAGCATCTGTGGTACATCCAAGTTGGACACACTGGCTTGGAGCATAAGAGAAACTCCCTGGTAAGAAGAGTGGAAGCCCTCTTCTTAACTGATATCCTGTTAACAAACATGCTGAATTAACTGTGATGCCAATGACAGACCACAGGCCACACCTCAGCACATCTACTCTTATCAAACAGTATACTTACCAAGGGCCACATGTATTTCCTCCAGGCAGTTGTAACTGTTGTTATTATATAACTTAATAAAATATTAATAAACCAATAAATGTTCAAAAAGAAAAGTTGTTTCTATGAAAGTTAAGTCAAATGCTCTGGAAATACACAAAACCTTATATAACAAAATAACTGGTATGAAAAATTTTAGACACATAAACACACAGTCAGAATAAAGGTAAGTTATAGACTGACCCAGTGCAAGCCTGCAGAGGTAGCTGATTAGGCAGTCAAGGGGTTGGATCTGGACTGTCAGCCCATCTGCCATATATAAACGCCACAACTTTTCTGCTAGTTACTGAACCCAAGATTCAGTTTCTTCAACTATACAGTAAACTCCACTTCAACATATGGTTGTTCTGAGACTACACAGGTATTTTTTAAGTGGCCAACATTATGCCTAACAACAAGGAAACAAATACCCAGTTGGTAATGCTATCTTTCAGTCATTCCTTCAGTAAAGGAGTACTTTTCTTTTAAGGAAGACTCAAAGTTTGAGATAATTGCTTCATATCATGGCTATATATTACGCTGCTCTCATCTGTCTTATGGACTTCTAAAAAGAAGTTTGGAAAAGACCTACTATGACCTGGAGGCTTAGACCTACTGACTACATCTCTGGTAAGCTAAATCATTAAAGAGAGCAAGTAACAGAACCTACCGACAGAACTACACCAATACTGAAGACCAAGGACTCAATATTTACTTGACTTTTACGTATATAGTCTTTCTTAATAAAGATTATCTATCTTACTAAAAAAGAAAAGTATGTTTACCTTGATTATCATTACTTCCCCTTTATTTTAAAGGAACAGGATAAAATGTGCAATTTCCCTTAGGCTCCAGATGGAAAGGACCACGTCATACTCATCATTTGATTTCTAGCAACCAGCAATAGGATGCAGTAAAAAGGTTTTTGCATAAATGAAATTATATTTCTACTCTTTCTTAAATTTAAAGGAGATACGTAAGTTATCATACCTACTCTTTCCCCATACATATATATACTGGGGAGGAGGATTTCATGGGAGAGATTAAGTGCTTCCCCTCAAATGTTTCATTACAGAAATTTTAAAAGACCACTCTCTCCTGAACAGAAGTGCTGTTTCTCCATGGAGTGGAGAATTGGGAAGATGAGGGAATGATTATCAATGAATTAATAATTAGTACCTCTTTGGGCTTCCCTTGAAGCTCAGTCAGTAAAGAATCTGCCTGCAATGCATGAGACCTGGGTTCGATTCCTGAGTAAGGAAGATCCCCTGGAGAAGGAAATGGCAACCCACTCTAGTATTTTTGCCTGGAGAATCCCATGGACAGAGGAGCCTGGTGGGCTACAGTCCATGGGGTTGCAAGAGTTGGACACGACTTAGTAACTAAACCACCACCACCTCTTTGAAATTATGGCTGCTATGAGACTGACCTAGTATGAATATACAACTTTTGGGGGTTCCACTGCTTTTGGAGGGACTAGCTATGATTGGAGGAACTGCACCACCAACTAGAATGCAATCTAAAGGAAACTATGGAGGTTTTAAAACATGTACAACATTGAAAGAGAGTTCCCTTTTCTCCACACCTTTTCCAGCATTTATTGTTTGTAGATATTTTGGTGATGGCCATTCTGACCAGTGTGAAGTGATACTTCATTGTAGTTTTGATTTGCATTTCTAATAATGAGTGATGTTGAGCATCTTTTAATGTGTTTATTAGCCATCTGTCTTTGGAGAAATGTCTGCACTGTTGGTGGGAATGTAAATTGATATGGCTATTATAGAGAACCGTATGGAGATTCCTTAAAAAAGCGAGGAATAAAAATATCATACAATGCAACAATCCCACTATGGTTCCAAAACCATAACTGGAAAAGACACATGTACCCCTATGTTCACTGCAGCACTATTTATAAGAGCTAGGATATGGAGGCAACCTAGATGTCCACTGACAGATGAATGGATAAAGAAGATGTGGTACATACAGAATAGAATATTACTCAGCCGTAAAAAAACGCATTGAGTAAATTCTGATGAAGTAAATGAACCCAGTGGCTGTTATACCGAGTCAAGTAAGTCAGAAAGAGGAAAACAAATATTGTATATTAACACATGTATATGGAGTCTGGAAAGATAGTACTGATGGAACCTATTTGCAGGGCCGCAGTGGACAGACTTGGTGAGCAGACTTGTGGACACAGTGGAGGAGGGAGAGGGTGGGATGAATTAACAGTAGCGTGGAAAAATACACATTGCCACATGTAAAATGGGTAGCCGATGACAATTTGCTGTATGATGAAGGGAGCTCAAACTTGGTGCTCTGTGACAACACAGAGGGGTAGAATGGGTGGGAGATGGAAGAGAGGTTCAGGAAGAAGGGGACATATGTGACATGTTTCATGTTGATGTATGGCAGATTCATGTTGATGTATGGCAGAAACCAACACGATATTATACAGCAATTATCCTCCAATTAAAAATATATTATTTAAAAAACCAAACGTATCACATAATGGCAACTTTTGTGAATATTTAGTACTGTGTGTGAAGTTACCAATGCAGAACAGCTATAAGTATTCAGATTAATGTACAGGTTCTAATAAATACTGAGGAACTTACCTAGATTTATCCAAATTCCACCTGGCTTGAGTATTTTCCATATTGTATCAATATAATCAATTACATTGTGAGCTGTGTCTATGAAGAAACAGGTAGCAATACAGTCCCAGGTATCTATTTAAGGAAAATCAAATTACTACATGTCACTACATGTTTTGCCTTTTCATGAATTCTATAAATGAACCAGCTACCTCTTTACAGATATGAATATTTAACTACAGAGGTATAGAAGCTAAACTCTTCCAATCAAATACTATAATCTAGCCAACCAAATAAATCATTTACAAAATATGCCATCATTCATAAAAGCTTTTATTGCTAATTTGATAATGTAACCAATTTGGAAATCATTTTTGATAACCTATATCACTATATCTGCACCAAATAATATTTATGAGTTTTGTTTATAATCTTTTCAATTTTTAGCTTTATTTAAATCAGTTATGATGACTCTAATAAAAATTTTAACAATTAAAAATTTTTTTAAATTTAAAAATAAAATCAGTTGCAATGAAATTAACAATCATTTTAATTTTAAGTTGTGATTTAAACCAGTGTTAACTACCAATTCTGGAAGGTTTCAAAAAAGACTGAATGCATCTGCTGCCAACTGAGAAATGAATGGTATCAAAATACATAAGCATCCACCAGTACTTGGGGGAACTGCCAGTTAAAAAGAGGGATGGGACAGTCAGCAGCAGAGGGTGAAAAGCCAACAGAACAGTTTGGCTTCTGGAGGCCGTGGCTTGGCACAGAGACAGAAGAGACTGCACTGAAAGTGGCTGTCTGTACAGGTAAGGCACTTCATCCAACCATGATCACCTTCCCCATCTCCTCTTTCAAACTGTGCTCCAGAAGAAAGTCATTTTTACATGCCAAAGCAATGTTTTTCATTATTTCACTTCTATTTTGAGACCCTGCTCCCTGACTTATCCTAACACCATCTCTCTCCTTGTACCTTCAATGCAGGATCTCCCAGTGTCAGCATTCAGGGAAAAACAATAACTTCACTACCTTGTTACTCTCCTGCTCTAATCTCTCCAAGGCCTCCCATTCCTCTTCGAGTACAATTTGAAGTCTTAGCTATGGCCTACAAGTCTGTCTCACCAAACCCTCTAACCTCATCTCCCATCACCCGCCCACTGCTCACCATATCCCAGCCAAACTGATCCTCTAGCTCTTCTTGAGCAGAACAAGTGTCCTTCACACCCCAGAATCTTCCTTCCTTTGCCATTTCCTTTGTCTGCAACACTTTTCCCCCATATATCTGAATGACTTGCCTCTTCAGTGTTATGAGGTTCTCTGCTCAATATTTAAGTTTCCCCCTTAGAAAGACCTTCCTGGTAATTCCATATAAAACAGCAGACCCTCCTCAGTCAATCATTATCCCCTTTACCTGCCTTATTTTTCTTCCTCACAATAGTAATTTGTTATTGCCTCGCTCAAAACTAGAATATGGGTTCCCTATGAGTGGGAACTTTGTTTTGTTCATTGCTGTCTCCGCAGGACCTGGAATATACCTCC
Organism: Bison bison bison; assembly: GCF_000754665.1. Lineage (NCBI taxonomy): Eukaryota > Metazoa > Chordata > Mammalia > Artiodactyla > Bovidae > Bison > Bison bison. The sequence continues at coordinate 2,292,886 of NW_011494784.1, forward strand.
TATTTAACAGGTGCTCAACAAATACCTGTTAAACAAACAAACTTGCTGACCCCTCAGCCTTCTTTTTTTCTTTTTATTGCCAAGTCTCTCTTCTCTTTCCCCATTATCATCTCCCTTTCTCTAATGACTAGCTCAAGTTTCTTCTACATTTTGCCAGGCTGAAGTCCAAACTTCATAGATTATAAAAGGCCTCCACAATCTGGAACCAACCTACTTCTCTAGCCTCATCATCCATTAAATCCCCCATAGTCCTTTTTCCTTGCAGCCAGGCTGTTCTACCATCCCTGGTTACCTTACTCATTCATATCGTTGTACCTCTGAACGCCATTCCTCCCTATTTAAGTCACTGTCTCCACAACAGCTCACTTGTCATACTAACCTACTTTCATTTTTACTATATTCATTACTCAACCTTTGTTTACATGTTGTCTTATATTAATAGACCCAACAGATTATAAATTTCTAAACTGCAGATCCCGTATTTCTTTATAGTTCCCATGACTGTCTTATACATAACTCTGAAAACATTCTATTGATAAACTGTCACTGAAGTATACCTTAAATTCTACCATCAAAATGAATGACAACTTTGGCTCAGTAAAAAATTAGCTCATTAAATTTAGAATAAAGGATGTGATTTTTAAAATGCTTGCTTTGGACTTACTGCATTCTGAATATATCTCCTGAAAATCTCCTGCTGTCATAGAAAAGTTAGAACCAGGAGGAAGACTGTGGGGGTCAACATCAGGGAAAAAGATGGGTCGAATCTGATCAGCTGACCTTCGGTTATTGCTAAACTGATGAATCCAGGGATAAAGCTTATATTTATTAATTTCAGAACATCTGTAAAATATGAGCATAAAATTCAGTGTTAAGTAAATATTTTACCAAGAAAATCTGCTTTAAATACCAAAATTTATAATCTGATTGAGGATTTACTTATATAATTAAATACTTAAAAGTGTTACCACTATACCCAATTATCTGAAACTCCACATATGCATGTAGATGAGTAACCAATCATGGATTAAAAGACAGAAACAAAATTAAGGTAAATTCAGATATATAAATGTGCTGTTCATTCAAATTTTTAAACATATACTGCCAAAACTCGAGCCCAAGTAAAAAACAGTCTAAGTATTTTTTTTCAAAAAATGGTATGAGTTTTGTTACCTAATTATTTTAATTTTTTTTGTAACACTCTCCTTTTTACCTTTTCCCTATCTCCTAACTCACACTGCTACCAAGACAAGACAACATATTGTTTAAACAAGGCAGCTATTTATTTTTTCTCTAACACACCTCTTCTGGATTTAAAGACTCTTTTCCACTACTTTATAAATAAGGCCACAGAAGTTCTGAGAAATCTTTCCAACTCAGTTATGTGGAGTCATTTCATGTGAATGATTTTATGAGAATTTAAGTAAAAAAAAATGTGATTACTACATTAAAATCTTATTCCACTAAAGAAACAAAGGGGTGAAGAAGTTTAAGGAACAATAAGAAAATACTCCATCCTGAACAATACTTAGCCCTAAATTCTGCAGAGAAATCATTTCAGTGTCATGAATACCCAAGCACTTTTTAAAACATCCCTTACCCATCTTGTTCAACATTCTGTTAACTAGGCAACTAATTAAAGTAGTAACTGTATAAGCAATTTAATTTTAATACAAGAAACACTTATGATATATACCATAATTAAACACTATGCACTTCTCTTCAAATTCAGAATTTTTCAAAAATAGGATAAGTCAATCCGATTCTGAGCAATTACTGTTTCTAGCAAAAAGTAAATTAAATACCTGTTGAGTACAAAGTTGGAAGAAAAAAGCATAAAAAAACTCCATTCATTTCCTTGACAAGCATAACCTAGCATAGCTATTTCCCAGGCCAGTCTTCCTAGTCCAGCACCAGGTACCAGAATATTTACTTTAGAAGGATCCCTGAAATGAAATAAGGCAATTATGTCCAAACTCCTCAAAGGAAAGGGGAGAAAGAAAAAAAAAGACAAAATCCATATTAACAATTAAAAACTTAAGATATTTAATAAGAATAAGCTCACTCAATGCTCTGACTTCTTAAATTTGAGAAATACTTCTAAATATCAATGAGAAATAAGCATATAGGGAATTATCAAATGTTAGCAGACTAGGGTTTTATCCCCAAAGTATTATTTTTCAGAAGATAAACTGCCTTCTATCTAAGACTTATGAAGATACTCCTAGCTATCACCTGTCTTGGAAAGACAAATCATTCCAAAGGAATCTCTGTACATACAAAGAAACCAAACACAATTATTTCAGCACATGAAACAGTAAAAAACAAAACTTTATTTCTAAATTCTGTTTCTAATACAATGGTTTATATAGCCAAATCAAGTACAACCAGATTTTAATGTGTCAGGTCTCTCTTTAAAATCTGATATATTTCAGTTGGCAAAAGAATTTGGAGCTGGGATATTCTTATAAGGAAGAGAGGCAAGTGCTTTCTAATTGAGCATTGCTGTTGTTGTGGTTAAGTTGCTCAGTTCTGTCCAACTCTCTGCAAGCCCATGGACTGCAGCCCGCCAGGCTCCTCTGTCCATGGGATTTCCCAGGCAAGAATACTGGAGTGGGTTGCCATTTCCTTCTTCACTAATTGAACATATATAATGGCCAACATATTACACCATGCCATAGGTTTGCAACCAAACTGTTCTCCACTTATTACCATTACCTTACCATCACAAATTTCCTTTGCTATTATATCTGCCATTGTACTTTCAGATCACTAAAAATCCTTAGCAAAGCAAAGACCTTTCAGGACTTCTGGCTCAATATAATCTTAGGGAAACTAAAATGGTATTCTTGTGGAAAACCAAAGAAAAAAGTATATAATCAGCTGTTATCACGTCAACTAAAAAGGAATTTCACTATTGCCTGTATTCCCCAAATTTAGCTCATAAAACAAATCCAATTTCCAAATCTACTCCCATGAACACTTCTTTATCTTTAAAGTGTATGGTCTTTAAGTTTGAAGTGCTCCAAACAGCAATAGGACTTTTTACTAGTAGCTCATATGATAACCTTTAGCATTCCCCACTCTGAAAACAAACAAACAGAACTATGGGGCTTTTGAAAATTCAGACAAGAGGATTTGTACAGGGTCCTTCAATCTTAGATATATATGGAACATATATTTGTATAAAAACCTCAGCGAAGTCTATTTAGCCTGTTTCACTGCTAAATTTTATATATACAATAAGGCATACACTGAAATTTGTTAAAAAATGACTTCTGACAAATAGGCTTATTGTGATTTGTAAGATATTCTTTAATACTTGACATGGCCAAACTAAAACCAAGGTGCCGTATAAAAGTTTTCACTAAAATAGAATGTTGCCTTTACATTCCAGATTATATACAATATGTCTATGTGTATGAACACTTTGATTTTTAATAAAGAAAATGGGAACATCTCATTTGGTTCATGCCTACCTATATTGGTTATCTAACATGAACACACATATTTTTAACACTAGATTCTGAAAAACTCCTATCTGTAGGACACCATGCTGGCCCTTGTATAAAGGACCCATCATCATTTTCTACTCCCTTCTAGACCCACCAAAACATTTACTCTCTAGAACTACCTCTTTTCTCAGTTTCCATTTGTCCAATAAAAAACATGCATTTTCCCCAAGTGGCTCTGTTCAGCAATTTTTTTAAAAATCAAGGTAATGCAACAGAAAATATAAAGGATCTGGAAATAAATTCATAGAGTATTTAAATCTTTATCCAAATAATCAATAATAATCAATTTCTAAGAAAGTAAAAGATTACCATGCAGAAATTAGAAATCATGCCAACCTTAAGGGAAAGTTGTACTAATAACAGTACGAATATTTATTTTGTTCACTTAAAGTTAGCTTTTTGACAGCTATTAAATACTCCTGAACTAATCAAGCTTATAGAACTCTATTCCTACCTTGTGGCATAAAGTTTCTATATAGAACTGTTATTAAAAGGCTGTCCTAAAGCCACAGAATAAAGAATACAGTGAGCCTTACCTTAAGAGTTAAGAGAGATTACTACAGATCTACCAATTATTTGTATTAAGAAAAAATAGATTTCAGTAGACATACTGAAGGAAACACATTTTAAAACAAACTAAGAATTGACAAACTGATCAAGAATCAAGCAATGAATGGGAGAATTTTTTCCCAAACCTTTGCTCTTAGAATTTTTTTTTCTGTTGGGTCTTCATATAAGGGATATTAACAGCATACAAGAAAAAGTCTCTAATCAAAATGTATATAAAACAAAGGCTTTCTAAAAGACATTTTCTATTGAGTCTTTATGAAGTCTAGGACATTTTCTATGAAAATAAGAGAAATATAAATCTTTAAGTTTAGACCTTTTTGGTGAGCTGACTTTTTAAACTTAGAAAACCAGGAGCCATATAATTAATATGTGCCTTTGTAATCAAGTGTTGCTTGCTTGAGATTCTTAGCAAAAATCAGGCAAGTAAACAAGTGTATGTAGTTATTAGGCTGGACTATGGATGAGCGATCTTTTTTGCCTTTTCATACTGTTCATGGGGTTTTCAAGGCAAGAATACTGAAGTGGTTTGTTATTCCCTTCTCCAGTGATGCTAGTAAAGACTGAAGGCAGGAGGAGAAGGGGACAACAGAGGATGAGATGTTTGGTTGGCATCACCGACTCAATGGACATGAATTTGAGTAGGGTCTGGGAGTTGATGATGGACAGGGAAGCCTGGTGTGCTGCAGGCCATGGGGTCACAGAGTCGGACACAACTGAGGGACTGAACTGAACTGATGGATAAGCAATATATTTACTGCAAATGTAACACCCCTGATAATAGTGGGGAACTTCCAATGCTTTTCTAGACAAGCAAGAATAAAGAGTACAGGAGCCCTTGTGGGTTTGAAGAGGCCATGGTTGCACGTGGTTGGCCATGTTTATACCAACCTTTGCTCTCCAGCTATTTTACCATCAGTAAACGCTGTTCTTGGAAAAAGTTTCCTTTATTGTATACAGAATAATTTTTGCATAGCACCTGCAAATAAGCGAATTCCAACACACAAAATACTTTTTCTTGGTGTGTCAGCATGATGACAATTAGCTGACCCCTGGTGGTAAGTGTATGTACAACTTTCAAGCATCAGAAGGGTTTGGTTCTATTACAATCACAATTCACATGGTAGAAGTCACTACCCACATGTGGCTACTAAATACTTAAAATATGGTTAGTTCTATTGAAATGTGCTACAAGTATAAAATAAATGCCAATATTCAAAGACAGTATAAAGGAATGTAAAATATCTCATTAAAATCTTATATACTGTAACATACTTATATGTTAATATGTTTTAGATATACTGGGTTATTAAAGTATATTATTAATCTCACTTGTTTCACTTTTCATGTGACTACTAGGAAATTTAAAATAACATAGGCGACTTGCATTGTATTTCTATTGAACACTGCTAGTCTTTATAGAGAACTCATAAACACACAATTCTGGGCAAAAAACAATTGTGAAATGACATCACAAACCATTATATGATCTTTTAAAACATACAGAACACAATGTGTTATTCATATATGTATATATAAACATGTAGCTAACGTAGAAAGCTAAGATTAGAGTAACAAATTTATGCTAGTTGTTATCTCCATAAAGAGAGAAGAATGTGCTCTGTATGGTTTGCAGAGCAGTTTCAACTGGTAAACAACAATAAAGAAATCTGAAATAAATATGGCAAAATGTCAAGGTTTAATAGAGTTGGATGTTGAGACACTTTATTCAAACTAGAAAATGGGTTAGAAATCAGAATTAGTGTCTAGTCCCTTCAAAAGTATGGTCCCAACTTATTTATCTACTTCCAACAAACAACTTCGTACATTACCAAGACAACTTTTAATCAATTCCAGAAAACTCTTTCTCACCATAATCTTGAGAGCTCCAACATACCTGCAGAAACTTAGTTTAAATTATCACCTTATCTATAAAGTCTTTCTTTTCCCAAATATCCCAGGCAAAGCTTTAACTCACTTCTCAGTGCTTTCAGTGCTTCATTCATACCCTTGTTTATATGCCCAGTTCTTCACTTTGCTTCTTTCATTTAATACAGGGGTCAGCAACTATAACCCACTAGCCAGTCACCTGTATTTGTAAAAAGGTTTTATTGGAACACAGCCATGTCCATTCATTTATGTACTGTCTATGGCAATGTTCTCATGACAACAGAGCTAAATAGTCAGTAGCCAGAGACCCCAATGCCTACAAAGCCTAAAATATTTTCTAGCTGGCCCTTTAAGAAAAAGCTTACCATAATTCCCAATTTAATGTATCTTGAACTTCTTTCCCAATCAGTACACAGAGCTTTCTTAATATGTTTTATGACTAAGTAGTCCATTTAACACTATAAAATAATGTATCGAAATAATAATGCTAATTAAGGACATTTCGATTGCTTCCAATGTCTTATTATATAACATTAAAGCTAATATCTTTGGCATAAATAATTTCCATACGCAGGAGCTTATCTGTAGAAAGCTTTCCCCAAACTGAATTGCAAGGATCAAAACTGAATTTTGTTCAATGTTACCAAGTTGCCCTCCATTAAATTTTACTAATTTATTCTTCCACCAGCAACATATGTTTCCTCATACCTTCAGTAAGTTATATAATTTTCAAATTCTCACAGTAGATTAAAATGGCATCTTAGTATGGTTTTTATATTTGCATTTTCTTATGAGATTAAGCATGTTGTATTTCTTTTTCTGTTTACTGTTTACACTATTTTTCTACTAGGTGATCATCTTGAATTGTTTTTCCACTATTTTTTAATACTTGAAAAAATTTTTTCAAGATTTTTAAGTACTTGAAATCCTGGAATGGTAGGCACTTGGGATCTTGATGAAAAAGAAATCTGAAATATTTATTTCTCTCTCTGGTCTAAGAGAGCTTTCTGGATTAAAGAGATATTATTAAATATCTTATTTATTTTATCTTAACATCTCTTAAAATATTAAAGAGACTATTTTCAGCTTCTAAACTACCTTTGCATTATTTGGCAATCTTCATTTGCTCTTATAAAATGGTTTCTTTCAGATGGAAATAATTCTTTTATAACTTACATTCTTTATTTTAATCTAAATAGAAAAAGCCATCTTTAAAGGATTTTAAAAGTCTTCTTGAAGGGTTAGACATATCCTGAGAGGCAAAGATATAATAGATTTACCACCCACAAACAGACAAAATAACACTTCAAATTCTTCTAAAATAGACTGGGTTAATGAAACTAAGATCTAAAAAACTACAATCTGGTAGTTTTCAGGATTCATAAAAGAATATGATTCCACATGGTTGTGATTTCCCATTTCAAATAGGAGTTGAACCTAAGAATCTCTCTTTCCTTAGCAACTATAAACTCATAGCACTAAATTTCTGAGCTAATAATAACTGAGGTATCTGGCATTCAGCACAATTAAAACAGCATTTCATTAATTACAAACAGGCCCCAATACACATGTCAGTCTGTCAGCTTCAAAGCTGCTTATACTTGTGAACTTAAGACATTTAAAAATTCTCAACAGGAACAAACTGGAAAAACTGATAAGACAAATATGCTTACACAGGAAAAAAGTATTTTAATGACCACAAGAATAGTTAATTTATGCATATTTAAGTATACTATGTTTTGCAAACAGATCTGTTAGAAAAGGCCTTTATTGACATTTCAAAAAGAAAAGAACATAATCAAAAGGCTAGCTGACATAAACATTACTGAAATTCAGCCTGAGTATAACAATATCAAATTCACAGGTGTTTGCTGTGGCACAAACAGAATCCTGAAAATTTTATCTGAGACCCAAGCTTGACCAGAATTTACCTGAATTCTGAAGCACTACATCATGTCCCTTTTTCAGGACTTAGAGTTTACCTTTTGTGGCAAAGTTATGACTTTAATATGGATAAAGACTTTGCTATATTTTGTTAGGCTTATTTTTAAGGGTTTTTGAAAAACTCATCTTATATGCTCTAAGGAAACCAATATAAATTAAACAAGCAAAACAAATGACAGAGGAAGAAATATGTAAGTTTTCCACTGGGTACCAGCATGACAAAAAAAAAAGTTTACTATTTTGATGCACTTGATTTAAAATTCATACATCCCTGCCTACTTTTATAACACTGATTACTATCAGAGAAGGGAAATGGGTAACTGGGGAGGAGACTTTATATCCTTTGAAACCTTTAAAATTTTGAATCCTGTAAAATACCTATTTAAAACATTTTTAAATTATTCTTTTATATTAAAATAACCTGTTAGAAACATTAAAGTTAATTCATCCTTTTCTCACCAGTCTACATTTTATCTGTCAACAGCAATAAAAATACTACTACTAACAGGTAAATAACAATAAAATAATACTTGTGCTAGTTCATTAACTGCCTTTAACCATGAGATCCCCTTTTACTATGGCTAACATTGTCATGCTGACAGGATACTATGGTAATATACATGATTCAGTGATCACTAAGTATGAATGAAATCATATTTAAAGTGCTAGAAATTATGCTGACATATGCATTTGACATTCAGCCTTCCAAAAATACCCAAATTCTGGTATATTTCAACTGTAAAGAATTTTATCTCACAACTTACTTTTCAGAAACAAAGATATTTTGAATATTGAGAAATATCTGGACTTTATGTTTACAAAGACTAGTAAAATATATGATCTATTATTTTATAGATAGTACATACATTGAGTATACCAACTAGAAGAATCTTTAAGATTTTTGAAAGCAGCAATATTTATAAAAGTTCCCTAAACTGAAAACATTTATTTATAAAAACTATGAAAAATAAGGAAATATGAAACTAGATTATGATTTAATAGTTGTAGAATATTTCATGTAGGACCACTGATAAAAACTAACAAAATAACTTGTAGCACTTATTAAAGTAAACAAAGGTAGCCTTACAGAATAAAAGAAAATTATTAATAATAGGAAAAAGCATTTGACATAGAAAAGGCACTGACAAATGCAATATCCTTTCATGACAAAAACTCTCAGGAAATAGGAAGAGAGGGAAAATTTCTCAATATCAAAAAAGGGTATTTATAAAAAACCTAGAGCTAAAATTACACCCAAAAGTGAAAAGACTGAAAGCTTTCCAAGACCAGAAACTAGATAAGGATGTACTTCCAGAGCTATTTAAATGGGAAAGGAAGAGGCAAAAACCACCTTTATTCACAAACAAGATGATCTTTTATGCAGAAAATCCCAAAGAATCAACAAGAAAGCTACTAGAGCCAGTAAACAAATTAAGCAAAGTTGCAACACATAAAAATAAACATAAACACATTAAAAAATCAGTTCTGTTTCTATCCATTGGCAAAGAACAATCAGAAGAGGAAATTAAGAAAACAATTCCATTTATAATAACATGAAAAAGAATGAAAAACTTAGGATTAAATCTAACCAAGGAGATGCTACACTGAAAACTTGTATACTAAAACTTAAAAAACAAGGCTGAAAGATATTAAAGAATACCTAAATAAATGAAAAGACATCCTATATCATGAATTAGTGCTAGCGCTGAATCGCTTCAGGTGTGTCCAACTCTTTGCAACCCTATGGACTGTAGCCCACAAGGCTCCTCTGTCCGTAAGATTCTCCAGGCAAGAATAATGGAGTGGGTTGCCATGCTCTTCTCCAGGGGTCTTCCCACCCAGGGAGCAAACCTACACCTTTTACGTCTCCTACACTGGCGGGTGGCTTCTGTACCATTAGCACCACCTGGGAAATATTATTCATTATTAAAATATCAATACCACCAGAAACAATCTACATATTCAACACAATCCCTGGCAATATTCCAACAGCCTCTTTCAGAGAAATGGAGAAACTGATTCTGAAATTCATATAAAATTGCAAAGAGCCCCAAAGAACTAAAATAATCTTGAAAAAGAATAAAATGTACAAATCACACTTCCTGACTTCAAAACTTACAAAGTTACAGAAATTAAAATAAGTATGGTACTGGCATAAGGAAAGACATACAGGCCAATGGAATAGAACAGAGTTCAGAAATAAATACTTACATATGAAAAAAGTTAAAGTGTTGTTGCTCAGTCCTGTCTTGACTCTGTGACTCTTTGCAACCCTAGGGATGGTGGCCTGCCAGGTTCCTCTGTTCATGGAATTCTCCAGGCAAGAATACTGGAGTGGGTTGCCATTTCCTTCTCTAGGGGATCTTCCCAAACCAGGAATTGAACCTGGGTCTCCAGCACTGCAGGCAGATTCTTTACCAATGCCAATACATGTCACTCCTGTGATCGTGTTACATTATAAAACACTCAATGAAGTCTTATAATGTAACAACAGCCTGCTTACTCTAAAGACTTTCTTGCTAGCTTGACAAAGTCTAAGTAGCCACTTGTGAAAGCCCACAAGGGAGTGAGGGACCTTCAGGAGCTGAGATAGGCTTCTAGCCCTCAGTCAGCAAGAAGCCTGGGCCTTCAACCACAATGAAACAAATTCTGCCAACAATCTGCATGAGCTTGGAAGTCTATGCTTCTACAGTCAAATCAAGATATCAAGCAGATATCTTGTTTATAGCCTTGTAAGATCCTACACAGAGTGAAACCATGGCCAGATCCCTACCCACACAGAAACTATGAAGTACAAACATGTGTTTTTTTAAGCAGTTAAATTTATGGTATTTTGTTGCACCAATATACATCTACCTTTCAGATGCAGCAATCTCACATCTAAGAATTTACACTAAAGATACATCTCCAGCAATCCAAAAATAAACATGCACAAGGTTATTAACTATAGCATTATAACTGCAAGATACTGCCAACTTCTTTACTTAAATAACCAAGTATAGGAGATCGAAGTAGTCTGAAACTGTTAAAAAAAAAAAAAAGGATTGACTAAGACCTCCATGAACTGACATACAGCTAATTTAGGATGTATCATTAAGTCAAAAAAATCAAAGTGCAAAATAAAATATATATTATGCTGCAGTTTGTGTATGACAAAAGGGGATACCTTGTGGAGGGGGGGGTCGGAATTCTTACCTACTTACCTCCATAAAAAAGACAGAAAATACAAACAAGAAGGATAAATGAAAAATCAGTAATAGTGATTACCTACGTGGTAGAGTGGGGTAAAGAAAAGACAGAGGAATGAATGACATTTTTTCTGAATATCACTTTTTTTTTTATATAGTTTTGTCAAGATGATAGTCCACAAATCAAAAAAATTAAAAAACCAACAGGAATGGGGGAAGAGACAGGGACACGCAACCCTAAAACTAAAAGCAAACAAAAACAAATAAACCTAAATATACTGGATTTCACATAAAAAATATAACCAGACCTCGGGTGAGAAGGCTGAAAGGGAGCTAATTTGAGTAAACAGTGAAGAATATTTCTATTAAAAACCCTTAATTTAGGGGGGAGAATACTTCCTGGAAAATCCTGAACTCCTTTTGGTAGTTTTGTTTTTCCTATAATATGGAGGTAACAATTCTGAAACTTTTGTGTGTATTGTAGAAAAAGAAAGTGTTAGTTGCTCAGTAGTGTCCGACTCTTTGCAACCCCAGGGACTGTAGCTCACCAGGCTCCTCTGTCCATGGATTTCTCCAGGCAAGAATATTGGAGTGGGTAGCCAGTCCCTTCTCCAAGGGATCTTCCCAACCCAGGAATCAAACTCAGGTCTCCCACATTATAGGCAGATTCTTTACCATCTGAGCTACCAGGGAAGCCCAAGTATTGTAGGACTGAGTGAGTAAGCAAATATACTGATGTCAGAAGCCAGGTTTTTCACTGTGGAAAAGACAGACAGACAGAGAGAATGGGGGAAGCTAAGGTACTTTTGAAAGTACCAAGATGAACTCATGATCTCTTGGGGTGTGTGTTTAAGTTCTATCTGCTAGAAGACCCATAAGCAATGACATCTCAGGAACAATGAACATGCCTAGTATCAAATCTTGGTCTCTACACTCCATTCTACATTAAAAGGAACCAGATCCTTGGGAAAATACCCCACTCCAGGACTTAAGCAGAGAAGACACAAAATTGAACTGAAATGTCTTTATTATTCCAGAAAGTAAGGAAGTGCTCAAAAAACTAATTGAAGCATGCCATGCAAAAAGGACATAGGCACCAACCAACTGGAATCCTACTGGCCAAATCTGAGGAAATTTAAAGAAGAAAATTTTAAAAGCAATGGTAATGGATTATAACCTACTGAATAAATAGGAACCATGAGTCATCCCTGTAATAGATAGATAAGAATATTAACAGAATGCTGGTAACTGTAGAGTTAGAAAATCACCATTCCACAAACATCATAACAAGGTTAGTTCATCCAAGATTCAATGGATGACAATTTTAGGAGAGAGAGGGTTTGCAAAGGAGCAGGATACTAAGTGCATGGTCTCAAAGTATCTCCTCAACAAATGCTTATTAGTTGCAAGAAGAGAAACAGTAACTAAATAGTGGGAAGAACCAAATAACATCTTGATTAAAATCAATGAGGGGCTAACAGACATTGCATATCTCTGAATAATATCTTGAAAAGGGTACAACATCAACTCTGTATTATTTTGAGAGAGGACACACAAACTAGACCTAACCACGAAGAAGCCTAAGACAATGTCAAACTGAAGAATATTCTATAAAATTACTTCCTCATATTCTTCAAAAATGTCAATGTCATGAAAGTTAAAAAAAAAAACAAGGCCAAGGAACTCTTCCAGATTAAAGACTAAGACATCAGAATTAAACATAACATTCTGGACTGGATCCTAGACTGAACAGAAAAATAAGTGTTACAAAGGACATTATCAGGATAATTTGTGAAATTTAAATATAGACCATAGATGAGAAGGCAATATTCAAGTTTAAATTTCCTCAATCTGGTAACTGCACTGGATTTATGTAAGAGAATATCATTGTTCTCAAGAAAAAACTAAATAATAAGTAGTAAAAAACATGATATAATACAAACTGATCTCTCAAATAGTTTAAATAATTGTGTATATGTACTGCCGTGGATAAACACATAAAAGCGGGAAGAAAGAAGGGAAGTAGGAAAAGGAAACAAAAAAGCAAATGTAAATAATTGGTGAATTTAGGTAAAAAATACACAGGAGCTCTCTATACAATCCATACAACTTCTTGGGTAACTTTGAACTTATTTCAAAATAAAATGCTTTCAAAGAAGAGAAGGGACATACACATATGTAGTGAAATTTCTGGATAGATACATCTAAACTTAAAGATGTCAATCAACGAAGAGGGGAAGATGAGGAAAAGGAGGCTTTCTTTCCTCAAAGATCCTTTAAACAATAGAATGAACTCCATCCACTGGTTCTCTTTAAACAGATAACCTCTGAGTCAGGTTCCTAACCTGGGATCCATGGACCAAAGAGGTCTATGGAAAGAATTCACTGTACCTACAAGGGGGTGAAAAAAAAATTACATTTTAATTTCATTAGCCTTTAACTGATATGTTTCTATCAATTGTGAATGCAGCCAACAAACAATAGTAGCTTTAGAAGTACCCATGACTTTAATCACCAACAGGCATTATATATATTTTCACTTCATATTAGCTGTTGAGATTCTCAAAATAACATATAGTATTTAGGTATTTTCAAAATCTATTAAAATCTCCTTTTAAGACTTTTATTTAATGTGATACATGATAAAAAAAAGCAGGTTATATCACAAGCTTGCTTAAGCATTTTGATAACCATATTTCAAAATAACTGGTTTCTTTGCAATCCTATGTATGTCACTTTACTCATTTAGAAATGTTTTACTGAAAAAGAAAATATGGGCTTCAGACTGTTCAAAGTTTTCATGGCATAAAAAAGTTAAGAATCTCTTCTCTGAGCTATAGATCACTCATTTGCATACAAATATTCCATAAAGAGGAAAATTAAAATAGTTTAGAGCTTTTCACTCTGCCATAAAGCAAATTATAAAAGGATAGACATCATTGATAACGAACATTCAATCTAACCATTATTTAATTTCTAGATAATTTCCCATAGTGCTAGAACAGTAATTACTCAAAACATTAACTGCAATCTCACACAGTTGAAGCACCCAAGAACAGCACATATAACAGCACACACCAACACATGAAAAAATACAGGCACTCAACAACTGTAAAAATGAATCAAGACTGTGAAATTTCTCTTAGAGAAACTCAGTGCTTACATAAAGAAATTGGTTAAAAACAAGATACTATTTACCATTTCTCTTTTGGAAAATTTTTTAAAATTTCTTTAATGATTGGTTGGTAGCAGGCATCCCTTTCTGCTTTCCCAGTTTCACTCCAGTCTCTCACAAACTGTTTCAATGTGGATTTTAACTTATCCATGTCAAACGTAGATGCTGGCATAATCTTTCCATTCCCCTGTTTAAAAAACAGAAATCAATTAGTTTTTCAGAAAGTAATCACTCTTGCATATGGTTATAGTTAAATAATCACGCTATAAAGATACTTTATAGATGGTTTAGAAGGTAAATCACTAGCCTCTCACCTCAACCTGGGTTCAAGTGCAGCTTGAGACCCTAAATGAAAAGAGTTTGGTGGTCTCACTTCTACCCTCAATAAATTATGGCTCATTAATCATGAAGCCACCATCTAACTAAGCAATCCGTACGCATGAGAGGATCGGAACTGGACTGCTATGGAGACCAAACTCTAAGAGAGGGAAGAAAGTTCCTTCAGGTCACTCATGGGACAGCATGGACAGGCTCAAGTGGCCCAACTCCATCTACCCTGTGGATACAAAAAGGACTTGAGCTCCTATTTCTGCCAGTTCCTTGAGAGTTATAAGTAAAAATAATTTTTTTAAAGTAAAAGATGAATATCAATAGCTGAAAATTTCAAGGTAAATTAATTTTACATAGCTAGTAAAATTGTTTATAAAAATGTATGTCACTAACTCCACATGCTGTAATAGTCAGAACACTATGTGAAAGGTGTATCAAAATGCATTTTGTATATATTAGTATATTTGGGGGGGGGAGGGGGAATCTGCCAACAAATCCAGTTTCCAGTATACTGTGCTATCAAGCCTAATAAAAGGGACTGAACATAAGTGAAAATATTTTCCAAGTAGAGCAAATGAGCCGTGCAAAATTACAGAAACGAAATCCAGAAAGATCTCAAAATATAGAGATTAAAGCCTAAAATAAAAACAAAGAGAACAAAATTTCACATACATCTTCTCCATATTCTTTATTTTCAAACATATGTATGCAATCATTCACAATGGTCAGTAGTATTTCTTGATTATGATCAACACATTTCCGGATCTTGTCCAAGTGAAGAAGAAACTGAGGAAGTAGTTTCTGTTGATTAGCTGGGAGTGATCGAAACTGTCTTTCTGTTCGGTGCACTCGCTCATGCATACTGGTGCTAAAACATAAAAGGTGTTTTTTTAATTGGCAAAAGAATTCTCACCAGAGGCCAATCTTAAAATATTTAAGGTTGTCTTCCTGTACAAATTATTTCCTTATAATGTATACTGTCCAGCCATTTACAATCTTTCAGTTTTTTAAAGGATACTGACTTATGAAGTTTTCTATGTTGTCACCGTATTATAAACTCTCTAAGCAACTAAACAAAAGACCAATAGTTTAAAACATCTGCATCAATTAGAAGGGAGGAAAAAAAGCAAACATAAAGAGGATTAATGCACAATAAGTTTATTTTTATGATTTCAATTTCCAAAAAAAGGTTTTCAGCAAAACAGCTGAATGCTTTAGATTTATCCATCAAGTAGCAGAATGCTGCTCTAAAATCAGAATATACACAATATGTGTTTTAAAATTACTGAGTCAACCAAGTTGAATTTTTTAAAAAATACTGTAAATGATCTTACATGCCACAAAAGTAGTAAACAAATGAAAAACTGAAATTCTATAGCTTTTTATACAACAACATTCACAACAGTTTCCAGATAACTCTAAAGGTCACTTTGAGGACAACCAATTTATAAAACCTAATAAGAACATCATTTTTAAAAGTTAAATAATACACTCACAATGAAATATCATTTTACATCAGTCAGATAGATGGGCAAAATTGAAACACCTGACTATCTGAAATATTGGTAAAAATGTGGAAGATTTAGAATATTTATATTCTGATTGATGGTGGGTGCATAAGTTAGTACAACCACTTCAGAAAATTTAGCATTACCTAGTAAAAACTTAATATGCACACTCCCTATGACCTAGCAATCATACACCTTTAGACACAAAATCAAGAAACTCTTGCAAATGGGCACATGACACATGAAAGTCTCATCACAGCACTGTAAGCAATAACAAGCAAAAAATCTGGAAACAACCCAGAAAGTCCATCTCCAATAGACTGAACAAAGAAAATACAGTATAGTTGTACAATGGAATACAATCAATACAGCTACACACAATAAAATGGATAAAACTCAGGAACAAAATATTTGTTGGAAAAAAGCAAGTTGCAGAAAAATACATAATGTACAAATTTCATCTTATATAAAAATAAGCAATATATTTTAGGGACTGAACATATGTAGAAAAACTACAAGGAAAGCAAGGAAATGAAAATTCAGGAAAATTATGTCCTTTGAGGGGAAAAGGATAAGATAATGTTCTTTTTTTAAACTGAGTGGTAGATGTTCACTACATCATTCTTTACAATTTACATATACAAATAAACAAATACATAAATGCATGATGTGTTTCTTTTAAACGTTCTTTGGCATTTACTCAGTGCTAAATGGAAATGAAAAATATTCTTTTTCATTTGG
Source organism: Bison bison bison (assembly GCF_000754665.1). Classification (NCBI taxonomy): domain Eukaryota; kingdom Metazoa; phylum Chordata; class Mammalia; order Artiodactyla; family Bovidae; genus Bison; species Bison bison. The sequence goes on from NW_011494784.1 coordinate 2,309,744, forward strand.
TTGCGTGAATCCCTCTAGTCATCCAGATAATTCTCTCATTTTTATCTTATGTCAAATCAGTGTCTAATTTCTGAACAGTCACATCTAAGGAGATTCTGAAGAAACCCTTGACATAACTTATGCAAAAATCTGGTCACATTTGTAGAAGATTGTGTGTGGTGGTATTCCGAGGGTGGTTAGGGCCAATGTAAACTGGAGTTGGCAGTGGTTGCACCAATTGCTGCTTCCTGATCTGGACTGAAATCCAGGTTATGCTACGTATTTGCTATGTGACTCTTGGCAAGTTACTTCCTTTCTCTGTGCCTCAACTGCCTCATATACATAAACAAGGAATATATAATGATGATAATGATAGAAGCTATGATTTATTGAGACTTAGAAAGTGTCAGGCACTAAACCAAGTCACTTAAAATGAATTACTCTGAAAAACATACATAAAACTCCATGAGGCAAATACCAGAATACCCCTCTGCCTACCTAATACATTTCACTGAAACTGTAACAAAATAATGCACACTACACACTTAGCCCAGTGCCTAAAACATAATTAGAGCTCAAATATAGGAGGTATATCTAATTTATGAAGCTAATATATACATAGCAAAAATATGAAAAATACAGAGCAGTAAAAGTACTCAGGGGGGGTAAGTTCCTAATAATTCCTCTTCTAGAGGTAAGCACTTCAAACTCTTTGGCATATTTCTGCTTTATTGCTGTTGTTTAAGACAAAGTAATCTAATACCTTTCTAGTAAAAAATGCAGCATGTCACTTGGAAGTGCTTAGAAGTGGAGAATCACAGGTCTCATGCAAGACCTACTGAAATGTAATCTGCCTTTTAACAAGATCATCAAGTGACTCACTTACATATTAAAGTTTTAGAAATACTGAACTTCTTCATCCTTTAAAAATAATTTTCCCAGGGCAGAAAAAGTTCTCAAATGACTATATGACAAATGACTAAAAGGGCTGCTCATCATCCCATCTTACACAACCAAAATTTACTTAGCTATTTCCCAAACACTGGGCATCTAGATACTTTTACCTGTCTACACAATGTACTTTTTATGTTCAAAATCTATCTATATGTTAGAGGAAAAAAAATTACCACAAATTCCCAAAAGAATTACCACATCAGAAAAGGGAAGAATTTGTAAAGTTCTTGATACAAACTGATTTTCAGAAAAACTGTATCAACTGACATCCCTATCAGTAGAGTATGACACTAAGAAACTACTTAAAGTCAGCAAACAGCAGAGCTGCAACAGTTTATAATATACTGTGAATAGGTTAAACAGTCTCACAGGAATTCCTTCCTTGAATTCCTGGGCACTAGATGCCCTACAACCACCCTCTGAGCACACCTCAAAACTCAACATTTCCTACCTGAACTTAGCACATGTCCCACCAAAGAAATCTGTACTTCTTCCTAAATGGCTGCTGTTGCTCAATGGTACATCATACATCCACCAAGTCAGAAATTAATGAGTCATCCTAAAATGCCTCTTCTCATAGCTCACACGATCAAGAAGACCAGAATCCTTTTGTGCGTGCGAGCATGTTCAGTCACTCAGTCGTGACTTTTTGTGACCCCATAGACTGTAGCCTGCCAGGCTCCTGTCTGTGGGATTTTTTAACTGGGGCTAATTTCACTCTTCTGTAAATGCTTACATCACCAATGTGCTTAAGACAGCGGTGGACAAGTTATGACCTCCTGGCTACTTGCCTGTTTTTGTTAAGAGTTCTACTGGAACACAGCTATGCTCATTCCTCCACATACTGCCTGTGGTTGCTTTCATACAAGCACACAGGCCTACAATTTAACAAAGACCACCTAGCTCTCAGTTTAAAATATTCATTGCTTGGCTCTTTAAGAAAAGTTTGCCAACCCTGTTTTAAAGGAATATTTTACAACCTTCAGACTCTCCTTGGCTCTAAACTGAGTCAGCATTAAGAGGCCACATCCTTGGGTACCTAAGAGGAGAAAGTAGGGTCAGTGGCTGTATTTCCTCAAGTGTATCCCTACCTCAAGCTCCCTCTACAAGGCAGTGACCCCAACTCTGACCCAGTCACCTTTTATAAGAGTGGGTCCAATGATAGATCTAGCCAAGAATCACAGACCCATTCCTGTGCTCCTGTTGAACTATTCTAGAATTCCAAACAGGGAAACATATCTATTCAGCAGTGTCTCAACCCATTTTAAATATTTATTAAATACCCAAAGTTGAAATTGTCTTACTAGCATCACTGCTTACAAATATAGGGTAAATTTTTAGTTAATGCTTTTAGATTTCAGGCCAGACTCTACCACAATTTGGTTGGACAACCCTGTGCAAGTTGCTTGCTTCTTTACATGCCTATCCCCTCACCCCTGAGCTCTACATCTCAGTTTTTAAGATCCCACCTAACTGCTATTTCTAAAAGTAGGACATTTCTGACAAGACCTTTAATATTTCAAATGTAGCATACCCTATATGAGTAGGTATCTCCATTTATAACAAAAGTGGTAATTTAAGGCTAACATTTTTTGCTATTCAGTACAATGCTATAATCATTTTACCTTAGTGAGACTATGTCATCTAAGCAAAATCTATAGGAAGTACAAAATTGAAAGCCACTGGAAAGAGAAAATACTAATCAGAAGACATTTCTTGCCTCACAACCTTTATCTAAATCTCCTATATCCTGACGAAAAGACAGTGAGCAGTAAAACCCAGTTCTCCAATAGATGGATTTACCTGCTAATGGTCTAGAATAGGACTGTCCCTAAGAACTTATTACAATGATGGAAAGGCTTACATCTGCACTGTCCAAGACAGCAGACAACAGCCACGTGTGGCTGCTGAGCACCTGAAATGTGGCTACTGAGACTGAAAAGACGAACTGTAAATCTTACTACATTTTAATTAATTTAAGCTTAAATTCAGCCAGATGTGATTAATGGCTATTATATTGGGCAGTATAGCTCTATAAGATTATAAAATGTTGGAAGGTAATAATCCAGTGTTTTCTGCTACACAATCGTTTCTGTAATTCTAAACATATGTTTAACTGTATATTATTTTTAGTATAAGGGATTTCAATTATTTTTTGAGTACATACAAATAAAAAGGATTATTGTAAAAAATGAAATTTTCCTTGATCTCACACTGAACTGCTACAGAAGAGGGAGAAGAGTATAGGAAACACTATCACAACCACCTGAACACACACACAGTGCCCCTTTCTATATTACCACACTTGGGTCCTAGTTTCAGATCAAAATCCCTTGCCCTCCCCCACAAAAAGGCCCAGCTGATACTTAATCATAAATATCAATTCTAAAGTAGTCCTAACACATACTACACCTAATATACAAACACACATTTTAACTGTGTCTTCTACAGTCCCAGGACATTTCCCAATATTCTTTCTACATTTTTTCAACAGTAAAATATACCAGACTTTTCTGTACCTACCACTTTGAGCTACCTAATGTCAGCTTCTCTTGCAGACATAATACTTGAAACAAATTCAATTCTCTGGTTGTCTGCCTTTCTCCCTCTGTTGATACTAATAAAATCCCCGTACTACTAACTCCCTTCAGAGCTCCGTAAGTAATGTGGTCCATGGTTCATATGCCTGGGTTTAATCAGTAAATTATTTCATCAAGATCTTTCAACTTCAAAAAGTCACGTCACAAATGTAATCAGAGTCTAAATAAGCTTTTATTAAACAAGTTTTGAAATTCAGAATAGTAACAAACTAACCATCAGTTACAAACTGACAAACTACCTGGGAATGACAAATGTACTTCTTTGCTACTACTCGTCCTGTTAAAAATAGAGTTCCAACAAAACGCCAGGCACTGGTGACATAAAAATAAATAAGGCTCAGTCCCTGCCCTTGAGGAGGTCAGTCAAGCAATATTAAAAAATTTGCATAAAGCACAGCAGGAGCCCATCTAAGGGAACAGTTTTACTTGAGAAGGAGGTCACATCTATCAGATTCCACATGCAGACTCAGAACACAGTAGTCGGTGGACTCATCCCGCACACGAATAAAAGTGCTTTCTTTACCTGAAAACCCAGTTGTTTTAAGTCCCTTTCAGATCTTGTAATTACAAGTTTGTGACTAAGCTACTTTAAGATTTATTTATAAGAAAGTCCAAGTTAGGAAGTTTAAAAGTCCTACCACGATGCCCAATCCAGTGAGAATTCGATACATATTTGCAGAAAAGATCATAAAGGCTACAGTGTTTTCTCTCATTTCCCTCCCTAAAAATTTGCAAATTTTAGAACATCCGGACTATCTGCGACCTTAATTTCATCCACCAGTTAAAGACACTGAGTGGCATCATTCACTCGCTCACCACAAAAGTGCCTGTGCGTTCACCGCGCCAAATGGGGGGTGGGGGTAGGGGACCACAAAAGTGCCTGTGCGTTCACAGCGCCGGGAGGGCAAGAGAGGTGCGGCTAGGACGGGGAGGGCCAGGGGATCTTAATGCTGCCCTCAACAAGAACTGGCAACAGTTTGGGGAAAATGTCCTACAGCATCCCACGTGTAGGTGAACTTGGGTTCTCCGTCTGTTCAGTTTGGAGGACATCGACAACACAAACAAATCATGCCCAGCATTGGACGATTTTACCATCAACATCTTCTATCTGAAATTCTTACAGCACTTTTCCGGTCATCCCCACGGGCCTCAAAGCCAAACCTTTAATGAGGGATGGAAGGCAAGAGGGCTAATCTGATCCTGAGGTCAGAAGACAAGAGGCTGAGCAGCAGACGGCGCGGCAGACACGCGGGTGTGCTGGGCCGGGAGGGGCTAAGGTGGTGCGAGATGACTCGGGGGCCCGGAGGTCAGCTCAGGCGGCCCGGTTCCGACGCCCCGGAGGCGTGGCGTCCGGCGGGTCCGCCGCAAGCGGCTGGCGCCCCGACGGGCTGAGCCGGGGTCCGCCACGGGCTCCTTACCCGTAGTAGCGGAAGGCATTTATGATCTTCCAGAAGTGCTCGCGCTCGAGCCTCTCCTCCTCTTCCTCCGTGCTGCGCGCGGCCGCCGCCGCCGCCGCCGCCGAAACTGCCGCGGCGGAGCCCAAACGCCCGGCGGAGAACTGCACTTCCACCTCCTCGCTCCCGCCGCCTCCCCCGCGGCCGCCGCCGCCTCCCCGCCACGCCCTCCGGCCAGCTGAGAAGCGGGCGGCGGTGGGCGCCGCCGTCGCTGCATTGCCGCCGCGGCCCTCAGCCTGGCTCGCTTGCGTCTCGCCGCGACTGAAAGCGTGGTGGTGGCTGCTCGGCCTTCCTCTAGACGGCGCCCGCCGCGGACATGCCCCCTGCTCGCGGCGCGCTCCGCCCCCGCCGCCCTGAGGCCTCCATCCGCGCCGGGCTCCGCCAGGTCTTCAGAGCTCCCGAAACGACAGCGCCTGCGCATTCGAGAGCCCGACGAAGGACCGCAGCCACCTGCGCTTACTTGATGCCAGGCTTCTGCGACAGCGTCCTTACGTCACGGCGACACGTGAAGTGGGCGGAGCTAAGTGCCAGATGGGTGGGGCGAAGGAGATTGCTGGTGGGTTAGGGCTGGCCACTTAGGGGAACCGCGTGGTTCCGCCTTTAGAGCCAGACTTCTGATTAAGGTTAACATACTAGAAAGGAAGAAAAATACAGGAAAAAAGTTCAGCTTTGATGAATTTTCTGAACTTTTATTTCAGAAAGTCTAGAAGGAAGGCCTTGCATTCACCCTAATTTAACTTTTAATTTATTAAGTGAATTTCTGTTTTTAATTGCATAAAGGGAGAGGGACACTGTCATCTTTCCAGTATTTGGGGACCTAGAAAAGTCCTAATCCCACCCTGGACTGGTCATGGCAGCAGATCAGGAAAAATTCAGGACCCTATGTAGTACACGCACTTCGGAAGCCCACCAAAGCTCACAGCCATAGCGGTGCACGAGTAATGGTACCCCATAGCAAGGTCAGAGTTAACCACTAACTCTTCTTTCACTTTTCTCTCCATTTCTCTATGAACTCATGAATAAAACGGCTGCCCTACCTGCACTTAGTGTTATTCTTAGAAAATAACTCATTCCACTCAATTTAATCTACCATCGAGGAAATTAGTCTTTCAAAATAATGGTGTGTACCTTCCCAGTCGCGTCTCCCACTTTGCGACCCCATGGACTACATAGCCCGCCAGGCTCCTCTGTCCCTGGGATTGTCCCAGCAAGAATACTGTAACTAGTTGCCATTCCCTTCTCCAGGGGATCTTACCTCCCAGGGACAGAACAAGCATCTCCCTCTCCCCAGCCGCACACCCACCCCCCCCATCGTCTGCATTGCAAGCAGTTTCTTTACCTCGGAACCATCAGGGAAGCACTTCAAAACAATGGTAAAACTGTTTAATTCTCAACAACAATAAACTTGTCCTGGGGCCACAAATTCTGTTAAAAAGATATAATCACGTTGAAAATGAAGTGGCTTCATTTTCATAATTTAGTAATCAAAAAAAAAGGCAGTTTAAAGTACTGTGGTTATCTATGTTAATAACATATAGAAATGCTGCTGCTGCTGCTGCTAAGTCGCTTCAGTCCTGTCCGACGCTGTGCGACCCCATAGACGGTAGCCCACCAGGTTCCCCCTGTCCCTGGGATTCTCGAGGCAAGAACACTGGAGTGGGTTGCCATTTCCTTCTCCAATGTATGAAAGTGAAAAGTGAAAGCGAAGTCTCTCAGTCGTGTCCGACTCTTCGTGACCCCATGGACTGTAGCCCACCAGGGTCCTCCACCCGTGGGATTCTCCAGACAAGAGTACTGGAGTGGGGTGCCATTGCTACATTTCTATATAATATTTTTATAAAGTTTAAAGTCTAAAAATAAAAAATAAAGTCTATTTCTTCTTTGAATAGCAATGCAGTAATACATGGTTCAAAATTAAAAAGGGAAATGCAAAGGTTACAAATGTGAAGTTTCCTTACCCTGTCCCTAACCACTCATACCCCCTTTCAGATAAATGCATTGATTTCTTGGAGACTTCCTTGGTGGTGCAATGGCTAGGAACCCATCTGCAAAGGCAGGGGACACGGGTTCAATCCCTGGTCAGGGAACATTCCATATGCCAAGGAGCAACTGAATCCCACACCCTCTAGAGCCTGCTAGCCACAAGTTCAAAGCCTGCAGCCTAGAGCCTGTGCTCTACAACTAGAGAAGTCATAGCAATGAGAAGCCCGCACACCACAACTATAGAGCAGCCCCAATTCTCTGCAACCAGAGAAAGCCTGTGTGCAGCAAGGAAGACCCAGTGCGGCCATAAATAAATAAAGAGATAAAGCAGTGTGTATATATATAAAAAAACTAACCACCCATAATATATCAGATCAGATCAGTCGCTCAGTCGTGTCCGACTCTTTGCGACCCCATGAATCACAGCACGCTAGGTCCCCCTGTCCATTACCAACTCCCAGAGTCACTGAGACTCACGTGTGTGTGTGTGTGTGTGTGTGTATAAATTTCTTGTTTATTTTTCCAAATTTTCTATCCAGTACCATTTCTCTTAGGGTCTGGTGCGTGGAAGCTATGTATAAATTCTCATAACTTTAACTGTTACCAATGCTGTTTTCATGTGCTTGTGCTTAGTCGCTCAGTTGTGTCCAGCCCTTTGGACCCGATGGAGCCCACCAGGCTCCTCTGTCAGTGGAATTCTCCAAGCAAGACTACTGGAGTGGGTTGCTATGCCCTTCTCCAGCTGTTTTCATATGCACACACAAATTATACATATCATAATTTGTTACTTGTGTCATGCTGCTGTCAACTTAAAAAATGCACAACGTGAGGATTTCAAGTTAAGTTTTATTTGGGGTAAAATGAGCATTGCAGCCCAGGAGACAGCACCCCATATTGCTCTGAGAAATTGCTCCAAAGAGGTACGGGGAAGGGACAGTGTATATGTGATTTTGGTAAAGGGGGAGTACATGCAATCAAGCATATACTTTAGGTAGAACATTTCTGTTAGTCTTATTTAGCTTCTGCTAGTCATGAGAAACAGTTTTTACCATGAAGGATTTTGGTGCTCTTCTAGATATGAGGAAATATAAGAATTCGGCTCATAAAATCAACTCCTTAGAATATCTAACAATCTGAAGATCTGTCCTGTCAGTTCTTCTCCGAGCACAGAGTGCCTCCTTTTTACTCTCCACACTGAACTCCTTCAGGGACCGTTAAAGGTCAGCAGCTGCAGCAACTCATGATTTAATCCTTGTGAGTGTTAGATAGCAAGCACCCATGGCAAGTGCCAATTTGTAGTTGACACTATCTAACATTTAATATTTTATATTTTGTTTTTCTCTATTGTATCACTTTATTTGTTCCTTACCTCAATTTTGTGAAGGAAGTCTTGTTATCTTCCTTTAACAAATGAAGAGGATTTCCCTAGTGGTCCAGTGGTTAAGAATTTACCTGCTAATGCAGGGGACGCAGGTTCAATCCCTGGTCTGAGAAAATCCCACATGCCTCAAAGCAACTAAGCCCCTGCACTACAATTGCTGAGCCCGCATGCCTAGAGCCCACAAACAGCAACAGGAGAAGCTACCACAATGAAAAGCCTGCCCACCAGAACTAGAAAGTGGCCCACACTCGCCACAACTAGAGAAAGCCTGTGCAGCAACAAAGACCTAGTGCAGTCAAAACTAAATAAATTTTTTAAATAATTAACTTTAAAAAGTGAAGACAGACTCAGAAAATTAATTGTCTTACGCAGGGACACGTAAATAGCAGAGCTGAAGTATATTCATTCATTCTTTCCAACGAATGTGTTGGTTCCCTCCTTTACCTCTTGCACTGAGCTAAAGGCAGCCAAAAGCTAATAGAAGCATGGACTTCTCATTTTTGCTCTGCCAGTTAGTAAGTGTGATCTGTTTAAAAAGCTACTTGAGGTCTAGACTGTATTGTTTCTAAAATGGATATACAGGGCCATTGGGAGAAATAAATGAGATAAAGAGTGAAAATATCTGGTATATTGGCTTAATAAATGTTTTCTCTCCTTTCAGCTCTTTAGAATACACTTTTTACCTTCTTTTAAAACACTTTTCTTAAGACTTCCTCTTTCTAACTTCTTGGCAATGAGTTTCTCTTACAGGAATCTCCCAAAAATCTTCCCAAATAAAATAAAGCCCTTTGGGCTGAAAGTTTTGTAATGTTTTCATCCAGATGTCAATTAATATCCAAGAATTAATATCCAAAACACACTAATAATCCCTTAGTTTTCCCAGTTCTACCAACAAATTTACATGCATGCGTTCTCAGTCACTCTGTTGTGTCTGACTCTTTTTCAACCCCATGGACTGTAGCCCGCCGGGCTTCTCTGTCCACAGGATTTCCCGGGCAAGAATACTGGAGTGGGTTGCCATTTCCTCCTCCAGGGGATCTTCTCCACCAAGGAATTGAACCAGCATCTCCTCCACTGGCATGTGGATTCTTTACCACTTTGCACCTTGGAAGCCCACCAACAAAGTTATTCCTTCGTTATTCTCAAGGTTGTTGTATAATGAATTTGTTGTTGTTCAGTCACTAAGTCACGTCCAACTCTTTTCAGCCCCATGAACTGCAGTGCACCAGTCTTCTCTGTCCATCACTATCTTCCTGAGCTTGCTCAAACTCATGTCCATCGAGTCAGTGATGCCATTCAACCATCTCATCCTCTGTCCTCCCCTTCTCCCGCCTTCAATCTTTCCCAGCATCAGGGTCTTTTCTAATGAGTCAGTTCTTCACATCAGGTGGCCAAAGTATTAGAGCTTCAGCTTCAGCATCAGTCCTTCCAATGAATATTCAGGGTTTATTTCCTTTAGGATTGACTGGTTTGATATCCTTGCTGTCCAAGGGACTATCAAGAGTATTCTCCAGCACCACAATTGGAAAGTGTCAGTGCTCAGCCTTCTTTATGGTCCAACTCTCACATCCATACATGACTACTGGAAAAACCATAGCTTTGACTATACAGACCTTTGTTGGAAAAGTGATGTCTCTGGTTTTTAATATACTATCTAGGTTTGTCATAGCTATTCTTCCAAAGAGCAAGCATTTTTAAATTTCATGGCTGCACTCACTGTCCGCATTGATTTTGGAGCCCAAGAAAATTAAATCTGACACTGTTTCTACATTTTCCCCATCTATTTGCCATGAAGTGATAGGATCAGTTGCCATGATCTTAGTTTTTTGAATGTTGAGTCTATAATAAATAAATGTTTGTAAATAAAGATTTAGAAATAAACAAGCCTTTTCACCTATTAATCATAACCAGTCCATCCTAAAGGAACTCAGTCCTGAATGTTCATTTGAAGGACTGATGTTGAAGCTGAAACTCCAGTACTTTGGCCACCTGCTGTGAAGAGCTGACTTATTTGAAAAGATGCTGATGCTGGAAAAAATTGAAGGAGAGAGGAGAGGGGGATGACAGAGGATGAGATGGTTGGATGGCATCCTACTCAATGGACATGAGTTTGAGTAAACTTTGGGAGTTGGTAATGGACAGGGAGGCCTGGCGTGCTGCAGTCCATGGGGTCACAAAGAGTCAGACACTACTGAGTGACTGAACTGAACTGAACTGATATTTGTATTTGTTTCACATTCCCCAAGTGGATATTTCACTGAAAGTCTGTGCTTGTATATTATGTTGGTTTACCTTTTAACCAGATGCTTTCCCTGTCAGACTCTTAAGTTCTTTGGAGGTAAGAGGCATATGTGTTTTGTTCAAGCCCATATTCCCAAACATCCAGCACAATATCTGTCTCATGAAGATTTTCTAAAACAAGTTTATGGAATGAATGAAAGAATTTACAAGTGTTAAACACTGCCTACATCATTGCCTTTAACTTAGTACTTACAGTAGTATCATCATTCCTGGTTTCTTAACAGATGAAAACACTGTAATTTAAAGACTTTAAGTAACACTATCAAAGTCATACAGTTCCTAAATGGTAAAGCCCAGGTCTGAAAGGAAGTGGACAAAGCTAAAAAAAACTTTCAATCCCTGGATTTACTGCCTCAACTCAAGTTGATCTTATTTTTTCTAAATAAGTTTCATGAAGTCTTTTTTTTTTAACTTTTGCAAATAACATTGCAAATACTTTTTTTTTTTTTTAATTATTATTATCATTTTGCTCACAGCCTGTGAGACTTCAGTAACCCTGGATATGAAGCACAGATTTTTAACCACTGGATCACCAGGGAAGTCCCACAAATAATTGTTTACAGCAATTTGACATTCGAGGTGGGCAAGAAAAGATATGTATATGTTGCTGATGAAAAATGAGAGACTAGATTTTTCAAGAAATATGCTTATGCAGAGAAACTCTTTCCTACTCTTTAATGTTTAAATATCTTGTTTTTATAAACAAAGATTCAAGCTGCTATTGATCTAAGGGCCTCATGGAAAAAGGGAAAAGCAGGTAGAAACTTTAAGTAGACTCTTAATATCAGAGTCTGCTTATAATCATCATCATTCTAGGATTTACAGGTTCTCCTTGGAATCCCTCCAGTAAGTCTGCTCTTTTTGAGTACTGTCTTCAACTCAGAACTAGCTAGTTTTGCTTCTGTTTTCTTTGTTCTATTAATAATACCTGGATTTAGGCTAAAGATACCATGGTTTGTCTTTAAATAATGGAACTAAAGATATAACTACTGTAAATAATTTCTTTGTACTTTAAGTGAATCTTTATATTTTAATCACAAGAGCCACTTCCAGTTGCAGTCTTCATATACACATAGTTTAATGCTCTTAATAGTTAATTTCAAACTAACTCAAGCTATTACTCAGAATAAGTCATAGATTATCCACCATACTGCTAGGAGTCACTATTTTTTTCCAGAAGCACTAAAGTAGTCCCTATAAAGAAGTTTTCTCATTCTCTAAGCTCTAAATCATTTATTTTTTGTTGTCATTGTTGAGAACATTTCAAGTTAAAAACATAATTGAATTGACATTACTCTGTGCTTCCCCATCCATAAATCTTGGGCCAAGTGACCTTCTTGGCATCCCCATGCACATGTGTAAGGTACCAGTCAAGCAAATATACTCCTTTCAAAATTTAAGAAGAGTAATATATCTATTACTCCCCGCAAAAAGAAAAATGTGTCAAAGTAGTAATGATGGGGGAAAAATAAAAATTTGGGCTTCCTTACACTTATTTTACAGATTATTTCAGTGGTGGTAGTTTAGATTGCCTATGGTAGTGAAGGGAGGAGTACCACAGTATTTTCAGCCAAAAGGCCTGTAAAAGTCATCTGAAAGCCCTGCTAGTACCATGGATTTGTGCTTTCTCTGAGCACCTGCTACAAATAAGAAAGACACGTTCTACTGTTTCCTTTTTCTCTGTAGAAGTAGCCTCTAAAATCTTGTCCTGGTTTCACCACCTATATACCCCTTTCCTTTTCTGAAATTAATAAGTAATATTATTGGACTAATCTCCCATGGTGCTGGTGGTAAAGAACCCGCCTGCCAATGCAGGAGATATAAGAGATGCAGATTCTATCTCTGGTTGGGAAGATTCCCTGGAGAAGGAAAAGGCAACCCACTCCACTATTCTTGCCTGAAGAATACTTTGAACAGAGGAGCTTGGTGGGCTACAGTCCATAGGGTCGCAAAGAGTTGGACAGGACTGAAGCAACTTAGCATAGTAGGTACTCACACACGTTGGACTAAGCTATTTGAATTAGCAGTCACTGTTGTACCTCATCCTGATTCATGGCTCTCCCTTTAAAAATTCTATTAGTCACTTGTAAGTTTTCCATTTATCTAACCTTTAATGAAGTATAGCTGTGGTCTACATTTACTCAAAGTTGTGAACCCTATTACAGCACTGTGGACAAATCCTAGGAGCCTCTTAGAAATGCAGTATTTCAGGCTCACTTATTGAATTTGCATTTAAGCAATATTCCCTGGTGTTTCATAGGTACATTAAAATTTGAAAAGCACTGCTTTAGAAACAACACAGAACATACCCACATACACATATGAATGCTTTTACTTAAGACAGATAGACTCTCTCTGAGAGCCTACATTAGGTGTCTACATTAGACTGCTCTCAGTGATATGAACAGAACACCCAACCAAAGCTAGCTTAAGTAATAATGACATTTACTATCTAAAATAACATGACGTTCCAAAGGTACATTAGCTCCAGATTGAGTTAGCCACATTATCAACCCAGTTCTTTCTGTCCTGGGGCTCTGCTATTTCAACATGCCAGCTTAATTCCTCACAATCATCAGATGGTTGCCACAGTTCCAAGCATCACACTCAGATACTGCAAATTTAACAAAACCTGTTTCCTCCCATGTATATCTCTTTTCTACAATAGGGACACTTTCCTGGGAGCCACCCAGCAGAATTCCCAAAGTGCTTCACATTCCCATTTCTAAACTAATAATAGACAAAAGACAAAATTATCTGGACAGATTTCAACTAATTAATATTATCTTTATAATCCTGAAATATAATCAGGATTTTTGATATTGGCCTAAACCTATCAGGCCTCTCTTTTCTCTTATCAGTAAGAAAGTCTTATAGTCTAAGCTAGGTGGGGATGGGGGTAGTTTGCGGCTAGGAAGGCAACTAATACTGAAACAGGAGGGAAGGGGTCAGGGCTCAACTTTTGAAAGAAGAACATAGCCCACAGACACAACATAAACCGATAAGAATCAAATGGGTCCCAGATGACAGACAAGTCAACTTCAGACTAAACCTTGATCCTCAATCAGCAAGCTAAATGACATACCCAGAAGCACCCTGACAGTTTCAAGGTCAACTGGAACTGGCCAAAAGACCAAAAAGTGGGCCATGGTCCCACTCCTGGAAATCTCTACCCCTTCCCCAAGATAGTTAGAATAATCCTCCATGAAATTACCCAGCCCATAAAAGCTAACAATGCCACATTTCCGGGCTGTTGCACTCACCCTCTGCAATGGCCCACACTTAGTCTGTGGAGTGTGCTTCCCTCTAAATAAATCCATTTCTTATCTTTCATTTTGTTTCTCACTGAATTCTTTCTGCAATGAGACATCAGTACCTGAGCTTCATTAGGTCCTGAAACTAGGTTTTGACTGGGTTTTTGTCCCAGCCATGTGGATTAGAGTCCCAAACTGGATTTTGGCCAGGTTTGAGTCCCAGCCACGTGGGTTCAAGTCCCAATCTGAGGTAAACAGTTTCAATAATACCTTTATCTTCATGAAGGCAATGGCACCCCACTCCAGTACTCTTGCCGGGAAAATCCCATGGATGGAGGAGCCTGGTAGGCTGCAGTCCATGGGGTCGCTAGGAGTCGGACACGACTGAGCGACTTCACTTTCTCTTTTCACTTTCATGCATTGAAGAAGGAAATGGCAACCCACTCCAGTGTTCTTGCCTGGAGAATCCCAGGGACGGGGGAGCCTGGTGGGCTGCCATCTACGGGGTCACACAGAGTCAGACATGACTGAAGTGACTTAGCATAGCATAAAGGTAGTGTAAGTATAACTTACACTCTAAGTATAAATAACTATGTATGTATAATTAATGTCTGGCTTTAGCTTCCTTTATGAACTCTATGCTGTATGCCAAATGAATTCTGGTATGTACTTTACTTGCCAATGGGGCTGGACTTGGCCTAGGTCAATAATTTAGTCTATTGCAACACTCCCTAATTTAATCTGCTAGCCTCCAGATTGCCCTCATATATGAGAGTGCCCAGATATATTAGAGACTTTAGATGATTTTTCTCTCAGTAAATTGTTTTCTTTTTCAAAAGTGTATTGATTATGTTTCTCTTCTGATTCAAATTCCTCAGTGAAGTTCCACTTCCTATTGAATGAAGTCTAACATCCTTTTCCTGTGGGCCACTGGGAGTCTTTCCAGTCATGTCCCATGAGTCCCCACCCATCCTGCACCTATCATCCTACAGAGAGCCACTCCTTCCCCTATGATCTCCGAGCTCCCCTTCCTCTGTTACTAAGCACCTCACACTTGTTTGTTATTAGTTGCTAAAATAATATGTAGTTCCCTGGCAGAATATGAAGTGATTTAAGTCACATACTTCTCCTGTTCTAGTGCTGTGTCTGGCACAGTGTAGGCAATCTTGAAGCATATATACAGTAAGTGTTGACAAACTTCTGTGGACTCAAATAGTAAATATTTTCAGCTTTGCAGGTCATAGCCGTTCACTATTACTCAACTCCACTGTTACAGCATCCAGGCAACTACATAGAACATGTAAAGGAATAGGTCTGACTGTGTTCCAATAAAACTTTATTTAAAAAAACTGATGACTGGCTGGATTTTCTATGTCAAGATATACTTTTTTATTATGTTGTCACAAAAAAATACAGTATCATTCATTTTACTTAACAAACTTGTATGTGTATAGTCAACTAATAAACCATCTACAACAATATTTTGAAAGTTGAATAGTTAAAAAAAAAAGAGAATTGTCATGCGAGTGTATGTTCACGCGAGTGTATGTTCCTCAGTTCTTTATCTCATCACAACAAAGATTTGGAGCGATGGACATTAAAGCCCTCGGCGCGTCACAGCTCTTGAGTCTTGGACAAATCGTGTTATAGCTCTTAGGCAAATCAGTGTTACAGCTCTATTTTATTTAGAAGATAGCAGGAGAGAGAGAGAGAGAGAAAGAGTGAGAGAGTGTGTGAGAGACAGAAAGAGCTCATGCACGCAGGAGAGAGTCCGAGAGAAAGCGCTTTGGCTCCTCCTTTTATATGTTTTTTCCTGCACCTGGGCCTGCCCTATGCAAATTGGGCTTAGCCAGGAGTACTGTTTGTTCTGTTTGTTCTGCCTGAAGTCTTCACTCTGGTCCTCGGACCTTCCTTGTCTTTTAGCCACCGCCATTTTGGACTCCTTTTCCCTATTCTACCTACCTAACAGAATGATCTAGAGATAATATCTGAGGCCTACAAGGTGATGTGGAAAAATGGAAAAAGTAATTAATGGCAATACAGTTATTCTCCTCTTTCCCGCTTGGGTTTAGAACAGTTGAGCAGTAAGACAAAATAGAGGCAGATGGTGGTTCAATTTTCCCCCTTTTTACTGATTAAAGCCTACCTTGGATAATATATCATTACACAAGGGTCAAATGGACACTCTAACTCCATCCAGAATTAGTCAGACTTACTTGTATAGTCATAGCAGTATTGGACCAGGACAGCTTTTCCAACTGGGAAGGATTTTATGGCATGAGTAACAGAAAAGAAACTGTGTTTACTATTTGCCACTACTTTGTCCTATCTCATGGACAGAGAGGACTGGTAGGCTACAGTCTGTGTGGTCACCAGAGTCGGACATGACTTAGCAACTTAACCTCTACCACCCAATGTAGGCACAGGGACTTTCCTGCTGGCTCAGTGATGAAGAATTCACCTGCCGATGCAGGAGATGCAGGCTCCATCCCTGGGTCAGGAAGATCCCCTGGGGAAGGAAATGACAACCCACTCTAGTATTCTTGCCTGAGAAATCCCATGGACAGAGAAGCCTGGTGGGCTACAGTCCATGGGGTCACAAAAATGTCAGACATGACTTAGCTACTAAACAATGTAGGCACACACCTCCAGAGCAAAAGAATGGAATTCAAGGCATTTGGAGTCTATGCCTAGCTCACTGGGTGGCATTCCTCTGTATCTTCAATTCTGCAATTTGTAAAATACAATTGGCATGACATTTTTTGTTTGTTACATAACCATAATCAAAAAGGGGGGCAGTAGAATCCTCAAAGGGCTCCATGAGAGAGGCTCACCCCAAGAATTCAGGTCAGTGGAGCTCAAGGTGGGAGATCCCAGCAGTGGCCCCTGGGGCACTGGCCTTCTAGGGTGTAGCAGGTCCTCGCCCACCTCTTATATTCTGTGTTCTTAATGCTGCCCCTCTCAAGGCTAGCTAATCATCCAGTAGCTAACAACTCTTCTGAACCTTGCATATACAAACTGACCAATCCAGAACCCATTTTGCTCCTTCAACCACCTTTTTTTTAAAAGCTTTTAATATTATGGAAAATTTCATATGCAAAATATGGAATATTATGCAAAATAATTCCCCATGAATCCATCAATTAGCTTCAAGAATTATCAACACATGGCCAATCTCATCTCATCTGCAACATTCTCTCAACCCTTCTCCATTTTTTCTTTTAATACAGTTGGTCCTTGATGGTTATTTACTTTAAATATAGCAGTATGTACTGTCAATCCCAAACTCCCTAACTCTCCCTCCCCCCAACTCTTCCCCCTTGGCAACCAAACGTTTGTTCTCTAAGTCTATGAGTCTGTTTCTGTTTTAAACCACTTCTTTATCAAACTCTCACACAGTAAGTCAATATTCCCCTGTCCTAATCAACCCAGCTACATGTACCAGATGACTGACAGCAGACCCTACACAGCAGAGCCTGCCAAAATTATTCAAACTAGCTAGTCCTAAGACTGCTTACCCTGCCTTGCCTTTCCGGTGAAAACCACAAGAAAGCCTTGTGCCCCTGCTCCCCCCACCCCTCCATCTCACGATTGGTCCTAGTGCTTCCCATTGTGGTCCTATGTGATGAAATGTGCCCTTCCTCTTAAAGACTGTAAGTAAAAAGCCATCCTGTCAATGGTAGCTGTCTCCTGAACTCTTGGTCTCACCATATCTGAATAATAATAAAGCCTACATTTTAAAACAGGGAACTGTCATCAGGCCCTTCTAGAGACCCCAAAATATATCTTCAGGAGGTGGTGCAAAATGTGACTCCATAACACAGTCACTGATACCATTTCCCCTTCTTTCTTACCATATTTATTTTTAAATCAGTAAGGTGAGAACAGAATTACCAAAAGAGGCCCTGATTAGCAACAATTTGCCCAGTTTTCATTTATTCTTGAAATTCTAACCATTGGCATCCTAAAGAAGAATAACATGTCCGAAAATTTACCAGTTTTGCATCTTAAGTATAAAAAATTCTTAAGTGTTGCGAACACAATAGAAATGTAATTTATGCTCCAAGCATTCAAGGTTATGGTCCAGTGAGGAAGTAAAACTAGAAAATATTAAATAGTTGAGATGATTTAGTGTTAAACAAATAGATTTGTTGCTGTTCATTAAGTTGCTAAGTCGTGTCTGACTCTTTGCAACCCCACAGACTGCAACCCTCCAGGCTCCCCTGTCCATGGGCAAGAATATTGGAGTGGGTTGCCATTTCCTAGATTAAGTAAGGTACAATGGGAGTTAAGGAAAGGGAAGAACAGCTTGCAAGTGACATGAGAGCTAGATCTTAAAGTATAAGTGTAACTTGAAGAGGCAAAGAGGTAGGAGTACTCTTTACAAACCAATTCAAACTGGTTTCAGTCAAGACAGAAAAAAAATTTATTGTTTCTTATTACCAAGGAGATCAGGCATAGGTAGATCTAAAAGCTCAATTATGTCATCAGGAATATGTTAGCTGCTATTTCCTGGCTTTGTCAAGCACTATTTTTTTTCTAAAAGTTCCTAGTGAAGGCTCAGGTAAGGCTCAAGTTGGACCAGCTTGGGTCATGTGTTCTTTATTGAATTGATTGCTGTGACCAAAGGATCATGGTCTTTTGACTGGCCGCGCTTGGGTCACATGTCCACCCACATGCAAACCTATGGACCAAAGGTAAGAGCTGGATGATTCCCAAAGGAAATTCTGAGTGATGTTCAAAAAGGTAAAAACACTTCTGGACATGAAAGTATAACAATCTTTGGCATAGTTGGGGAATAACAACATGAACAAGGTGGAAAGGAAAGCAAAGACCAGTCTGATTATAATCCATATTAAGCAACAGAGGGAAACAAATTTTGTTAATTCAGGTGCTATAAAATTATTAGAACCTTTCAAAGTCAGAGAGAAGAGATTGAATGAGTCACTAGGCAGTGGTGATTCATTTTAGATTCTGAGGCAGTAGAGTGAAATGGTAAAAGTGGTATTATAGAACAATTAATCAGATAAGAGCCAGCAGCTAAACTATTGTGAGAAAGACCAGAAAAGGAAATTGTTCAAATAATCCTAAAATGGCATGATAAAGATTTATGCTACATGGTAATAGTGAAAGGAAGAGACTAAGGTAAATCTAAATCTTATTTTCAAAGGAAGAAAAGACTAAATCAAATATAGGGGATGAATAAAAGGAGAATCAAAGTTGAAGGTAAAGGTTGTAGCTAGAGTTACAAAGATATTACTAATAGAAATTTATTTTAAAAGAAGTGGGTTTCTCTTTCTCCCAATACTGCTGTTCCACAAGCTTGCTTTCTTAGCCTTACAGTGTCTTTCGGTAGCCTGGATAAAGACCGCTAGAGACTCTAAGTACTGAAAGATTATGGAACCCACTGCCACCATTATATGTGTTTCCATATGAAAAAATTAAATGATAAAATAAGCATAAGAAGTTTAATGGTCATGATTTGTTAAATGATTTTTTTTTACAGTCACAAAATCTTATTAGAAATTTACTTACTGATATCCTAATTCACATAATATGGTTGAAATACCTCCTCACATCCCACCAAAGGTGATGAAAACAGTATCAAAGAGATACCTGCACTTCCATGTTCATAGCAGAATTATTCACAATAGCCAAGATATAGAAACCACCTAAGTATTCTTCAGTGGATGAATAGATAAAGGAGATGTGGTATACATATACAGATAGAGAAGAATTCGAAGTTCTTATTTATAACTTTCAGCTGTTTAAAAAAAGCTTATTTATACAATCTTAGTAATTAGGACTATTCAACTGGGAGTATCAATTATATATAGATGAAAAGAAGGAAGAGGAAAGATGAAAAGTGCATGAGGTGAAGTGATCTTTTGATGGCGGATGGGACTCACATTAGCATTCAGGCAAAGAGATTCACTTTCCTTTCTGGCTCCCCTTCTCTGGTCACTAGAGCAGAGGATGGATTCCTTATTTTAGGAACCTGGAGAGATCCAGTGATTTGGTGGATAGAATACAGAGATTGTCCTGAAGGAGTATAGTCTAGGAGGCACTACTAGATTAATGGTGCATGCAACTAGAGATATACATGAATGTCTTTTCACTAACTTTCCACCACAATAAATTTTAGATATTTTCTCTAAATAACTAAGATTTAAATAATAAATAAAAATAATATTTAATGAACACATATCTTAGGCCAGATTACTATACTAAATCTAAAGCATTTGCATGGGTTGAAAATTTAATCTTCACAGCAAATTTTATAAAGTAGGATTATCATTATATTTATTTTATAGACAAGGTGACTAAGCCTCAACATAGACAATAACTTGCTTGAGGTCATACAGCTATATTTGATTTTGCTGTATGTGATGGACACCAAGGCCTGGTTTTCACTGCCACATTATACTCTTTCTCCAAATAAATAATCTCCTAAATTTCTTTTAGCTGGATGACAATGCTCCAGCCTGAAAACCAGGATTTTTATTTCTAAAGAAGGAGGTGCAGATGGAAATTGGGAGAGTCTCTGCACATTCACGGAGAAGGCAATGGCACCCCACTCCAGTACTCGTGCCTGGAAAATCCCATGGACAGAGGAGCCTGGTAGGCTGCAGTCCATGGGGTCGCTAAGAGTTGGACACGACTGAGCGACTTCACTTTCATGCATTGGAGAAGGAAATGGCAACCCACTCCAGTGTTCTTGCCTGGAGAATCCCATGAATAGGGGAGCCTGGTGGGCTGCCGTCTATAGGGTCGCACAGAGTCGGACACGACTGAAGTGACTTAGCAGCTGCACATTCAAGACCACAGTCAGTTTTTCCTCTACTGTTGAAACAGATCACTGTTTCTTCAGCTGAGGACCAGATGAAGCAACTGGCTTGCATCTAGGGGCTGTATTTTCTAGAGTGAGCCACATCCAGCACTGTGGGGTGTTCATACTCTATGTGTACATGAGGAACCAGTAGGAGATCTTACAAACTCACATCTCATCCCAGGAACCTGCCTGCCAAACACACATTCATTTTCTGTGTCTCTTTCTTTTTCCCTTTCTTCTTTCCATCTATCCCTCTCACCTTCTCTAGTAAGCTTATATCAGATCAGATCAGTCGCTCAGTCGTGTCCGACTCTTCGAAACCCCATGAATCGCAGCACGCCAGGCCTCCCTGTCCATCACCAATTCCCGGAGTTTACTCAGATTCACGTCCATCGAGTCAGTGATGCCATCCAGCCATCTCATCCTTTGTCGTCCCCTTCTCCTCCTGCCCCCAATCCCTCCCAGCATCAGAGTCTTTTCCAATGAGTCAACTCTTCGCATGAGGTGGCCAAAGTACTGGAGTTTCAGCTTTAGCATCATTCCTTCCAAAGAAATATAGTGGACTGGAATTTGTTGTAATAGTATATAATTTTTCTTTCTGGTCTCTTTTCCATCTACTTTCTGAAATAAGTTTTCACTTTGTAAAAGTTACTGGAGTGGTACAGAGAGTTATCATATTCCCTCTATCCAACTTCCTCTCATGTGAACATCTTGCGTAAGCATTCTACAGTGATCAAAACTAAGAAATTGGTACAGTACCATTAACTACAGAATTTAGATGCATATCACCAGTTTTTCCACTAGTGTCCTTCCACTGGTCCGGAATCCAACCCAGTATGTGGCATTATGTTTACTCATCATGTCACCCTTGTCTTCTCCAGTCTGTCACAGCTCCTCAATCTTTCTTTTCTTCTCATGATCTTGACACTTTGGAAAAGTACTGACCGTTTGTTTTATGAAATGACCCTCAACTGGGCTTAACCCATGTTTAGATTGAGGCTTTGCCTTTTTGGCGGGAATACCACAGAAGTGACGAGCCCTCCCCAGTGCAGCATACTGGGGAGTACATGAGGTCAATGGCATGTTGTTAATCAAGGGAATGGCATGATACAATCTACAGTTTTGAAAGATAACTCTGGCAGTGAGGTGCAGAATAAATAAAAGAGAAGGAAGGTTGTTGTCAGGTCCCCCTTAAAGGGCTGTTGTAATAGCCTAGGCAGGCTATGAAGGTTGTCTGAACAAAGGCTGCAACTGTCAGGATGGGGGTGAAGGTCTGAATATGAGATTTCCAAAATAAAATGAATAGGAGCTGGGGAGTTGTTTCCATGAGTGAAGCGAGGTGAGAGAGGTAGTGAGGGTAATTACTAGGATATTAGGATATCAGGTAGATAGGTGACTCCATTATCAATTGGGCCAAGATCTTTGTAATCCAGATTCCCTAATGAGATTTTCTTTTTAAGTAATTTGCTGGTGTGTATGGCTGCTATAAGAGGTTGCTTGCGTGTTCGTGATACAAAGATATGGAGACAGGGGGAGAAAGAGATCTCCAACTACTTATTTACTCCTGTTTTTAAGTCTCAGGTTTGGAAATGCAGCATCTTTGGTCTGCATCTATGAGTGAGAGAGAAGTCAACATCTCATCACAGCCCTCATGTTCTTTGGTTTAAAAGGAATTTTCATACATCCTTGACAAATATTTATGAAATATTGCAGGAAAGAGTTAATATGTTTGAGTCAGGGGCAAAGGTGACCCCAAGATGTGATGGAAGCCACCGTCCCATGGCCAGGAGGAATATTTCAAAGAAGCTGCCTCTGGTCTTAGCCTGGAATGGTGAAGCCAAAATGGAAATTCAAGCAGAAAGCAGTGAAGGTGAATCTTTTCTGCTCATTTCTACATTAGATATAGAGGGGAAAAAACCTCAGATTTTCCTAATGTTGGAGAAATCTACCTGAGCTTCCATTGACCTAAAAACTGGTCCTAACCCTCAAAATGCATCATGGAGGGAAGAAAGTTCAGGTAATTTGAATTCAATGTGGTATGATTACATGTTAAATATGTCTACTTCCCAATCAAACAGACATTTTTAACTGGACTGCACATAAGGTTATCTGTAGAGGTTTAAAAAACTATAGATGTTCGTGACTTGTCCCAAGTGATTCTGGTACAGAAGGTGTTTTACACAGAGTTTCTTTGATCAGAAGCAGCAGAAATGTAACTCAATCAGTCTCAGCCCACAGCTGGAATGAGTTGTGAATTATTATCTAATGCTGCACATCAAATTAACCAACTCAGATCTTAGCAGTTTAAAACTGCTAAGATCTGATGGAGGTGGCCTAATTGGTGGTTCTGCCTCAGCATCTCCCATGAAATTGAAATCAAGGTGTCAGCTGGCTTTCAGTCATCTAGAGGCTTGACTGGGGTTGGAGGACCCGCTTCCAAGGCGGCTCAGTTACATGGCTGCCAATCTGTCTCTGGCTACTTGTAGGTGGTCCTGTTGTTTTGCCACACAGGTTTTTTGCACAGGACTGCTTGAGTCTTCTCACAATTTGTTTGCTGGTTTTCCCCAGATCAAGCAATCCAAGAGAACAAGGCTGATGTGGTATTATACAATTTTACAGCTGGGATGAAGCTGTCTTTGAGTGGGAGGAGGGGGACCATTATAGGTGGGATATCTATTGTTCCAAAGGCTGAGGACCATCCTTACACAGTGCTTTAGGTCCTAGAGCAAATATACCATATGTTCCAACATACCTGTTCATTTTGTATAGGGTAAAAATGATTAAAAATGGAAGGCTTGAAGGTGAAAAATAAGAATTTTAAAAACCTCAAGGGGTATATGTGACTCACCTCTAACTGTGATGATAGACTTAGATCTGTCTTACTAAGTCTTTAGTATCTTTGACATTTGCAGATTCCTTTAGAGTTTCTTGGATGATTTCATAACATTTTATTTGATCTTAAGAATAACCTTAGGTTTGTAGGATGAAATCTGAAAGATAGAGCTAATAATAGTGAACACCCACCAAGTGCCAGGCATTTGACTAAGCATTTTATATTCATAACCTTTTTAACCAAATGCCATGAGGTTAATATTAGTCATTTCAGTTTTGAGGGAGGTTTAGCTTCCTTGGGCTCAGAGATGTTAAATGATGTGCCCACAGCCAAGCATTAGATCCAGAAGGAGAACCCAGGTTTTCCTCCACCAGTCCTATGTGCTTTCCACTTGGCTGCTTCCTTTTCCAGTCTCACCAACCACTGATGCTACTTTCTCCACAGGCTATGCCCTTGACTTAACCTTCATCTTATGGTAGACTGGGACTCCCAAAATACAGAGGACCCAATAATTGCAGACCCAGACTTACAGTACCCTAAGTACTGTTTTTTTTGTTTTCTTTTTTTTTGGCAACCACTTTATTACAAGCCTGTTGGAAAGAAAAAAAGAAAGGCAAAGGAAAATATATTGAAATAAAAAAGATAATTCACAGTTTGTACTGAAATAAATTCCATTTTCTAGGAAGGTGTACCTTTGTTTTATTTTTATTAAAAATCTGTCTCCAAACTAGACAACTTGAGTGGCCACAAATAGCATCTTGGCATCTCATTTTCCTTTGTTGTCTAGTTGGGTAATATTTCTTAAGTTTGGCCTAACTTTCATGGGTGTGGAAGGATGGGTGGCATAAAACGTACTTTGTGTGCCTACATGTGTTTGAGTTAAATAATTTTCAAGAGGTAAACATCATCTCTATTACTAACGACCTCAAACCTCTAACTCCTCTTATACCATAAAAGTATGCAATTACATTTCCATGTTGTTTATGGCTTATTAAAAGCAATACATAATAAAAATACCTGAGATTATCAAAAATAGATATCAAGTCTCTCATCAAATAAATCTGTTATTTTTAGCATCTGTATAGCTAAGCAAAATGTCCTCCATTCAGTATTGTCAAGGTGATCATAGCTCCTTTTCTAAGCTCTGTACAACCTTTGCTTCAGTAAGGACCACATCAAAATAGAAATCTGGATGTTCTCTCCTGTTACATACCCTACATATCCTGGCTTACAGGACACTCAGCCAGTCATTTTTGTTGTTCAGTCAGTCATGTCTGACTCTTTGTGACCCCATGGACTGCAGCACACCAGGATCCTCTGTCTTTCACTATCTTCTGGAATTTGGTTAAATTCATGTCCATTTAGTCGGTGATGCTATCTAACCATCTCATTCTCTGTCATCCCCTTCTCCTCCTGCCTTCAATCTTTCCCAGCATCATGGTCTTTTCAAATGAGTCAGTTCTTCGCATCAGGTGGCCAAAGTACTGGAGCTTCAGCATCAGACCCTCCAGTGAATATTCAGGATTGATTTCCTTTAGGATTGACTGGTTTGATCTTGCAGTTCAAGGGACTCTCAAGAGTCTTCTCCAGAACCACAATTTGAAAGCATCAATTCGTAGGTGCTCAGCCTTCTTTATGGTCTAACTCCCGTCCATACATGATTACTGGAAAAAACCATAGCTTGGACCTTCGTCAGCAAAGTAATGTCTCTGCTTTTTTATACTCTGTCTAAAGGTATAGACATATCCCTCTATAGCTCTCCTAGGTTTGTCATAGTTCTCCTTCCAAGGAACAAGCATCTTTTAATTTCATGGCTGCAGTCACTATCTACAGTGATTTTGGAGCCCAAGAAAATAAAATCTGTAACTGTTTCTACTTTCCTCCCTTCAATTTGCCATGAAGTGATGGGACAACATGCCATGATCTTAGTTTTCTGCTTGTTGAGTTTTAAGCCAGCTTTTTCACTCTCCTCTCTCATCTTCATCAAGAGGCTCTTTGGTTTCTCTTCACTCTCTGCCATTAGAGTGATATCTTCAGTGAAGTCTTATTCTTTAACCCCCTCATTCCAGTCCACCAATTGTGTAGTCAAGCATTCCTGTTATTATGGTAGAGTGTAGTGGTTAAGAGCATGAAATTGCAAACCAAATTTGGATTTAGCTCTGCCACAACTTGTATGGCCTTCAGCAAGTTATTTTACCTCCTTGTGCCTCAGTTTCTTCATCTGGAAAACAACAGAATCTTCCACGGGTTTAAATGAGATAATATATGCAGGAAGTTTAGAATGATGCCTGGCACATGGTAAGCACTCTACAAGTGATGGCTACTTTTATTATCACATGTGTTTTTCATACATGGTTACTGTCTGTCATCATATGGAGCCCTTTCATAGTGTATAGATTAGGTGGCCAAGAGCTGTGGAGGTCTAGCCGCAAGCTAAGTGCAGCGACAACAGCAAGCTGGGTCACAGAGTTTCAGGACTAGCCTTGTAATACACAGCAGCACAGTAGTTCACCATTTACATTCATGAAGTCTTTTTTTTTTTTAGGGTCATGAAGTCTTGGGCTCCAAATCTGGTTCCAAAAAATGTTAACACGGTGACTAGGTAGTTATGCTATCTTTCAAAGCCTCAGATTTACATAGTTGCTGTGAGGATTAAATAAAGTAATATATGTAAGGTAAACTGTCAAGATATACTTCCCAAAAGTTAAAAACATGACTCTCATACAAATATAAAGTGAGCATGTGTAGAAGATTCACTTCACATATGACTGAGAGAGAACAGACAAAATGGTTTAAAGAACATAGGAGAGAGCAAAGTATTTATGGTGGCTAAAATAAAAAGGTTGAATAAGATACAAAACTGGTTAATGTACATAGCAATAAAACTATAACATGTGGGGTTGTCTTCTTTATCAGGTAAATAATTCACATCACTAGTGAACAAATTTAATTTTCTTCACAGTCAGCAGTTGTTCTCAATTAGGGGTAATTTCTCCTTCCAGGGGATGTTTAGTAATGTCTGAAAGAAGCCTGGTGGGCTGTATAGTCCATGGGGTCACAAAGAGTTGGACATGACCAAGCAACTGAGCATGCATGCACGCGAAGACATTTTTGGTTGTTATAGCTAGGTGTGTGTGTGTGTGTGTGTGGCATCCAGTGGGGAGCGAGCAGGGATGGTCTTAAACATCCTTCAATGCACAGGAAAGCCCCCAACAAAAAAGAAATATCTGGCCCCCAGTGCCAAAGGTGCTGAGGTTGAGAAATATTGTCTATCAATTTCTACAAGTTAACATCTACTCTTCTGAAGTTTATCAATAAAATGTCCTAATCAAGAGAAAATAGCAAGTCAAACAAAGATACACACTCCTGGAAACTGGCTAACCCTTGGTGGCTGGGTGGGTTGGCTAGAAAATGCTGAGATAACTCTGAAAGGATATGCAGGAGCCCTTTGGCCTATTTCTTAGTTTTGGAAAATTTTCTTAACAATAATTGACATCATACCTAAAACATGGTAGGTACTAAGTGAAGGTTAGTTATTTCTATAAATTTATAGGCCACTAGATAGAAGTCCGAACACCCATACAGTAAAATAAATACCATACTTTTACATAAGCATTGTCACTGTTAAATATTTTTTTCCTGTTTAGATTGTTTCATCATGGTCACTTTGAAGTTTTAAGAAAGTCCTCCAATACAACCTTCAGACTTATGATGATAGATCTATTAAAAAAGACAAGTTATATTTTAAAAATTTTCCTGAAAGGCTGATTCAAAAAACTGAGCCTCTCCTCCTGCATGAAAAACTTTACTGTCACATTGAGAATATCCAAGATATCCTTAGGGAATCCATTTAAAGTCTGTTACAGAAAGGATGGTAAGGTACAGATCATAAGATTGCAGGCTGTGGCCCTTTTTACTGGTCAAAGTGTGGGGTTTTTTGACATTTACAAATTGAAGTATAATTGACATACAATATTAGATTTAGGTGTATGACACAGTGATTCAATATTTATATACATTGCAAAAATGATAACCATAATAAACCTAGTTACTGTCACCATACGAATTTATTATAATATTACTGACTATATTCCCTATGCTTTACATTACAAAGGCAAAAAAAGGAAAAAAAGCAGCCCCACAGTTGCCCAAATTCATCTTGTATAAGTCAGTTGAATAGTATTAATATATCCACTGGTTGTATCTATCCACTGGGTCCAATAAGGGAAGAAAAACCAGACTAATATGAACAAGAAAAGTTTGATATAAAGAATTTTATAAATTCTTTACATAAAAATCAATGTAATTATTTTAAAAATAATTTATAGAAATTTAATAAATAAATAGAAAATGTACCAAAATGGCTGTAAATAAGTATATAACATATATTTAAATATATATTTATATAAAGCATGTTTAATGTAAAATAAAAATGTGTAAGATAAATATATAACACATATAAACAAATAATAATTAAACAATTAATGATAATATTTTATAAATAAAACACCAGCAAGAGATAACATTTTATAAATAAAACACAAGGAAGGCTGCTAAGGAGTAAACAGAACTTTGAAGAAGATAGAGGTAAGGAACACCTAAAACCACTAGGGCTGAGAAGGAACACCAAAGGAAGAGACTTTACCATA
>NW_011494784.1:2338063-2340441 GCF_000754665.1 Bison bison bison
GCTAAATTTGCTGGCGATCCATTCAATGGAATTTGGGGTAAATCCGCCTCTAGGATGCCATGGAAAAACTGTTCCTCAGGAGATGTCTCAGCAGAGGCACTCATGGACGGAGGAGCCTGGTAGGTTGTAGTCCATGGCGTCGCTAGGAGTCGGACACGACTGAGCGACTTCCCTTTCACTTTCATGCATTGGAGAAGGAAATGGCAACCCACTCCAGTGTTCTTGCCTGGAGAATCCCAGGGACGGGGGAGCCTGGTGGGCTGTCGTCTATGGGGTTGCACAGAGTCGGACACGACTGACGTAACTTAGCAGTAGCAGAGTCACTGCTTAGAGGCTCAGTCGGGTCCGACTCTTTGCCATCCCATGGGCTGTAGCCCACCAGGCTCCTCTGTCCATGGGGATTCACAGGCAAGAATACTGGAGTGGGTTGCCATGCCCGCCTCCAGGGGATCTTTCCAACCCAGGGATCGAACTAACATCGCCCGCATTGCGGATTCTTAACCGTCTGAGTCACCAGGGAAGCCTAATTCAGCGGAAGCTGAAAGCAAAATCTTTCTCCTGCAACGGCTCTCCAGCGCCCCCTATTGACAAAGCTTAACATTGTTCCACTTGACAAGAGAAAATTATTTAGAGGGCCCAGATTCATTTTCACAGAAGAAGCAAAAAAGAGATAATTTGGAGCTAAGAGTGAGTAAAACCAGTAACTGAAACAAGAGTTATTCTGTAATACTTTTAAGGGCTGACAGTAGTGATAATTTCAGGTTGATGGTGTCTGAATAACAGCCAGTGTGGGTCCTCCTGGGCCTGCCCGCTGCTATTTGTCAGCTATAGAGCAGTAACTCCACATGATCCCTGGGTCAGCAATATCAACATCATGTGGGAACTTGTTAGAAATGCAGATTTTAGTACACTACCCCTAACCAATGGAACCAGAAACTCTGGGGTTGGGGACCAGCAATCTGGGCTTTTCATAAGCCCTCCAAAGAATTCTGGTACACACTAAGGTTTAAGAACCATTGTTAACAAGAGTAAGTTCTAGAAACTTGCTGTTCAGGCACGAAGAAGAGTCAATAAGGATTTATTTGTATGAGTTTAAATCTCAATCTTTATTTTATTTATTTACTTATCTGGCTGTACTGCCCCTCATGTGAGATCTTAGTTCCCTGATCAGGGATCAAACTCAGCACCCCTTGCAGTAGAAGCATGCAGTCTTAATCACTGGACCACCAAGGAAGCCCTAGTCCCATTTTTTAATTTTGAAGAAGACAACCTAACTTCTTTAGGATCTGGAAGCTACCAGGGAGCATGTGATTTTAACCTCTGCTTTCACATTGATGATGTGTTTCTGGACATGTCGGCATGAATGCATCAACTATGCTCACTTTGGTAAGAAATTCTGTTTTTGATGTGCTCTTATGTACAGGTCATGCTACCTTGATGAGGGCCCCAAAGTTGCTATTGCAATTTTCATCTGCTTCTATGGGTGCACAGATGTGGAGTGTAATACCTATTCTGCCTTTCCTATATGTGTGCTTTTTCCCAGGTCTCCACCATGGCTTCAGTTGTTGAAGAACAGCTGGAGCCACAAACCTAAGATCAGCAACAGCAGACAGCACCATGGAGCTCACATAAGCTCTCCACTGCACCTTGCCCCTCAGATAACCTCATGAGTTGGCTTGCCTCCTTGACAAGGCTCCAACTGTCCAGAACAGAAAGTTTCCCTTTCCCCTGACACAGCCTTTGCCTTTCCAAGCTCCTTAATTTTCACCTTCCAAAGGAAAGATGGAGAGATGATATACTCTAGCAAGAGATTTTTCTGCCATTTTTTGCTTTAAAATGTAAAGTGTGTGTGTGTGTGTGTGTGTGTGTGTGCATGTTTGTATGTTGTAGGAATTATGGCCTGGCCCTGGTTCTGCTAGTAACTAGCTGCATGGGGTTGGGCAGGTCACCAGCTCTGGTTCTAATTTCTACACTCAAATACAGAGCATCAGACCAGCTGAGACTACTCCAACATCTTAAGATTCTATGTACTACACAAGTGTATCCTTAGAAGATAACTTGTTGGGCTTCAATGTCACCCTATAGTATAACAGTCTATGCACAAGGCCCTCTTCTAAACTCCTTCCTCTGGGCTTAACATTTAGCATAACAAAACCTTCCTACAGCAAATTCAACCTAAAGGGATTGAGGTTATTTATGCACAGAAAAGTGAAGTCTTCAGCAGATTTGCTCCTTTTAGCCTTTCTAAACAAATATCAGATCAGATCAGATCAGTCGCTCAGTCATGTCCGACTCTTTGCAACCCCATGAATCGCAGCACGCCAGGCCTCCCTGTCCATCACCAACTCCTGGAGTTCACTCAGACTCACGTCCATCGA
>NW_011494784.1:2340541-2356243 GCF_000754665.1 Bison bison bison
GAATCAGTGATGCCATCCAGCCATCTCATCCTCTGTCATCCCCTTCTCCTCCTGCCCCCAATCCCTCCCAGCATCAGAGTCTTTTCCAATGAGTCCACTCTTCGCATGAGGTGGCCAAAGTACTGGAGTTTCAGCTTTAGCATCATTCCTTCCAAAGAAATCCCAGGGCTGATCTCCTTCAGAATGGACTGGTTGGATCTCCTTGCAGTCCAAGGGACTCTCAAGAGTCTTCTCCAACACCACAGTTCAAAAGCATCAATTCTTCGGTGCTCAGCCTTCTTCACAGTCCAACTCTCACATCCATACATGACCACAGGAAAAACCATAACCTTGACTAGACGGACCTTTGTTGGCAAAGTAATGTCTCTGCTTTTGAATATGCTATCTAGGTTGGTCATAACTTTCCTTCCAAGGAGTAAGCGTCTTTTAATTTCATGGCTGCAGTCACCATCTGCAGTAATTTTGGAGCCCAGAAAAATAAAGTCTGACACTGTTTCCACTGTTTCCCCATCTATTTCCCATGAAGTGATGGGACCGGATGCCATGATCTTCATTTTGTGAATGTTGAGCTTTATAGGTTTGGCCAAAAAGTTTGTTCAGATTTTTTTCCTTAAGATCTGATGGAAAAACCTGGGGGAGCTTTTTGGCCAATCCAATCCAATACCTCATTAACTGCTTTGATGAGTAACTAAATGTGAAAGCACATAGTGGAAATGAAATACTAGTATTCTTCATTTCAAATTCCCAATTTGTTTCTCATTGAGAGAAGTAAACAAAAACATTTCATTCTTCCCAAAATGATTTGAATGTTTCCATTTTTAATGTCTGTTAGTGTTGCACTGCCCCCCCCCACCCCCGCCCCCAGCACACACACCAAGATAAACAGTTCTCTCTCTGATCTATTTTCACATGCTGAAATGGGGAAAGTCAAGTGTGATGCTTCTCAATCAACAGTGACAATATTCTCTGTGGGGAAGAGTATTTCAGAAATTTGAGGAAATAAAGTTTGAAAAGTCATATCTAGATTTTGATACTAAAAAAAAGAAAAATCTTGGGACTTCCCTGGTGGCCCAGTGGCTAAGACTCTGCACTCATAATGCAGGGGGCCCAGGTTTTGAGACCTGGTCTGGGAACTAGATCCCACATGTAACAACTAAAGACCTTGTGTGCTGCAATGACAATTTAAGATTCCACATGCTGGAACTAAGACCTGGCATAGTCAAATAAATAAATATTAAAAAAAAATTTTTTAACTGTTTGGATAAAACAAATTACATTCATCTAAGCTTGAGGAAATTATAGCCAGAGAAGATAAGCAGAAAAAAAATGTGGTAATACTTGCAAAATACTTGCAATTGCTTATCTGTTTCCTCCTCCTTCTTTAGTAAAAGTGTTCCGCATCCCCTAACTTTCCTCAACTTGGCAACATCCCCAGGCAGTGATTCGTAACTGGTTAGAATCTGTCCTAACAACTTCTTCCCAGCTTCTTTTGCAGTGAGAGTGGCCATGGGAGCCATGGCTGCTGGGGTCACTGTTGGGTAATTTGGGGAGCCCTATGGCTGTCTGCCTCCCGTACCCAGTTCCTTCCTTGATAGTTGACACTGTGCTGGGAGCTTCTGTGGGGCCTTCCTGTGACCTCCTGGTGATAGCTCCACAGGCCAAGGATGAAAGACTGTGGCTTTTCTATGACACTTCCGAGTTGTTGAATTTCCGAAGAACAAGTCTTAAATATGAAATAGTTAGGACTTGAAAGTTGTTTAGAGTTTATCTGAAATTCAAATTTAACTGTGTGCCTTCTAATTTTTTTTTTCCCCCTTAAATCTGACTCTATGTAAAAACCCTAGACTACATGTCTTAAACTTTTGTTATATAAAAAGGATTACCTCAGTGAGTTACTATTAGTCAAGTTAACATACTGCTTGCATGTGAACTCATTCCTGATATAGCAGTAATTTATAAAGAGTACTCAGCATTTATTATGTTCACTATGTGCTAGACACTGTGCTAGTTAACAGGGAGTATTTGTAATTGAGCCTCACAGGTAGGTCTTGCCTTCAGGGAGCTTGCAGTCTAGCTGGAGAGACAGCCACTGAATGAGTGATTCTGTAAGTGGCAGAGTAATTACAACTGTGACCAGCACTTTGAAGGAAAAGTAGAGGAACCTTGAGAGCACCTATGAGGGCGGGGTAAGGAGAAGGGAAATCCTTGAGAAGTGGCATCACAGGAGTGAACTGAAGGCGGAGTAGGAGTTAGCGGGCCAGTTGGAAGGAGGGTTGCAGAAGTTTGCTCTAAGCCTCAGGAACAGCACGTGAGGCTGCTGTGACATGGGAAGAGTCCTGGTGAGTTTGAGGAGTGGAGGTTCCAGTGGCTGAGCAGCAGAGAGTTGAGTGATGGGAAATGCAGGCAGAGAGGCACTTAGAAGGTGGATCATGGATGCCATGGGGGCCATGTTAAGGATTTCAAAACTTACCTTACTCTCCACTATACCCACAGTAAGTACTGTTGGTATCCTCACCTTACAAAGAGAAACAAAGACTTAAAAGGGTTTGATCAAAAACATAAAAAGTTATTAAGTGAATGAACTATAATTTTAGCCCAGATTTTTTTTTTTTATAGTGTATGTGAGCAAAAAACCCCTAATCATTACTGAGTGCAAGCTAGTTACAAACTTCTAAGTAATGGGAGCTGATTAGATGAGTCTGTAGAGATTATTTAAAGTTAATTTAAGAATATATTTTATATTTATGTAAAAACTGTGAATGTGAGAAATCTATTATTAATAAATAAGAAGTTGATCAGTAATTTAAATTCCAGTATTGAATGGGGCATCAAGAAATTATACAATTTACAGATTACCTGTTTGTGCTTTCCAATGAAAGGGCCCCTGTACTGCATACCACTTAAATCCCTGTGGCTTACTTATGCAATTTTAGACCATCGGTTTGACAAAAACAAAATAAAACATGCACACAAAAATCCTTATTTGTAACAAAGTCTCAATATAAGTGACACAAATGATTCAGCAGTTTTAGATACATATGAGAAACAATTACAGCAGTAACAAGGACAAAACATACAAAAATATACCATTGCAAATTGTTGATTTATTCAATATGATTGCTACTCCTGGTAATCTCATTATTTGCAGGAGGTGGGCATCAGTATGGGATGGTAACAAATATTTTTAAAAAATTAAAAATAGAAAAATATAAAGAGTAAACTGTATGTGAAGTAAATGTTATATGATAATTGATATGATGCATGCAACAAATACAGACACATATGCATACATATATAGACTCATCCACACACACACACACATCAATAGATTACATATATACTGGATTGTGATCTATATCTTATTTTTCACTTTGGGTCCCATTCATAAAAGTTTGAAAATCATTAGTGTAGTGAAATGACTCAGTCTTTGTGAGCTATGCTGTACCTGTGCACTTCTTGGTGTGAGAACAGCATTAGGGTAAATTTCTGTCCATTATCATGGATAGCCACTTACTGTTCCATGTGTTAAAGAAATCATGTGTGACAGAACAAACAAACAAAACAACAGACTGTCACTGTACCAAAGCGCACAATGTGTCTTGGTTATGGCACTTGAGTAGATTCCTTTGAATTTCCCAGTTCACTCCAGGAAGGTTTCAGTCCCTTCCAACTTTATACTGTCACTTGCACACCTTGGGAACAATGACAAAAAGAAAAGACATTAATGAAGAATTCCAATTGTCATTTTATTAAATCTTCACACTAACATTAAGGTGTGTTAAGATTACACAGATTCTGGAACCAGAAATGCTGGTTTTCTGTAAAGAACTAAATTGAGTCCAAATCTCATTCTTTTAATCCTTGTGCTAAATTTAAGCCTATTTTCAGATATCCAGTATTATTTGCAATTGCTATAACGATCCTTGACTCTAAGTAATAATTTGAGAACTAGAAGAATATCACAAAAGGTGGCTGATACAGTAATATTCTTGTTTTAGAATGATATCCTTAGTTTGAAGAAAGAAGCATTCTTACCTTTTTTAAAAGTAAGGACGTCGAGCTGAATATTTAGTGACTTTGGCTTAGAAAGTCAATGATCAGCCTGCCGCATTCTTATCACACATCTCATGCTAAAAAGCACACATTTTTTTGTAATCTTTGAAGCATGCAAAATATAAAAATGATTATACTCTTTGACTCAGCAAGTGCTACTTCTGAAAATTTTAAATATCATTCAAGAAGAAGAAAACCAGCAACACACACAGATATTTTACAGTACATTATTTGCCAATGTAAAAATCTTTTTAACAATACTAAATATCTAACAGTAGGAAATGGTTCAATAATTTTATGGCAATTATAGTGTTACTTTATAATTGGAAATTATATTTTAAATTCAACATAGAAAAATATCCCCCCAAATTCATTTTATTAAATTTTTATTTTGCAATTTTTATCCCTCTGATTTGACATCTTTCTTCTGCAGGAAGATGTCAATGTCAAGTCTTATAATTTACTTTTACTGAGCAAAACAGAACTCAACCTTGAATCCTTTAACTGGAAGAGCTATTTAGTTTTATTGTTTCATTATATAATGGACTCTACAAAGCTTATTCAACATTAAATATTAATTTAAAAATAAAAGTAAACATGGCAATTAACCATGTAAGCCATGTAAGAGAGATTTAAATTCAATCTTTGTTTCTGTTTCATTATTATTGCTGTATCACAATTATGATTCTATATGTTTAGAATAGAAAATTAGTTTATGAGATACTATAAGAAGCCTGAGGTATATTCAACTGAAACATTTGAAGGTGCCCAGAACAGCCTGGTTTAACCTCACTGAGGGTTAAACCAGGCTATGCTAAGGATCCCTCCAGGCTAGCTTTGCCAGGACACTGTGATTGGAAGAACTGGGAAAGGTGATGGGTTACTATAAATAACGCAGTAACTTATTTATACAACAGAAAAAAAAAGAAAAAAAAAAACGAACATAAATCTTGGAGGTAGGAAGAGCTGATATTCCTTGGATTTTATGTCTCATAATATTTCTATTATTTTTTTTTCTTTTAAGCTTTATCCAATATCTCAAACGCAGGCAAGATAGTCTTATGAAGGAATACTTCCTTACAAACCTCTAGGATGTAGGTAAGGAAAGAGGAGGGTGTTACAGACATGGAAATGTACTTTCCTGTGGGTTTTCAGCCCCCGTCAAAACATGCCAGCTTTTCTTGGGTCTTGGACCAGATGGCAAAAGCTGGCATTCTGTATGCAATCTGCCTGAGCTACATGATCAAGGCTTGTTTTTATCAGCAGATACAGCATAAGGCCAAACGTCAGCATGTGACTTGGTCATTAAAGGACAACTGGACCCAAGCCTAACCATTATTGAGAGAATGGAAAGGTATAGGTGTTCAACCACTGCAAGTATCAACACCCTGTAAGTACCCTATCAAGGTCAGCAAGGGAGCAAACAGCTCTCAGAGAAGTGGCTCTGGCTCAGGTGCTATCATTTACAAAGGCTGAGCCCCTCCCTTCACTCTACATTCTCTGTATCCACTGATGCTCCGTCTGAGCTTCGTGATGAGGGGCATGCCTTTCATCAGAGTAACAGATGGCAGGGGTGAGCAGGCAAAACTGGCAAGGATTTTAAGTTCCACTTACAGGAAGAAATTTTAGTATGGTCCTGACATTTCTTTAAATAGGTTCATGCCTACATGAAGGGCTGATTCTGAAACTAGGAGTGTGTTAGGATCAATGAGCTGCCTGGCTGGACTCAAACTTCTAGTCAGTTAGGAATTTACTGAGGACACAGGAAATCTAATTCTTTCTGAGAGATGATGACATTTGCACCAGAGGAGTTGCTTCTCACCAAAAGAGCATGTAATATTCTTCACTGCCAAAGTGACTCATACTGTCTTCTCCTGAGCCAGCTGATGACTGCATTTTGTATGTTAGCCATGAAAAGTGTTAGCTCAAACAGTGCCAGTGAAAGACCTACATCTATAGTTTTGTTTCCCCAGCACACTTTGTCATCCTTCTTCTGGTTTCTACCTCCTACTCTGCCTTCCCTTTGGGGGATTTCTCCCCTTAAATCAGGACGCCTTTCCTAAGGTACTCAATTACAAGATGAGTACCTGATCCACTTCTAGCCAACAAAAGTAAGCCATCTCCCAGGCACAGTGACTGGTTTAACCAAAGTCATGTGACCCAAATAGGACCAATCAAAATGTTTCCTGGGACTTTTCGGCTGGGATAATATGGAAAATTGATTTTAAAATGTTTAAAATAAAGACTTTTAAATATATGCAAAACTAGTGAGAATAACATATAGACCCTTCTGTATCCAATACTCAGCTTTATCAACTCATAGACAAGGATATGAGTTGATAAAGGATAAAACTGTCTTTTTACTGGGGCTATTGGATTTAGGAGGATAGTGTTGCCAAAATACTTCATGTCTGTTAGTGGAGAGAGACTGACCTCAAAATATACCCAAACAGAAAATGAGAAATTGAGGCAGAACCATGAGGACCCCATCGGCGCTCCTTAACTCAGTTGAGTCTGAAGCCACTGCCACTCCTGTATTTTTTTTTCTGCTTAAGCCAGATTTAGGAGGATTTCTGTCACTTGCAAAATGTATTGTCTGATATGAAAACCTTAAAGAAATACTCAATAAGTTATTTTTAAAATCTTGTGTTTATTTTGGGAAATAAGTATTTATGAAAAATCTTTGAGGAATAAAGGAGAAAGAGAACTCTATACCTATTAAAACAAGATTATCAGCATTTAATTTCACTCAATTATAAGAATAATTTCAGTCCTATTGAAATAACAGCCATCTATTAAAAAATTTGAACTAAATAACAGAAATATCATTAAGAGAGATAACAAAGGGTGAATATTTTCACCCTCAAAAGAACTCAGAAAAGTAATCAAGTCCCTAGACCCATTAAGAGTCTCTGATTCTGAACTGTCTTCAAAGCAACGAGTGAATAGATACAATCACTCTTACATTAGCATTCTGGTATACCATTCTTGCGGCTTCCCTGGTGGCTCAGTGGTGAAGAACCCGCCTGCCCATGCAGGAGACCTAGGTTCAATCCCTGGGTCAGGAAGATCCCCAGGAGATGGAAATGGCAACCCACTCCAATATTCTTGCTTGGGAAATCCCATGGACAGAGGAGTCTGGTGGGCTGCAGTCCATGGGGTCACAAAAGAGTCAGACATGATTTGGTGACTAAAATAACAACAACAACATTCACGGGTATGTAATGAAATATTTTTCCTGGTTGGTCCTTCACAATCCACTTTGATTGGACAATACTAACCCTTTTGTTTTGCTAGTTCTTGTATTAGATCTTCATATACTTGTGAAAAGAGGTCTTCCTCAGATTTTGTTCCATCTAGATAAACTGAGAAGGGGAAAAAAGAGTAGTTCAAATGCTAACAGGCTTATTAATACGGGATGCTACTCTGGCATTTGGCATCTCTTGAGGACACCATAAGTTTAAAGAACCCAGGAACTTAATTTTAAAAGAAATTAATAGCCATTAAAAAGAAAAATACAAAGCCGGGTACAATAGGTAAGAGATTTGGGTTATTACAGAGAAATTCAAACTAGCTGATGTGAAAATTATAAAAACAAAGAAGACACAGAGTTAAGTGGCATTGTGCATACATCACTTTAGGAGCACCAAATAGGTGCTTTCTCAAAACAATCATTTAAGGGAATAGTTCTCAAACTTCTTTATCAGGATAACCTGTGAAGCTTCTTAAACCATGCCGTGTGTGTGTGTGTGTGTGTGTGTGTCTGCGTGTGTGTGTGTCTGCGTGTGTGTGTGTGTGTCTGCTGTTGTGTGTGTGTGTGATTTCTGTCACGTATGTGCTGAATCTGCATTCTCCAGGCCATGAGATTTAAATTGCCATAGTCAGTTTGGTATAAGAAGTAGGTTATAAGAAAATTCTGTAGGTTAAAGGAAGGAAAGAGCCTTCTAGTCACAATACTGCAGAGGTAGGGGAGGTAGGAGAGAACTGTGCCTGTTAAGAAAAAGATGCTCAGTTTGCAAAGGCTAGAACGTGGGGAGGCACGAACAGTATAGAAATTAGATTTAAGAGCAAGGCTCTGCCTTAGCCTTTGGAGACCTTGAGATCCTTCCTGGCTGTTTAGATTTTATCCCAAAGGGCTGGAGACTCTTTGGAACCATTTAAGCAAGGTAGGAGCATGAGATGGCAGAGGCGGGGGGGACAGGCAGTAGTAAGAAGAAGACATCCCTGCAACCAATAGTCTAGGATGGAAATAATGTGACCAAAAATGTCATGAGAGGCCCTGGGGATGTGGAAGAGGGGGTTGGACTGGACTGAAGAAGGGATCATAAGAGCCTCCAGACCATGGGGAGGTCCCGTGTGCCTTCCGTATTTACCAAACAGGCCATGAAGTCTCTCACAGTAGGGGCAACTCCCTTTATTCTGAAAAGATGTATCCGCTCTGGTTGCTCCGGCTCATCCAAAAACCTTTGTCTCCAGCCTCCTGCATCTTCTCCATGTTGTACTCTGTATCCCAAGGATCTGTTCTCAGTCCAGCCCCATAGATCCAGGTATTTATATCTAAATCACTGCTTTAAGTCCCTCAGGCATCTCAACTGCATTACTGGCATGCAAAGCAGACTTGCATTCCTCCTTGCAA
Source organism: Bison bison bison (assembly GCF_000754665.1). Taxonomy (NCBI): domain Eukaryota; kingdom Metazoa; phylum Chordata; class Mammalia; order Artiodactyla; family Bovidae; genus Bison; species Bison bison. The sequence goes on from NW_011494784.1 coordinate 2,349,231, forward strand.
ATCTGTGAGTCCTTCACGTTTTTCTGTTCTCTGAAATAATACCTGACAATTCCTGAGCTGTTGTCCTTGACACCTCAACTACCTGCACCTTCCATATCTATTCTATCATTCAGTTCCTCTGAATACATATGTCCCATTTCGCACCCTACACATCTACCCTTCACAAAGCCACATGGATCTGACTGAAACAAAAACTTTCTATCTACCATATCCTTGTAATAAACCTCTCTGTAGAGGCCTTCCCACTTTCCTTAGGATGATGACCTTTGGCCTTTTAAGGTCTGTACCCTTCCTGTACCACCAACATCACCCGTTGCTTTGTCTTTCTCTACCACAACCTTCTTGCCAGTGCCCGCTGGCCTTTCCATGCACCATACCCACTGTCTGGGGTGACCTTCTATCCCACCCCCACCTTTGTCCAGTTAAATCTATCATAAAGTGGTTTACATGTGGCTTCCTCAAGGAAGCCTTCCCTGGTTGCTAAGCCTGGGACAGTCCCCCTGAAGCTCAGTGTCACAGTACTCAGCATAGTTAGAAAGGACAGCTTGTGCAGCAAGTGTGTTTAACATCTGTTTCCCTGATAGAATGTTGGTGCATAAGACTGGAGACCAAGTCTGTCTTATTTCCCTTGATAACACCAGGGCAGTGCCTTGTTCAGGGAATGCATTCAATCAGTATTTGTTGAATGAATGACCATTTAGAAGTTGCTACACTTTGACAAGAGTCATAGAGAGAGAAACAGAAGCCAGGAGAGCCAATGTGGAAAAGGAGGGTTCTGGCTTAAAATGTCCTTTTACAATCTAATACATGAGAAATATGCCTTCTAAAATCTTGTGCACTCTTGTGTACTTTGAGGCAATGACAGTGAAAAGTCTTCCTTGAAGGGAAAAAGACACTCACCAATTTCCCATGAGACATTCTCCATTTCTTTTCTGTGTTTTAGGTACATGGGCCACACGTGGCCGTCAAAGTATCCTGGGGCGTCTGGCGGCTTGTACACCCTTGTACTGTCAAAATATGTAGGAAACTTCATGGTGACAGAAACACAAAACTGATAAAGTAAAATAATGGTCAGGACAATGGGGAAATTACTCAGAAATTGAGAAGGAATAAGACCATATTTTTTAGACTCAAGGCCAGTTACAAAGACAGCACAGGATAGACTCAGTGCTCTGATCTAAAAATGAACTTTGTAACTCGCTGACTATCATTCTTAATTATCTTTCCCCCCTCAAGTGATTTATAAAAGAATTAACAATATTAATATAAATAATGATAGCAATACTATTATGTTGTAGTAAGCTTTAAACTAACCAGTGTCCTCAATGGCTATAGCAGAATAAAGGCCAATTAATTTAAAATCATAATCAAAATGAAATTGCTCCATATGAAGATTTAGGAAGGATAAGCCAAACAGCTTGTATTAATACAAGAGCCTTTTCTTAGAAAAGTAATTTGCATTACTCCATGTGGGTGGCCACTTATGGAAAAAGGTCTTGTTCTTTGGGAAGAGTTGAGGCTTCCCTTGCTTGAAAAATAACATATACACATTGTTCAATAATGCTGTTTCCTTGCTTTCCTTAAAGTTTGTCTTTTGGATTACAATCCACAAAGGCATTTTCAAAACTTACCTCCTTCTCCGCTTACATTCTTCATACGGAATTGTCAGAAAATAGCGTCTATTCCATATAGTGTCAAGGGGCCTAAAATAACAGCATATTTAGTGCATATTTAGTTTTTTCCCCATTCATTCAGAGTCATTAATAGAGTGGGGAATGCTTACTTATAATGGAAGAGAAGGAAACCTTCAATAATTAAGATGGGAATTTCCTTAATGCTTTCCTCATGTGTTGATGCCAGAGAGTGTGTTGGGTTTTCCATCCAGCAGGAGATGGCGGACATCATTTCCTCCATGTTAAGTGCTTCGAGCACTTCAAACAAACAGACACAAATATGAAATAAATACAACAAAAGTTTTACGCTGTGGCTTTTTATGATGAGGATATCCAGTGACCTATAAACATATGAAAAAACACTATTCTATTTTTCCTTCAAAACACCTAATTAACATTTTAGACAAAAAATAATATAAACTCTAACATTGATAAGGTGGTATGCTTGATATATTTTCATTTTGGAAAAATTTAAACACATACAAAAGTAGAGTGTAGAGTGCAATGAACTCCCATGTCCCCACTTACCAACTTTGACAATTATAAACTCATTGCTTTATTTATAACTTCTATTCCCCCTTGACTATGTAAGTGTGTAACATTTTTGGATGACAAAATATTTATAAAATAGTTAGAAAGACAGTGACACATTGGGGAAATTACCTGCAATATACTTGGCAAAGAATGGGTATCCTTAATATATAAAGAGCTCTTACAGATAAATAAGAGGAGGTAAATCATTAAAATAATTTACAAAGGATACAAATATATAATACTCAAAACTTAAAAATGTGCATACTTTCAGAGGTTACAGTTGTTAATTCTAGAAAAGTACCCTATAACAGAGATTCTCAAAGTGTGGTACTTCCAGGAGCAGCAGCTGAGAACTTATCAGAAATGCAAATTCTCACTCCTACTTCAGAATAACTGAATTGAGCCATCTGTGTGTAGAGATATTTTAGTGGAAGGTTTTAAGATTATGAATTAATCCCTTTAATCAATATAGAGCTATTAAGCTTTTCTCTTTGTTCTGTTATTTGTTTTGATTAAGTTGCATTTGGTAAGACGGTTAATTTTTCAATTTGCATAAAATTGTTCATAATATCCTCATCTTTTTGATATTTGTGGAATTTTTAATGATGTTGACTTTATTTTTCTCTATTTTTTTCTTGATTAGTTTTGATTAACTTTGAGGGTCACTCAGATTCATCAATCTGTAGGTTTACATCTTAGGCCAAATTTGAGATGTCTTAGACCATTACTAATTTGAATACTTTTCAGCACCACACTGTTTCTCCTCTCCTTCTGAGGCTCTGATGATATAAATGTTAGATCTTTTGTTATTGCCCCATGTTTCTGTTCATTTCTTTTCAGTCTATTTTCTCTCTGCTGTTCAGATTGAATATTAATAATTTCTATTGTTTTGTCTTCAAGTTCATTGATTCTTTCCTCTGTCGTATTTATACTATTATGCTCATCCAGTGATAAAATTTTAGTTATTATATCAGTTTTCAGTTCTAAGATTTCTATTTGGTACTTTTTCACACGTCCTCTTTCTTTATTGAGGCTAATTTTTTACTTGATTCAAGAATGGTTAAAGTTGTTCACTGAAGCCTTTTTATGGATGTCATTTAAAATCCTTGTTAGAATTCCAGCATCTGTGTCATGGTGATGTTGGTATCTGTCTTTTCTTATTGAAAATTGACAGTTGCCTGGTTCTTAGCATGACAAGTGATTTTCAGTCTCATCCTGGAAATTCTGGGTATTATGTTATAAGGCTCTGGAGCCTATTTAATCTTGTTTGTACAGGCAGTTACTCTGTTCAGGGGTAGTGTGCAGGTCCAGGTTGGGTGGATGTTCAGCTGTCTGCTGAGCATCACCATACTGAGGTGTGGGGACAGCTGTGGAAGGAGAAAGAGGCATGCAGTAGCATCCAGGTATTGCTTCATTACAGTTCAGTGAGGACAGAAGTTCAGCTCTCCAGTGGGTCCTGCACACAGTAGCTGACACAAGTTGGTTAGGAAAAGTGGAGTGCCAACTCACACCACCCCACACTGCCTTATTCTTTTTTTTTTTTTGCTGCCAGTTAGGTGTAGAAGTTCAGCTTTCCTTTTAGCATTACTGATATGATTCCTATGCTAACATGGAAAGCCAATGGACCCTGCTGTGCTGGTGCTGCTGGTCCAAAAGTCTAGAAATGCACTGCGCCCTGTTAACACCATGAGGGGAAGTTGTTTTTCCTTTTGTTTGGCTACAGTAAAGTGGATATTGCCAAAATAATTTTCTCTTCTGTTACAGCACTGTTTTCCTATTCCTTTGACTAAAGGGAACAGTTTTTTGGGCTCCAAAATCACTGCAGATGGTGACTGCAGCCATGAAATTAAAAGATGTTTGCTCCTTGGAAGAAAAGTTATGACCAACCTACACAGCATAAAAGGCAGAGACATTACTTTGCCAAAAAAGGTCTGTCTACTCAAAGTGACGTTTTTTCCAGTGGTCATGTATGGATGTGAGAGTTGGACTGTGAAGAAAGCTGAGTACCGAAGAAGTGATGCTTTTGAACTGTGGTGTTGGAGAAGACTCTTGAGAGTCCCTTGGACTGCAAGGAGATCCAACCAGTCCATCCTAAAGGAAATCAGTCCTGAATATTCATTGGAAGGACTGATACTGAAGCTGAAACTCCAATACGCTGGCCACCTGATGCAAAGAACTGACTCACTGGAAAAGACCCTGATGCTGAGAAAGATTTAAGGTGGGAGGAGAAGGGGATGACAGAGGATGACATGGTTGGATGGCATCACCAACTTAATGGACATGAGTCTGAGTAAGCTTTGGGAGTTGGTGATGGACAAGGAAGTCTGGTGTGCTGCAGCCCATGGGGTCGCAAGGAGTCAGACATGACTGAGCCACCAAACCGAACTGAATTGAAAGGGAACAGAGTTCTTGGGGGGTTTTAGTTATAGCTATTGATGGTTCCATGTAGCATACTTCTCTACCATCTTTTTCCAGATATATATGACAGGCAAAAAAAAAAAAAAAAAAAAAGTGCCCAGGGAACTTACAGCAATGTCATTCCTCAAGATTCAAAGTCCCTAGTCAATATGCTCTCTTCATCTTTCAGAGTCTTTGCTTGTTGTATTCTATCCAGGGTTTTTAGTTTTACGAGGGAGGAATAGCAAGTGATGGGGCCAAGCCATCTTGGGTAGAACAAGAAGTACCATTAGTTTTAATATATTTTCTTTACATTCAGTTAAAATATTTTCTAATTTTCATTGTGATTTGTTCTTTGACCCAAGGGATATAATGAGGAGTCTTGCTTCAGATAGAATATGATGATGTCTGGGATCTGCTTCAAAATAATACAGAAGGAGAAAGTGGGTGAGGGTACAGATGAAATATAATTGGCCAAGAGTTCATCATTTTAAAAGCAGAATGGTGAATTCATGAGAGTTCATTATACTTTTTTTTGCCTCCTTTTGCATCTGCTTAAAATTTTCTATAACAAAAAGTTTTTAAAATCAGAAAAAAAACACTGATTAATTTTCAAACACTTTGGAATTTTCTACTTACTCTTTTGCTATTGATTTCTAATTCAGTTCTCTGTAATTAGAATATATCTCTATATTACTTCAAGACATTGAAATGTATTAAGACTTAAAAAAATCCAAAGTCTGACAACCTGTTAACATGTTTAGTTGATTTAACTTAATATAGCTGATACATTTGATTTAAAGCTATCATTTTACACCATCTTCTATTTTTCCACCATCTTTTGATATTTTAGTTCTCTATTTTTTACTTCTTTTATATTTATCAGCTATATTATAATGATTCCATCTATTTATAAATGTGATAGCTATATACTTTAAAACTATTCTTTTGGTAGTTATAAAGATCAACATTACCTTGACTTAACTTAAACTTGTACATTTACCTAAAGAGCTCAGAATTCTGCTTAAGATAGATTCCTGGAGGTGGGACACTTGAACACATGGCATGAATATTTTAAGGTCTTTGGGACATATGCTCAACCTCCTTTTCAAAAAAGATTGTACCAATTAATACCCACCTATAAGTTATTTTGGAGAAGGCAATGGCAACCCACTCCAGTACTCTTGCCTGGAAAATCCCATGGACAGAGAAGCCTGGTAGGCTGCAGTCCATGGGGTTGCACAGAGTCTGACACGACTGAGCGACTTCACTTTCACTTTTCACTTTCATGCATTGGAGAAGGAAATGGCAACCCACTCCAGTGTTCTTGCCTGGAGAATCCCAGGGATGGGGGAGTCTGGTGGGCTGCCGTCTATGGGGTCGCACAGAGTCAGACACGACTGAAGAGATTTAGCAGCAGCAGCAGCAGCATAAGTTATTTTAATGGGCCTATGCCATTATTAATTTATTAGTGCTTTAAAAATCTATTCATGAGGTAAGTGGGAAAAAATAAGCTTAATTCTTTAACTACTTTTGAGGTTGACTTTTTATTGTACATTCATTAATCAAGTAACCTTATGCTTCTATGAATAACTTATTCACATTATTGGACAATTTTCATTTGAGATATTAGTGTTTTTCTTATTAGTTTGTAAGAACTCATTTAAATTAGGAATAAATCTTTATCAATTATTGAAAATATTTTTTCCTTGGTTAACTCTTACTGTGTAATAATCTTTCTCACTAACCAATAGAAGGGAAGAGAAGAAAAAAATATACTGGCTCAAGACATAAGAGCAGATAGCCAGTCAAGGATTTTGCCTCTCTTAAAGCTATCATGTTTCTGTAAGAACTGACTACACACACACACACACAAAAAGAACTGACTACATAATATTTTCCCTTCCAGGTTATCAAAGTTAAAAATAAGGAACATATCTCATGGCTCTTTAAGAGAGCTAGTTTGCATAAGTACTCAATTATCTTATTAAAAGTTGATAAGACCATTAAATATGGTTTCCTAGCACGATATTTCTTTACAGGTATCAGTTCAGTTCAGTTCAGTCGCTCAGTCGTGTCTGACTCTTCGCGACCCCATGAATCGCAGCACGCCAGGCATCCCTGTCCATCACCAACTCCCGGAGTTCACTCAGACTCACATCCATCGAGTCAGTGATGCCATCCAGCCATCTCATCCTCTGTCATCCCCTTCTCCTCCTGCCCCGAATCCCTACCAGCATCAGAGTCTTTTCCAATGAGTCAACTCTTCGCATGAGGTGGCCCAAGTACTGGAGTTTCAGCTTCAGCATCATTCCTTCCAAAGAAATCCCAGGGCTGATCTTCTTCAGAATGGACTGGTTGGATCTCCTTGCAGTCCAAGGGACTCGCAAGAGTCTTCTCCAACAACAC
>NW_011494784.1:2356414-2356635 GCF_000754665.1 Bison bison bison
TAGCCTTGACTAGATGGACCTTTGTTGGCAAAGTAATGTCTCTGCTTTTGAATATACTATCTAGGTTGGTCATAACTTTCCTTCCAAGGAGTAAGCATCTTTTAATTTCATGGCTGCAGTCACCATCTGCAGTGATTTGGGAGCCCCAAAAAATAAAATCTGACACTGTTTCCACTGTTTCCCCATCTATTTGCCATGAAGTGATGGGACTGGATGCCATG
>NW_011494784.1:2357110-2359811 GCF_000754665.1 Bison bison bison
AGACAGGTGCAATTGTGCGGTAGTTTGAGCATTCTTTGGCATTGCCTTTCTTTGGGATTGGAATGAAAACTGACCTTTTCCAGTCCTGTGGCCACTGCTGAGTTTTCCAAATTTGCTGGCATATTGAGCGCAACACTTTCACAGCATCATCTTTCAGGATTTAAGTAGATGCTTTTCTGATGGACTTCACCCTATTAGCTTCAACTCAGTGTTAGAGTGGGCAAGGGGGTGAAGTGAATCCATCTAAAAAATATTTACTAATCTTTTTTGAGCAGTGACAAGACCCAGTACTTAGGTCACTGGGAAAGTAAGGTCAGGAGGCACATAGTCCTAGAGTTTGACCGAGGCAAGATGGGACACAGATGATCGTCTAGGTAGCTGTGTGTGTCCTATGGAGGGATCAGAACAACAGAGACCTATCTTGCCCCACCTTCAAAAGAAAAATCTATTGTTCCAATGTTTTCAGCTTTAACCATGAAACAGGGGAAAGGGTTTCATTTATTTAAACAGCTGAACATGTATCAAAAACCCTTAAAAAAGCATGCTTAAAGTACAGCAACATATTTAAACTTATTCTTAGACTCTCTTCAGAGATAGCAAAGTTATTTGGGTTTGAAAAAGGAATGAACATTAGCACATGATGTTCTGTAAGCTCATCTACTTACCATCATACTGCAGAAATCCATTTTCATCTGTCTCTATCTCAGACTCTGGCTGGAAAAACAATAAAGTACCCAAAAGAACTTCAGTGCAGAAATAATACAGTCATAGAAGGAAGAGGTGACCAAGCTTTAACAAATGCTTTGGTGATGAGGATAAATAAAATCAAAGATTAGCTCCCATAAGTGTGCCATCCGGTGGATAAGTAACACTATTGCATTGAGCCTGTCTTCACTACAAAAGCTCAATCACTTAGCAAAGGCTTTTGGATGTAATTCAAGTAACATTGCTATTATAACTGTTTCTATTTAAATAAATAATTTGAGAAGTTTCATAGATACCTTAAAAAAATCATCCTGAGATAGGACACTGCAATTTGGAAGGTGTTTCTGCAAATTCTTAGCCAGTGTTGTCTTCCCACCATTTGTCACACTGAACCAAAAAAAAAAAAAGAGAATACTGAGAAGGAAGATGCATTAAAAGAACATAAAACATTTTAAATTGACCTTACAAAAAGGATATTTCACACAATAGGTAATAACCAAGAAGAATTATCTCCTTTATAGATAATATTTCTTTGTTTGGCAAAACTATAGGCCCAAGTAGGTCTTATGAAACAGACAGGATGGAGCAGAAAGGTAACTAACTGCTGGGAAAGTGAACTGGGTAATATTAAATACTAAGACTTAAATTACAGCTATTGTATTGGAAGTAAAACAAATTTTTGTCTATGCTGAAACATTTACAGGGTTCACATGGCACTCAGAGAAGGTGAGAAGCACATCTTAGTGCAAGTATATGAAACTGTACATGCTCACTATGATTCTGTCTCAATGTACAGTGAAGAAAAGTGGAGAATATTACAAGCCCACCTATCAAGACTTTTCATCTCCTTGGGGTGCCTCCTTTCCTTCTAATCTCTCTCCACTGGTTGGGCTGGTTGGGAGGTCCACTGTAGCTTATTGCATCCAGTCAGTTACTTGTCTTTTCTGGCTGGACTGTGACATTAAGGAGAATGGGGACCCTGACTACCTCCTCTGCGTATGTATCTAGTTTTCTGGTACTCAGAAATGTGCATAGTGGGTGGAAAGCACTTCTCGACTCAGTAACTCAAACAGATTTTTTTTAACCTGGGGTTGACATAACTCTAAAGAGTCTATGGACAGATTCGAGGTCTTTGTGAAATTGAAAGAAATTTACATCTTTATTTTCACTAAATTCTAACAGATTTTAGGCATTTCCTTTCATTATAAATATAAATCAGAAACAACACTATTGTTAATTGTACCTGTGACTTTTTCACCAAAGGAAATCACAAATAGATAGTTTCATAACATGTTGCACTTGGGACAGAAATCTTGTATTAATACCACTGATACTCATTATTACTTCAAATTTACTGTAGTTTTTAGACTTACCATTGGACAGTGCTATTTAGTGAGTTAACAAAGAAGCACGTATATCACAATGCTACAAATTTGCTTTTAAAAATATTTTTATAACTGTATTATTATCACAGTTGGTTTCCTTTGCATTCCTCTTTTATTTTGTGCACTTAAAACCACTATTATAAGAAATCAAGACTTCACCATACCAACAAATGTCTATAGTACAAAAAACTCCTGACTGTACATGTATTTGTAAGAACCCAGTAAGATGAACTGTAATACGTTTATAATCTAGAAAGGGGAAAAGGATCTAATATTTTTTCATCAAAATTGTTTACTAGATATAATTCAGTTATTACCCAAATACCTTATACCTACAAAGTAAAAGAAACTTGATTCACAATTTTCTTGTTGTTGTTGTTTAACCTCAGTTCAGTTCAGTTCAGTCACTCAGTCGTGTCCGACTCTTCGCGACCCCATGAATCACAGCATGCCAGACCTCCCTGTCCATCACCAACTCCCAGAGTTCACTCAAACTCATGTCCATCGAGTTGGTGATGCCAGCCAGCCATCTCATCCTCTGTCATCCCCTTCTCCTCCTGCCCCCAATCCCCCCAGCATCAGGGTCTTTCCCAATGAGTCAACTCTTCACA
>NW_011494784.1:2361120-2361822 GCF_000754665.1 Bison bison bison
TTCTTTGGCATTGCCTTTCTTTGGGATTGGAATGAAAACTGACCTTTTCCAGTCCTGTGGCCACTGCTGAGTTTTCCAAATTTGCTGGCACATTGAGTTTAACCTTAGTCCACACAATTGGGTTGGATATAGGCAACCTCCTTAAAAATGGAAAAATGGGGACTTCCCTGTTAGTCAAGTGCTTAGGGTTCCATGTTTCCAATGCAGGGGGCCTCGGTTCGATCCCTGGTTGGGGAACTAAAGATCCCACATGCCATGTGGCATGGCCAAAAACGAAGTAAAATGTGAAAAATAGGAAAAGTGGGAGGGTGGGTTTACCCTATATATTGAGTAAATGCCGTTGTGAGAATTTTCTCCCCCTCTAACAAAAATGTCTAATCCATATTGAATGCCCATAGTTTAGCTACTGAATTTTGGTTTAAAATACATAGTAAACAGGGGTAACTTTATTACAGTATGAGAAATCTGGCTCGAAAATGTATTATTTTCTAGACCTAACGTCTTTAGTTAAGATCATGTAGCTGAACTAACAGATTCCTTTTCACTGACTTCAGTTCAGTTCATTTCAGTCGCTCAGTCATGTCCGACTCTTCGCGACCCCATGAATCGCAGCACGCCAGGCATCCCTGTCCATCACCAACTCCCGGAGTTCACTCAGACTCACATCCATCGAGTCAGTGATGACATCCAGCCATCTCATCC
>NW_011494784.1:2361943-2363899 GCF_000754665.1 Bison bison bison
TTTAAACCAACTTTTTCACTCTCCACTTTCACTTTCACCAAGAGGCTTTTTAGTTCCTCTTCACTTTCTGCCATATGGGTAGTGTCATCTGCATATCAGAGGTTATTGATATTTCTACTGGCATACTTGATTCCAGCTTGTGCTTCTTCCAGTCCAGCGTTTCTCATGATGTACTCTGCATAGAAGTTAAATAAGCAGGGTGACAATATACACCTTGACGTATTCCTTTTCCTATTTGGAATCAGTCTGTTGTTTCATGTCCAGTTCTAACTGTTGCTTCCTGACCTGCATACAGATTTCTCAAGAGGCAGGTCAGGTGGTCTGGTATTCCCATCTCTTTCAGAATTTTCCACAGTTGATTGTGATCCACGCAGTCAAAGGCTTTGGCATAGTCAATAAAGCAGAAATAGATGTTTTTCTGGAACACTCTTGTTTTTTCCATGATCCAGCGGATGTTGGCAATTTGATCTCTGGTTCCTCTGCCTTTCTTCACTGACTTAGCTGGAGCCAATGAAAAATAAGCACCCCATTTTTTTTAGACTCAGAGGAGACGGACCAGCTAGAAGGTAGTCTAGGTCAGAGAGATTTCGGGCAGGGGCAGAGGGGAGAATTTAACCTGTCTGAGCCTAGAACCTATTAGTCTGCAACCATCCTGGTGAGCTGACACCTTAAGACTCAACTCTTCTCCTTCAGCATGCTCATAACCACCTCGCACCAGGAGGCCCACAGCCTCCTGTATGTGCTCTCCAACCCCAGGGCCAGACTGTCCAGATGGAGCAGATTCCATCCTGGGATATGGGGAAGGAAATGGGTGTACTTTTGTTCGCAAAACCCAAATAAATGCACAACTTCTAGTCCATTTTTCCAGTGTGACAAAAATTTTTAGTCCGTTTTTCGTGTGACAGGTAACAAGAGAGGTCACTGTATTTGGAACATGGTATCTGGCTAGGGAAATGGCAACCCTTTCTAGTATTCTTGCCTCAAAAACCCCATGGACAGAGGAGCCTGGTGGGCTACAGTCACTGGGGTTGCAAGAGTTGGAAATGACTTAGTGACCACCACCACCATCATCTGGCTAGGGAGGAGTTAAAAAAAGCTGTCTATAATTACTCCAACAAGTGGAGAATTCCTCCTGCAAGAGATAGATATTAAAATTCTCATTGTCCAGTTGAGGAACTAAGGGTTGAAAAGTTGTATGTTCATAAAAACTTGCCTAAGGTAACAACTGGAGATGAGATTAAAGTTCAACTCTAACACCCAGGGAGTTTACATTTTTTAACATCAAGGAACTTCGTGAGAATCTGATGAAAGTTATAAAACCTTTCCTTAGAAAAATGAATATCTTCACACAAGCATTCAGTTTCACAAGGTTCATGGATGCCCCTTGAATCCTTCAGAAATTTTTTTATTCCTTGCAGTCTCAAGTGAATACTTAGTTCAGTTCAGTTGCTCAGTCATGTCCGACTCTTTGTGACCCCATGAACTGCAGCATGCCAGGCCTCCCTGTCCATCACCAACTCCCAGAGTTTACCCAAACACATGTCCATTGAGTCAGTGATGCCATCCAGCCATCTCATCCTGTATTGTCCCCTTCTCCTCCTGCCTTCAATCTTTCTCAACATCAGGGTCTTTTCAAATGAGTCAGTTCTTTGCATCAGGTGGCCAAAATATTGGGAAGAAGGAAATCAGTCCTTCCAAAGAACACCCAGGACTGATTTCCTTTAGGATGGACTGGTTGGATCTCCTTGCTATCCAAGGGACTCTCAAGAGTCTTCTCCAACACCACAGTTCAAAAGCTTCAATTCTTCAGCGCTCAGCTTTCTTCGCAGTCCAACTCTCACATCCATACATGACCAATGGAAAAATCATAGCCTTGACTAGATGAAACTTTGTTGGCAAAGTAATGTCTCTGCTTTTGAATATGCTGTCTAGGTTGGTCATAACTTTCCTTCCAAG
>NW_011494784.1:2365449-2372422 GCF_000754665.1 Bison bison bison
TCTTTTTTGGGGCTCCAAAATCACTGCAGATGGTGACTGCAGCCATGAAATTAAAAGACGCTTACTCCTTGGAAGGAAAGTTATGACCAACCTAGATAGCATATTCAAAAGCAGAGACATTACTTTGCCAACAAAGGTCCGTCTATTCAAGGCTATGGTTTTTCCTGTGGTCATGTATGGATGTGAGAGTTGGACTCTGAAGAAGGCTGAGCGCCATAGAATTGATGCTTTTGAACTGTGGTGTTGGAGAAGACTCTTGCGAGTCCCTTGGACTGCAAGGAGATCCAACCAGTCCATTCTGAAGGAGATCAGCCCTGGGATTTCTTTGGAGGGAATGATGCTGAAGCTGAAACTCCAGTACTTTGGTTGCCTCATGCAAAGAGCTGACTCATTGGAAAGGACTCTGATGCTGGGAGGGATTGGGGGCAGGAGGAGAAGGGGATGACAGAGGATGAGATGGCTGGATGGCATCACTGACTCGATGGACATGAATCTGAGTGAACTCCAGGAGTTGGTGATGGACAGGGAGGCCTGGCGTGCTGCGATTCATGAGGTCGCGAAGAGTCAGACACGACTGAGCTACTGAACTGAACTGAACTGAACTGAGATACAGCACAGTGCATTTGGAGGAAGGCAGGCAGGAACTATAGCTGAGTCTGGCAAGGGCTTTGCAGAAGCAGCAGCAGCAGTAAAACAAAATCCTCGCCCATGCTGAGGAAGAGACAGTGAAGAGAGGCTTTCTTAGGGAGTAATACACATGACAAGAAAGCATGACCCAGATTTCCACATGGAGGGCTGGAATACTGAGATGAGGGGCGTTTACTCGAACGTATGCGGAATGAAGGTTGGACTGGATCCTGTAGTGGATCTGGTAGTGGCCTCCCCGGGCTCCCCCTCCTGCCACCCTGTTCCCAAGGTCTGGTTTGGAGTGACCCGCTCTCAACTTCAGAGCAGGGCATCACTGGCCTAAACCAGTCAAGGTTGTCTCCTTGCTTTTGCCTTTGACTGTGACTGTGGGTATGTGACACAGCTGGTCAAGTCTAAGAGACCCTTGACCTAGGGGAAGCAAAGTCCCTGCCCTAGTTCTAGGCTCAGAAGTAGCACGAGGTCCCAGGAACTGCTGGTGGTCTCCTGTGACCAAATAATGCAACCAACTTTAGATGAATTCAAAAGGAGGAAGACACAGAGAGAAATGGAGTCTTTGGTGACACCCCTAAGCTCCTACATCAAATCTTTCCTGTACCCTGCCTGCCCCTGATGCTTATACATTTCATTATTTTGGATGGTCCTCATATATCCAGAAATTCAGACTGCATTTTAAATAATTGGGAACCACTGGATATCATTCATCAGGTGAGAAAATAATCTAAAAATTTTGTATAAAGATTAAACTGGTAGAGGTATGTAGGACAGATTAAGAGGAGGAGACTGGAATCAGGGAATATAAGGGCTTTAATTAGGATGGTGGCAATGAACATGGAAAGCTAGGGATGGACAAGAGAAGCCAAGGCAGAGAAAAACTGAACTTCCTTCTAATTAGACGGGAGCAAGTCCAGGCAAAGTTCTGGCATTTAATTCACTCAATTTTACTTCTAACTGATGACTCACTATAGTAATGTAATACAATTATATGATGATCTCACCCAAATCACAAACTTTTAATTTCAATAGTCTTAACTGTTTTATTAACTAGACTACACATAATGTGAAAGTACTCAGAAGAAAGATGAATATAATGCACTAGCAAAACAAACAATGTCCTCTTGAGTTGCTGTAGTCTTATTTGAATGCCCACTTCTGGTTACATGGGTAGGGTGACCATATAATTTAGGATAATTTAGGACACTTCTAAGAGTGAGAGGGGTAAATGATTAATAATCATGCCACAGCAATAAGGACTACTTCAAGATAAAAAAGTACGTGGAAAAACGAGTAGAGGTGAGGTGGTTCCTCATTCCACATGTCCAAAACTGAGCATAACTGGAAAGAAACCATAGATTTTCTAAGTCACAGTGGAGGAGCTGTGTGGAGAATGATATATCACCCCAAACCAAAGTAGCATCTGATGAGGCCTTGCCGCTGGTGTCAGCTTCAGAAAATAAAGTAAAGCAGGTAGACTTTGTGTACTGACTCTCCTGTTTCTGTTTACAGGAAACTCTCCCATTTCTCGGCATCTACGTAGCCAATACTTAACTCTTTAAAATTCAATAGTGGCTTGTTCTCTTTTCTCTTTCCTTCTCACTGCTTCTCCTTCTCCCACCACATCCACATGGCAACACCCTTTGGACATCCTGAGTATCTTGACCAGCTATTGGTAGAAAAATTACTCACCCACTGATTCCAATGACAAATGTTTTCATAATTAGCTTTGAAAATCACGTCTTCCTAAAATTAAAAAAAAATCGAAGGCATATCACTTAGGTGTCCAAAGAGATAAAAGAGAGAGTCCTAACTTAGGAGGGCCAGCTGAAGGAGAAGATGCTACTGAACTCTGGGTTACCCTCCTTGGATTACCCACATTCCATAGGAGAGCTTCAAACAGTACCAGCTTCCCTCTGCCATACTCTCGTGCTAAGCGCCAATGGTGGGTAGTACTAAGGGCCCGAGAGCCAAGTCAAGGGAACTAAAAGGGCCCCTATGGCCAAGCACACATCCCTGAGGGTTTGTTTTCAAGGGCAGGGAAGAGCTGCAGAGCCCTGGGGCATATTACAGAGTTTCACGCTCCCCTCAGGCAGATGACTCGTCACCTACATGACTCAATCACCCAAGAATGACCCATTAACCCCAAGGCAAGGAGTTGGCTGAGATGGCCTCTTTCTCCTGAAATGGGGAGAAAGTCACTGCTGGCCAGAGGCTGGAGGGTGCTCCAGGCACTTAAAGGGTGCTCTCTTTAAGGGTGCTATTTCCTCACTCTAGGGCCAGGGTAGAAAAATTTTCAGTAATGGGCCAGCGAGTAAATCTTTGAGGCTTTGTGGGCCAGGAAACAAAGTCAGGGTTATTATTTAAGAACTTACAAGAGAGAAACCATTTCCACAAACTTTTTGACAGAAGCCAAAACATAATAATAATTGAGTACTTTTTTTTTTTTTTTGTAATGCATGTCTACAAATGAGAAGAATGGAATTCCTTTTCTATTGGGATAACATTTCCCTTACTGGATTTCAGAATGAGTGTTTCCTATTACAAAATGTTACAAGTGTTCAGGCAAAGGGCTGGGTTTTAGCTGCAGGCCACTGCTGGCTGACCCCTGGTCTGGGGGATGGACGGCAGTTTAATGCATGGCCCCCTAAGATTTACCAAAGTACTCTTGTGGATATTCCAAGGACCACTGTCATCTCTTTAAGTGAGAAGATGAAGCCCAGCAGCAGGGAACCTTAGCACAATGGTTCTAGAAGGTTGTCTCTGACTGATGCTGCTCTTTATTCCTGACTGTTCTAGCGGAATGATTAGGAATCTAAGCTGTGCCACCCTGGGTACATGGTGGCTAGTCTTGGCTGCCCTCCCAGTTCCTACCCCGACCTGTGTCCAGACTCCCTCTGTGGGGTAGTAGGGAGAGAAATCTGGTAGAGAGAGGGATGGCGTTCCTTGGCTTTTCTTCAGCTCTTCCAGAACACAGTTGGCCCTTGGTGTCTGAGGGCTCCACAGATGCAGAGTCAACCAACACTGGTTTGAAAGTATTTGGGGGAAAAAAATTTAGGAAGTTCCAAAGAGCAAAACTTGAATTTGCTGCACCAGCAACTATTTACATAGCATTTGCATTGAATTTACAATTATTTCCACAGCATGTCCATTTTATTAGGGATTACATGTCTAGAAATGATTCAAAGCACGTGAGAGGATGTGCATAAGTTAAATGCAAATACTCTGCCATTTTATGTAAGGGACTTGGGCATCTGCAGATTTTGGCATTCCTGGGTTGGTGGGTATTGTTCTGGAACCAATCCCTACCACCCTTAATACTAGAAACAACGGGTATTTCAAATTGAGTGCAACTGGGTAAGGTGAGGTTCCAATTTCATTTACTAGCCTATGTGAGACAAGAATGTGACTGTGACAGAAATAAAATAATACATCAGGTTGGACATCTGAGTTTTACTGGGAGTTGCATAATATTGAATATATTTATCCCCATCCAAATTGCCAAAGTGTATCAAGGGAACAATTACATATAATGAGTATTATAAAATAAATTTTTACATTGTAATTTTTCTGCTTTTGAATTATATTTTACCCTATTCTTATTTTCAGTATGTCAGTGCAAGCCTGCCAACTATCCTTTTTTAGGATGGGAAAGGCTGCCCTTTATCTTGAGATAGTAGATTTCTTACATCTTAACATCTTACACTTTTAAAACATGTCCTTTTTCCTACAAAATTATGTTGGCAGTAGGTAATAGTAGATTCATGTCCTTAATTAGCAAAATAAGAACAAAAAAATTCAGACTTTGTTGTTTCTTGCTTCCAGCTCACCTATTTTTGGATAATTTATCACAGCCTAAATTCTCAAGCCTGGAGAGATACAATCTTAAGAGATCACATGGTCCACACTCCTTCATTCTACACAAGTTGAAACTGGCCCAGGCAATGGAGTGACTTGCTCAAGAGCACACATACAGTACATGAAAAACCAGAGGGAATTCCCGGGTGCTCCATGGTTTAGAACTCAGCACTGTCACTGCTGGGGCCTGGGGTTGGATCCTGGTCGGAGAACTAAGATCCTGCAAGCCACACGGTGCAGTCAAAGAACAAAACAAAACTAGAAACAAAACTAAACCAAATAAGTTAACTTCTAATCATCTTTCAAAGCTGCTAAAAAGCACTTTACTACCAGGAGCAGAGAAAGGATGCTGTACTTGCGCTGCCTTAATTGTGAGGCTCTCCTGTATAACAGATGTTACTTTGATTGATTTATTATTGGTGGGGTATTTTCTGTGCCCCATCTGGAAAAATCATAGTTTTGACTAGACAGACCTTTGTTGGCAAAGTAATGTCTCTGCTTTTTAATATGCTGTCTAGGTTTGTCATAGCTTTTCTTCCAAAGAACAAGCGTCTTTTAATTTCATGGCTGAAGTCATTGTCTGATTTTAGAGCCCAAGAAAATAAAAAAATAGTCTGTCACGGTTTCCATTTTTTCCCATCTATTTGCCATTAAGTGATAGGACCGGATGCCTTGATCTGTTTTTTAAATACTGAGTTTTAAGTCAGCTTTTTCAGTCTCCTCTTTCACCTCCATCAAGAGGCTCTTTAGCTCCTCTTCATTTTCTGTCATTAAAGGCAGTAGATATTTCCCCTGGCAATCTTGATTCCAGCTTGTGAGTCATCTAGCCCAGCATTTCTTATGATGTACTCTGCATATAAGTTCCATAAGCAGGGTGGCAATATACAGCCTTCATGGACTCCTTTCCCAATTTGAACCAGTTGTTCCATGTCTGGTTCTAACTGTTGCTTCTTGACCTGCATATAGGTTTCTCAGAGGCAAGTAATGTGGTCTGGTATTTCCATCTCTATATTTAAATTATTTCACTACTAAACAGTGTACATTTTGTATACTAAACTGCAAAACAGTCAGAGGTGGCATGTGTAGAATCAGCAGATTATAAGAAAGCTAGCAACTCCGTAGTAGGAATGGATGATGACAAAACTAAAAAGGTTTTTCAATCAGTTAAAACAGCAGCCTGGTTTTTCTAGAAGAGTGAAATGTTTCAGGACTTCTCACTCAATTTATTTTCTTCAACATTTTGATTATTTTCTATGTGACAGGGAAGTCTTTTTCTACTATTTTTTTTTTTTTTAAACTTTGCTCCCTTTTGGTAAACACCAAGGCTTGCCTGTCCGAATACACAACCCTTGCCCCTTTGTCTTGGAATCACTGTTTCACTTAATTCCTAGTAGACTTCGAAGCTTCATTTTACATAGACTCTCATGCAAGGTTTTTTCTTCTCAATTTTTATTCCTCCCCCCAAATACAAGTTATTTATCATATTGCCTATGCTATTCTAAATTTTCGCCCATTGCGTTTCTTGTCTGTTCTAGCCCCTGCCTCCCAGTGGAGATTCAACCTGCTAGGTCTGGGGTGGGCAAACTTGCTCTGCTAAGTTCTAGACCGTAAATGTTTGGGGTTTCGTGGGCAGCTGCTCAACTCTGCCGTTAGGAAGTGAAAGTGGCCGCAGGCAATTCAGAAGCAAATGAGCGTGGCTGTGTTCTAATAAACTTTATGGACATTGAAATTTGAATTTCATATAATTTCCACGTACCACAAACTCTACTTCTTTTGACTTCTTTTAATCCATCTAAAAAAAAAAATGTGAAAATCATTCTTAGGCTGTACAGTAACAGGCAACAACGAGGGGCTCTGTTAGTCACTCTCAACGCTAGAGGAGAAGACTGCCTCCTCCGGTAGGGATCAATACCTCACCCCTACCCCAGTGACTTCTCCCCAAAACCTGTATGGTTTCCAGAAGACCGACTCCCATTTTAAGGATTATTAGGGGGCGTGAGAGTAGTACCCCATCAGGACAACACTTTCTCCTGGGCAGGCCACTTATCAGTCCATTTAGGGTGGTAGATAGCCTAACAGAGCTTGCAAGACACAGCCGGGCTCAGGCTCCAGCGCAGGAACACTCTGGAAACACCTCCAGGCCCCATCGAGTCTGTGTGGCGGGGAGCGGCGGAGTCAGGTAGGTACTCACCGGGCGCTAGTTCGTTCGACTGCTCCCGAGCAAAGTGGCACAGGCGATCGCTAAGCGCGCGCCTGTCACTAACCCGCCGCAACCCCCGAAGCTCGTTAACCAAGAGGGGCACAGCCTCTTTCCCCGCTCCCCTTCCGGGTCAGAGGCTGCCCAGGGTAGAGAAGGCCAACCTAGGTTCCGTACCACCTGGAGCGGACGCGGCAGCAGGCTCTGGCCGGCGTTGCGGGGGGCGGGCCTCCGGCGTGCGTGGCCCTGCGCCTACGCGCGCACGCGGTCCTACCCTGT
>NW_011494784.1:2372574-2387171 GCF_000754665.1 Bison bison bison
ACTTCGCTGAGCTGCCTTGCCTGCCTCGGCTTGTCCGGCTGCCGAGAGTAGACACAGGTCCCTGAAGGGGCACCGCGGCAAAGCAGACAAAAAGAAACTGAGGCGCTCAGAGTGTCGGCTGGAGGCGCGTTTGGCTGACTTTTCGTGCGTAGCCTTCAGAATCAGCCTCTCCAGGAAGAGAGATGTCGAAGCCGCCACCCAAACCAGTCAAACCAGGTAAGGGAGGTGTTCGGGGGATCCCGGGCCGGCCGCGGTGCCCCGCGCTCCCTCTGCCCCTTGGCAGGGCAGGTCAGGCACGTACCCCGCCCCGAGCCTCGCTTTCGCGACCGACGCACCAGGGTGGGAGTTGTTGCGTTCGCTCCAGGAGACAGATCGCAAGATTTTCGAGGAATTTAAAAATTTTCATTTTTAAAGAGGACTCACCCTCGGTTTTTCAGCGTTGTCATTCGCTGCAACTTTCCCATCGATGTGATGGCTACGTCCCATTGACGCTTTCCTGGAAGACAGGGCCATTGATCTCCCTTAGGGGGAAAAAAAAAAGTCTTGAAATGGTTTTTTCTTCAGCCACTTCCTCTTTTTTTTTTTTTCTTCACTGTGTGTCAGTGTCAAGTTTGAGTTCTTGACCGGCCAAAACGAACGGGAAGTGCGCTGCTTATAGGGTGGGGTGGGTGAGCGAGTCTCCTTTGGGACTTTACAGGGGAGCAGTAAATTGACCTTAAGATCTTGGGAAAAGCGTTTAGGAAACTGCAGTTGAGCTCCTGACTAGAAGAATCTAGGCTGCGGCAGGGTAATCTCAGTTATTACTATTCGGAAGTGTCACTTTATAGTGCTATACAAGCCCTTTGCTTTACTCCCTCTGTGAGTTTGTCGAGTTAAACTGGAAAGCGTGAGATTTCCTCAAAGGAGCTCTTTTGGCGAATGTTCCTTGTTCATTTCTTCTTCGATCCCTAGAATATTTTCTGGGACACGGAGAAAGAAGTATTTAAAAGGGACTGACGTATTTCAGTTCGATACTGTAACAAATTCATGCCTTCTTTGGGTAGGTGATTACAGAAAACGTAGGAAATGGACGAGAAATGGCTCAGACATACTCTCAGCTTTTTTCTTCCTGGTCTCAGGTAACTTCAGTATATTACAGACTGAAATGTATCTATTTACATCCAGTTTCAAAGTAACCTTGATTAGGAGAGAGTCGTTTCAGTGATTGATTTTTTTTCTTGATTTTTCTAAACTTTTGTCAAGCTGTTCAACTTTTCATCTCATCCAGTTTTCTTTCTTCACGACATCATGCAGTGGTAGTTTCAAGTCATTTTATTTGAAAATTCTGTACACACTCACATATATGACATAGTCACCCGGGACTTGAATTTTGGTGGACTGGGTGTGACTTTGCTGGCACTTTGGCTCTGGTATGAGCAAAGGTGGGACATGGCTAGGATTGGGCTCTCTGTTTCTTTAGAAATGGAGTCTGATGAGGAATTTGCCTTCTAAGTGCGTTTGTGGAAAATGGCAGCTTTCTAAACTTATGTATAAATCAGGACCTCAAGTAATCAACACAGCAGAGTTATTCTTTGATAACTGAACAGAGTAGTTTATTTCAAAGAAGGTCCTGAGAAGCCATTCATGAGGTTTTTCATCTCTAGACATTCAGTGACGTCTGTGCTACAGCTGGAGGGGCACGGACGTGATGTGTTTTTGTGTATTTGCCTGGGTGTGGTTTAGGGATCACACTGTGACCAGTTGGAAATACACTTTCAGGAACCATTTTTGTTGTCTGACCTTACTGCTTTCTCCTGTTCAGTAAGTCAGAAAGCAAATTATTAAGAAATGACTACTATTCAGACTCCACACTGATTTGTAAATGAGATCCAAACTAAAATAAGATCACCCTAGAAATAATCTGTCAGTGACCTAATTTACAGTGAGAAATACTACTTTTAATCCAACTTGAAACTTTGTGTGGCCTGGCTTAGTTGAAAACAGAAGGGGCCTATTATAGTCCTGGCTCTCGTTTACGGTGTGCCAGGCACTGATCTAAGCACTTTCCGTGTATTATCTCATTTACCTCTCACAATAACCCTATGAGGTCAGTACCTGCATTGTTCCCATTTCACAGATGCGGAAATGAAGCTAAGTCAAGAAAGGTCAAGTTAAGGAGCCCAAGATTAGCCACTGAGTGGAGAGGAGTGGGCAGAATTAGAACCCAGGTAGTTTGGCCCCAGAGTCTGAGCTCTTAACCTTGATGTTACTATGCTTTACATCAAAGCATACCATTAACTCCTGTCATCATGTGTATTTTAACTTTTTTTACCTTCCTGGTAGGCAGGAAGTGGGAAGGAAAGTGTCTCTGGTCCTCGGTCAGACTTTCTTGTCACAAACGCACCCCTTGGCTGAAGCAACAAGAAGGGTGGTGCTGACATTTACTTTCTTGTCCTGCAGGCAAGATAGATGGGTGAAAATGTCTAAAGCATACTTGGAATTGGACGACATGGTGTATTTAATTCTTAGCTTTTTGGTTTGTTTATACCCCTGCCTCATCCTGAATGAAACTTGAAAAAAAAAAAAAAAAGATGCAGGAAGTGGGGTCCTATAGAGGGAGGAAAGAATAATAAGAGGAAACTGGAGAGAAAGTTATCTTACAGACATGTATGTTGTAAGGTCCTGCAAAGTTTCTAAAGAAGGCCTGTAGATTTGGCTCTTTGCTTCAAGCAGAGAGAGACAACAGATCAATTACTAAAATTCGCAGTGTTCATAAAATTAAAATGTATTACTTGCTCTGAGAAGAGTTATTACAGTGGTAGTGAGATCTGAAATGAACTTCTCATGGGTGGGTTCTCTTTAAGTATTGCAGTGGACTGGACATCTCTACAAGAAACACAAGTGGGACATCATAATGCTAGTCTTTAGAGCTTCCTGCAGTACAAGATCCGGGTGAAGCAGCATGGTTCAATTTCAGAGGCAGTGTGGAAATGAGGGGAGCTAGGTGAAGGAGGACAGAGGACTTACGGGAAGATTTTAGTAGCAGTGGACATGTAGCTATAATGTGGGCTGATGTATATCTGTCAGGGTGATTGGCGTATACTCAGTAGGGGTACCATTTTCCAAAGGAATGTTCTTTCAGAGTCCTGGTCAGCTGCTGGCAGGAGAGCCCTGCCACTTCATTTCCTTTTTTACCTTCCTGAGGTTATACCAGAGTTTGGGTTAGTGGCCATATCCAAAATTCATTTGCTAAACACTTCTTAATACATGCAGCTTGTATTTTAGGCCC
The DNA here is from genome assembly GCF_000754665.1 of Bison bison bison. NCBI lineage: Eukaryota > Metazoa > Chordata > Mammalia > Artiodactyla > Bovidae > Bison > Bison bison. The sequence goes on from NW_011494784.1 coordinate 2,375,843, forward strand.
TGTGCTGGACCCTGGGGCTCCAAGGAACAATAAAATAAGATCTTGTCCCTGAAGCTTTTGAAACTAATGGGGGAGATTTAGGTATCTCCAGAAAATATCTTAGATTGTCGCCTATCTACAATTGGATGGCTGACTTATCCATTTTGCTTAAAAAAATCTTACAGCTAAAAAAGGAAGGAATATGTTTTTGTTATAGAAAATTTAGAAGCTATAGTACAGAGAACAATAAATAAATAAAGTATAAAAATCATCCCTAGCTGTCATCTAGTGATAGCTTTAACTGATTCATTTATTCAGAGAGGAAAAAATTATACAAAACTTCAGATCATTTTAGATGAAAACCTTTTCCCTCTCAAAGGTGTTATATAAGCAGCATATGTGTGACATCTTTGAAGATTTGTGATGTTTTTACTGTAAATATGAAAGAACCTAAAACATTGACATTTGCTTCTTCAAAGCCCCTTGAATTTATTTCCCAAGACAGTGAAATATTTAGACCGCTTTACTTCCATCGCGAAAATCAATAAGCCATTTAAAAGAATTGGTCAAGGTCAGACAGACATCAGGTTTCCAGCCACATGGGAAGGTTATCAGACCTACTTAGAATGAGAGGATTCTAGTCCAAATCTCATTCAACGTCCTTTGGCCTATTTTTACATCTTGGGATGACATTTTCTGATCCCCTTCATCTCATACCTCAAGTCCAGTGAAAACCATTGCCAAATTTGTCTTCACTTGCGTAACGGCCATGGGAAACAAAATACATGGGCTTGGGAAGAGGGAGAGAGACGGGGGACAGACACATCCTTTTAGTGGGCTGATTTGAACTGTTAAGTCAAATTCTCTATTCATTTGTCATTTCATTCATACTTAAATAAAGCTGGGGAACAAACATTATCAAACAAATTAAATGAGCTTGGGAAAATAGTTTCAGATACCAGTATATAGAGAGATTTTTGATTCTTTTGAACAGCTTTCTAGTACCCTGTTGTATTTATTTAACCATACCCATGAACCACGCTTCAGTCATTTCTTCTGTTATAGCAAATAGTGTTAAAACAGCCTTGTTGCTTACATGTGTGAGTGTACACACAGGACAGAGTCCCAGCAGTGGGATTGTTGTGCCAGAGGGTATGTATTAATACATTGCCACATTCACACACACTTCCAAAACGCTCTCCCAAAGAGGTAGTTCTAATTTACTTTCCTACCCAAAATGTTTGAGCATGCCTTACACAGAAAAATTGCCACACATGTGATAGGAGGTATTATCAAAGTGTAGTTAGAGGGCTAGAAGTACAAGGCAAGGAGCTTGAAGACACTGAGATGGTGTTGCTAAAGAGGGAAAATTTAAGCAGGGTCTCCAATGCTGAGTAAGAATTTAGTAGGCAGAAAAGAGGGAAGTCATTTGACATGTGGAGAAATGAAATAACTTGACACGATGGCCTGTCCATGTTTGCTTGACTGCACAGGGCCTGAGCTCCTCTCACAGAAGCCAGGGATATTTGGTGTGGAACTGTGAACTGGAGAAATTTGTCCCAAATTAAAGAGAAAGCCTTCTGCCTAGTGTCGCAGTTTGTGAAAAACATTATTGCTTCACACAGAAAATGAGCATTTGAATGTCCACATGTGAACCATCTACTCCCACGTTTATCAATTTGTCAGTTGTTAACAAGAGCTGTGGGTGATTAGTTTGCAGACGTGAGTTAAAGAGGGTCACAGCTTCAGCTCACTCACACAAGTCACTGGTGGGGCTGCTGAGGCCACGTCCTTTTTATTAATTCTTTCCAGTTGTTTCCCACTCAGTGTTTGAGTATCTGTAGAATTTTTAGAAAGTTACAAGGCAAATCCCTCAACTTACTCTTAGGGTAAGAGTTAGGGGAGAGTTCTGTATTTGTGCATTTTGATGAGCATTTTTAAACTTATTAGCTTCCTTAGAATTTGATAAATTGCTTTGGTTTTATATTCTTGGAATCAAAGAAGGTACTCATTCTCACCCCTGTCTCCACCTCCTGCCGCCCTTGTGTGAACTTGAATTTATTAGGGGCGCCAGGTCAGAGGGGTACAAGTTGCAGATTGGGAGAAAGGGGTAGTGGGCCTGGGCAGCCCTGTCAGCCACAGGCCAAGAAGACTGGAGGCCTGAGGGGCCACACCCAGTAGAGCACTGCATCAGCAGGCAAGCAGACAGACTGTTCTTCACTGTGCAAGTGTCAGGGCTGAGGGCATGACCGTAGCTTTGAGAGGAAGTGGAAGAGGTAGGTGCCTGGCTTCAGTGGCTGCTGGGAGGACAGAACAGTGAGGAAGCCCCCATTCAGGCACTTGTGTAAGACAAGCAAGGGGTGGGGATGGTGGCAGCAGCAGCAAGCCATAGAGGGGACCATGGAGTGGTGAGAGCTTGGGGTCCTTGGAGGGGAGGTATCTGGTGGTTCTTTCCTAGTCTAATGTTCCTGTTTCCCAGGGAGCCTTAAAGTCGTTTAAATTCAAATTAAGGAAGACCCTAGAAACTGACTCTAGGGTGTCTAGACCAGGTTTTTTCTCTTGCTGGAGGGTCTGCCTCCAGCCTCTTACAGTGATCTGAAAGCAGCCCTGAGAGCCTTTCTGACATCCCTGACTCAGGGATTTTGCTGGGTTCTGGGAAATTCAGGGCTTCTATGTCAGGATTCTCTTGTCTATGAGGACAGACTTGATTCAACCCACTGGTATGATACTTGTGTGACTTCCACTTGGAGAGTATTCTGGGATGGCTGTATCTTCTAGAAATGTCTTGATCCAATCCATGCTTATGGAGAGGATCCCTCCAAATTCTAGTTCTCTGAGCACGGATGAGAAATGCTAGGCTGAGAGAAGACCCTCCAGGTTTTTTGGGACAGTTGGCAGGTGTCTCCAGACTCCAGATTTGGAAGATTCCACAGAGTCTCATATTTCCTTTCTTGGAAATCAGACTCTTAGGACTTTCTCTAAGTTGTTGTCTATGCAGGTTTACAGGGTTTGGGAGCTGCTTTTGGGGCCTGTTGTTTTGATGAGTTTGTGAAAGTTTGTTGACAGTAGCCCTGTTGTTGTTCATTCGTTCAGTTGTGTCTGACTCTTTGTGACTCCATGGATGAAAGTTTGTTGACAGTAGCCCTGTTGTTGTTCATTCGTTCAGTTGTGTCTGACTCTTTGTGACTCCATGGATGAAAGTTTGTTGACAGTAGCCCTGTTGTTGTTCATTCGTTCAGTTGTGTCTGACTCTTTGTGACTCCATGGATGAAAGTTTGTTGACAGTAGCCCTGTTGTTGTTCATTCGTTCAGTTGTGTCTGACTCTTTGTGACTCCATGGATGAAAGTTTGTTGACAGTAGCCCTGTTGTTGTTCATTCGTTCAGTTGTGTCTGACTCTTTGTGACTCCATGGATGAAAGTTTGTTGACAGTAGCCCTGTTGTTGTTCATTCGTTCAGTTGTGTCTGACTCTTTGTGACTCCATGGATGAAAGTTTGTTGACAGTAGCCCTGTTGTTGTTCATTCGTTCAGTTGTGTCTGACTCTTTGTGACTCCATGGATGAAAGTTTGTTGACAGTAGCCCTGTTGTTGTTCATTCGTTCAGTTGTGTCTGACTCTTTGTGACTCCATGGACTGCATCAAACCGGGCTCTTCTGTCCTCTGCTATCTCCTGGAGTTTGTTCAGATTCATGTCCATTGAGTTGGTGATGCCATCCAACCATACCAGTGGCACCCTTCTCCTGCTGTCCTCAACTTTTCCCAGCATCAGGGTCTTTTCCAAAGAGTCGGTTCTTCACATCAGGTGTTCAAAGTATTGGAGCTTCAGCATCAGTCCTTCCAATGAACATTCAGGGTTGATTTCCCTTAGGATTGACTGGTTGTATCTCCTTGCAGTCCAAGGGACTCTCAAGAGTCTTCTCTGGCTCCACAATTCAAAAGCATCAGTTCTTCAGCATTCAGTCTTCTTTATGGTCCAGCTCTCACATCCATACATGACTATTGGAAAAACCATAGCTTTGACTATATGGGCCTTTGTCAGCAAAGTGATGTCTCTGTTTTTTAATACACTGTTTAGGTTTATCATAGCTTTTCTTCCAAGGAGTAAGTGTCTTTTAATTTCATGGCTGCAGTGATTTTGGAGCCCAAGAAAATAAAATCTGTCCCTGTTTCCAGTATTTACCATGAAGTGTTGGGACCGGCTGCCATGATCTTAGTTTTTTGAATGTTGAGTTTTAAGCCAGCTTTTTCATTCCTTTCACCCTCATCAAGAGGCTGTTTAGTTTCTCTTCATTTTCTACCATTAGAGTGGTATCATCTGCGTATCTGAGGTTGTTGATATTTCTTCTGGCAGTCTTGATTCTAGCTTGTGCTTCATCGGCCCGACATTTTGCATGATGTACTCTGCATATAAGTTAAATAAGCAGGGTGACAATATACAGCCTTGACATCCTCCTTTCCCAATTGTTAATCAATCTGTTGTTCCATACCCGGTTCTAATGGTTGCTTCTTGACCTGAATACAGGTCAAATAGCCCTGGGAGGACCTAAACTGAAGGTATTCTTACTGGTGTTTCAGACCAGAAAACTGTCTGAGAAACATAGCAACAAACACCAGTCTTTGCAAAGTTAGTTTCTGAATAATATATCACACCCAAGATTGTTTTCAGCCTAGTTTTTCTGCTGAGGACTTTTATTCCTCAGAACTCAGGTTCTAAATCGAAGTCACCTAAGGAGCTGCTAATCACAACCTGGGTGTACATTAAGAAGAGCTGTTGAGTGGGAGTCAGTGCTTATGGTGACTGCCCACTTCCTCTTTCAGGGAGCCTGTCACATCAATAGAGCTGCTTCTAGTTCTTGCCTAATGTCTTCCTACTCAGGAGAGTCCAAGTTTATACCTAAATATTGAGTCTCTAAATGGTCCCTAGGACTTGACACTGACTTAGTAGGAGCTCTGTTCTCCACAGTGGGTTCCTGCTCATTTCCTGATTCTCGGTTGGCACGTATCTCTCTGAAGTTTTGACATCTAACCAGGCACTCTCTTGTTGACTGGCACTGGGATGTATACTGCTTGGTCTGCCCTGAACCCTTGTCTTTAGCTTGCTTGGACACATGTTTCCTGTTATATGGCCCTCTGGCTAACACACTGAGCCTTTCCAGCATGCTGTGACCTTAAGATTGGCATAGGTCTATGTCTGATCTTAGACAGATTTCCCATTGGGTGTCCATCCTTCTTCAGACCTAACCTTTGGTAGACCTGAGTGCCATAGTCCGTTGTTGTTGGAGCTCTGATGTGGGGACCAAGGCCACGTGCCCAGAGAGCCTTACAGCAATATCTTGCCCAGGTGCATCCTGGTTTTCGTCACTGACATCACCTGGCACTTGTCTTCCTCTTTTCTCAGTTCCATGGACCTCTGAGAATAAACTCATTGCTTCACATATGATGAGCAGATTTACCTGTGGTGTTAAACAAATCATTGATTTATCAGAATCGTCTTCCCCAATGTGCTTACATTAAAAAATAAGCTAAAAAAAAGATTCCTGAGAAATTTCCTTTTTCAGATGAACTAGTTGTTACTGATAGGAATTTAGGCATAAAGATGGGCTAATTAGGGTATTCTAAGACCAAACTCTGATTTGGAGGGGAGAGAGGCAGAATATAGTAATGCGAAATGAATGTCAGCTTTGGAGTGAAATTCTGATCTCAATTTTTTTTTTTTTTTTTTTAATTAACTTATTAGGTCACTTTGATAAGTCAGTCCATAGACTACTCGGGACCTCAGTTTTTTTGTTTGATTCTAAATCTGATTCTGAATCTCTATTGCCTTAGACTGACTTTTCAAATAATTCCTCAGATTTCTACATAATTTCATCCTGTGCTTTTTATAGAGCCCTGGGACATTTTTGATAGTCCCTTACCCATCTCCCTGCTACTCCCAGTGATCAGTACCATGGTAATGAAAACATGGAAGAGTTAAATACTTTTTAAGGGCAGTTCATAAATTCAGATTTCTATGAGAGAGAGAGGATGGCAAGTGGGCTAGGATGGGGACATAATATATTCTTAATTAGGTCTGGTGTGATTTTCACTTAGGTTTCCGGCTACACAGGACAGTGGAGTGTGTTCTTTTTTCCTTGCACCTGCCTAGAAGGCAACATTGGGGTGGTTCTGCAGAAATGTGTCTGGGGTCTGCATGCATGGATGCCAATAAGATGCTCGCAAAATGTGGCCATTGTTATTGCAGGAAGGGAGACTACTTCCAGGGCCCAAGAGTGGGCTTTTGTCTACACTCAGAAATTAATTGTCCAAGGAGACGCATGTGCTGACAAAGCAAGAGACTTTATGGGGAAGGGATGCCAGGGCAGAGAGAGAAGGAAAGAGAGAAGGGCAGGGTAAGGGAATCCAGGAGAACTGCTCTGCCACGTGGCCTGCAGTCTCTGGTTTTATGGTAATGAGGTTAGTTTCCTGTTTGTCTCTGGCCAGTCATTCTAACTCAGATCAGATCAGATCAGTCGCTCAGTCGTGTCCAACTCTTTGCGACCCCATGAATTGCAGCACGCCAGGCCTCCCTGTCCATCACCAACTCCCGGAGTTCACTCAGGCTCATGTCCATCGAGTCGGTGATGCCATCCAGCCATCTCATCCTCTGTCGTCCCCTTCTCCTCCTGCCCCCAATCCCTCCCAGCATCAGAGTCTTTTCCAATGAGTCAGCTCTTCACATGAGGTCCTTCCAAATGGCATGTGCATCTCTCAGCCAAGATGGGTTCCAGTGAGAAGGATTCTAGGAGTTTGGTAGGATGTACGGACTGGTGTCTTCTCTCTCCTTTTAACTTTTCCTAAATTATTCTAGTTGGTGATATCTTGTTACTTCTGCATTCCTTAACTAGGACCTCCTGTTGTAAGATAACTCATGCAAGTGGTTACTAGGTGCCTGGCTGGAGGGTGGTTTCAGTTAGTGCTTCCCCTAACAATTCCCCGCTGAGACTTTATACTCAATATACTTCCTGGGAGTTGAGGTAGAGGTCTCTTTTACAAATACTTCCTGTTGAGAGTGGGAATAGTCCTGCCTAGTAGAGTAGAAGTCTCTCACCACCTGGCTTAAATCGAGGTAGTCTTCACCCAAAACCAGCATTCTCCCTCAGAGTAGCATGAGTTTAGTCTGAAACTGTTGGATCCTGTCAGAGGTAAACCTTGTAAGCAGTTGACAAAAACAAGAGCCAAACAGGAGGCCCAACAGGATGGTCATCGCTGGGCCCTGAAAAGGAAGGCAAAATTTGGGGTGGGGGCTGCACGGTGTGTGGCTCTTTTAAGATTGGTTGGTAGTGAGGTAACAGGGCAGTTGCTCCAGGAATCTAGCACTCAGCCTGAAGTTACCATTCCCCACCTGCACGGGGGTCTTATTTCCTGCAGAAGAACTCAAAAGTACTGTTATTCATAGTCCTTGAGGAGGAACTAGGACCTTGCTCTGAGGCTGCACCACTACTTAACTGCTCCTCCCCTGTTTCTGTGTCCCTTCCCTTCCCTGGTTAGCAACTGTTTGAATCTTTGCTTTAGAACTCAGGGAAGGTCATAGAGGCTGAATGAAGCTTGTATCCTACAAACAAGAATCGGGGGACACAGAAAGGATTTGTACCCTGGAGCCCCACAGAGCCTGCTCAGTTTCAATTCAAGGAACTGGACGACATTGGCTCTGGCCACTCCCTGCTAAAATTGGGCACAGTCCCTCAATTTGGAGAACAGGCACTGAATTGGACATATTTCTGAGTTCCAGGTCTTGGATCTGAACCTTGTATGATTAAAATCTCAATCCCTTGGCATTCTATTTTGGTGTAAAAGACCCAGTTAGAAGTAGTTGGAGGAGTGACACCTAGAATTTTAATAGACAAAATAAATCTCATTCCCTGAGGAATTTGGGAGTGTAAGCCTGAATGCCAGTCTGTGTACCTTGGGGAGACTTATATGTAGCCAGGTAGCCAATTGTTTGCTTTTATCTAAGTAGATTTTAACTTCAGATGTGCTATTAACATCTATATTACAGGAGCTATTGGTCACTTCAGTTCAGTTCAGTCGCTCAGTCATGTCCAACTCTTTGCGACCCCATGAATCTCAGCACGCCAGACCTCCCTGTCCATCAGCAACTCCCGGAGTTCACTCAGACTCATGTCCATCGAGTCAGTGATGCCATCCAGCCATCTCATCCTCTGTCGTCCTCTTCTCCTCCTGCCCCGAATCCCTCCCAGCATCAGAGTCTTTTCCAATGAGTCAACTCTTCACATGAGGTGGCCAAAGTACTGGAGTTTCAGCTTTAGCATCATTCCCTCCAAAGAAATCCCAGGGCTGATCTCCTTCAGAATGGACTGGTTGGATCTCCTTGCAGTCCAAGGGACTCTCAAGAGTCTTCAACACCACAGTTCAAAAGCATCAATTCTTCGGCGCCCAGCCTTCTTCACAGTCCAACTCTCACATCCATACATGACCACAGGAAAAACCAGCCTTGACTAGATGAACCTTTGTTGGCAAAGTAATGTCTCTGCTTTTGAATATGCTGTCTAGGTTGGTCATAACTTTCCTTCCAAGGAGTAAGCGTCTTTTAATTTCATGGCTGCAGTCACCATCAGCAGTGATTTTGGAGCCCCCCCAAAATAAAGTCTGACACTGTTTCCACTGTTTCTCCATCTATTTCCCATGAAGTGATGGGACCGGATGCCATGATCTTTGTTTTCAGAATGTTGAGCTTTAAGCCAACTTTTTCATTCTCCACTTACACTTTCATCAGGAGGCTTTTTAGTTCCTCTTTACTTTCTGCCATAGGGGTGTGTCATCTGCATATCTGAGGTTATTGATATTTCTCCCGACAATCTTGATTCCAGCTTGTGTTTCTTCCAGTCCAGCATTTCTCATGCTGTACTCTGCATATAAGTTAAATAAGCAGGGTGACAATATACAGCCTTGATGTACTTCTTTTCCTATGTGGAACCAGTCTGTTGTTCCATGCCCAGTTCTAACTGTTGCTTCCTGACCTGCATACAGATTTCTCAAGAGGCAGGTCAGATGGTCTGGTATTCCCATCTCTTTCAGAATTTTCCACAGTTGATTGTGATCCATGCAGTCAAAGGCTTTGGCATAGTCAATAAAGGAGAAATAGATGTTTTTCTGGAACTCTAGCTTTTTCGATGATGCAGCGGATGTTGGCAATTTGATCTCTGGTTCCTCTGCCTTTTCTAAAACCAGCTTGAACATCAGGAAGTTCATGGTTCACGTATTGCTGAAGCCTGGCTTGGAGAATTTTGAGCATTACTTTACTAGCATGTGAGATGAGCGTAATTGTGCGGTAGTTTGAGCATTCTTTGGCATTGCCTTTCTTTGGGATTGGAGTGAAAACTGACCTTTTCCAGTCCTGTGGCCACTGCTGAGTTTTCCAGATTTGCTGGCATATTGAGTGCAGCACTTTCACAGCATCATCTTTAAGTATTTGAAATAGCTCAACTGGAATTCCATCACCTCCACTAGCTTTGTTTGTAGTGATGCTTTCTAAGGCCCACTTGACTTCACATTGAAGGATGTCTGGCTCTAGATGAGTGATCACACCATCGTGATTATCTGGGTCATGAAGATGTTTTTTGTACAGTTCCTCTGTGTATTCTTGCCACCTCTTCTTAATATCTTCTGCTTCTGTTAGGTCCTTACCATTTCTGTCCTTTATCGAGCCCATCTTTGCATGAAACATTCCCTTGGTATCTCTAATTTTCTTGAAGAGATCTCTAGTCTTTCCCATTCTGTTATTTTCCTCTATTTCTTTGCCTTGATCACTGAGGAAGGCTTTCTTATCTCTTCTTGCTATTTTTGGAGCTCTGCATTCAGATGCTTATATCTTTCCTTTTCTCCTTTGCTTTTCACTTCTCTTCTTTTCACAGCTATTTGTAAGGCCACCCCAGACAGCCATTTGGCTTTTTTGCATTGCTTTTCGTGGGAATGGTCTTGATCCCTGTCTCCTGTACAATGCCACGAACCTCATTCCATAGTTGGTCACTACATGTCTCATTTTCTGCTAATATCTGATCTAATGCAATTTCATTTTCTAAAAATTTAATAGTTACAAGAGGATACCTTGAAACCATAATGGTGCACATACCAGCTATTAGCAGACATTGTTTTGAAAATAGCTGGTAGTGTCTCAAGTTTGACCCAGCTCAGAAGACTGAAATTCTTAGCAATACAAGGACTTGTCTGTAATCACATACATAATGTCACCTAGTATTACCTTGAATATTTGAACCACTGCTATTCCATTTTGACTTTCAATTACATTTCTGTCCTTAGTGGCCAAAGCAGTTGACACTGTTAATGATTTTAGTGCTTTTCTAGATATGAGAAGATGCAAGAATTGGGGTGCATAAAATCTCCTCCTGAAAGTATCTATCTGCAGGCCAGTTCTGCTGGTTTTTCCCAGTGCACAGTGTGTCGCAATTCTGATTTCCACCCTGAACTCCTTTCAGGGTGTGTTGAAGGTCAGTGGCTGCAGTGGCCGTTGACCTAGTCCTTGAAGAGGCATATCGCAAGTGCCAATTTGGCCCATTCAAGGTCATACATTTGACTATGGTTTGGGGGCATTTCATGACCATTTTGTCCCTTGGTACTGAGAGTGCTCATTCCTGGGTCTGGGAAAGATTTCACTGACAGGCCACTCTATCTGCTGTTACTAGTCTAGGCCTTACTCAGCAGTAGCCAAAAGTGTCTGGACCACCTGTCTTAATAGTCTTTTATGGTCCCGGAAAATATTCCCTGTTGTTTCTTCTTCCTATAATTAGAGTTACACTATTACCATTGTTGATCTTGGTATGCTATGGAACTTCATTTTTTCAGAGCCAGAGTCACACTTTTGGTAATGCAGAGAACAATTTAGCTAGCAGTATTAGTAAAGTCCTAAGTACTTACTTCTTGGAAGGAAAGTTATGACCAACCTAGATAGCATATTCAAAAGCAGAGACATTACTTTGCCAACAAAGGTCCGTCTAGTCACGGCTATGGTTTTTCCAGTGGTCATGTATGGATGGGAGAGTTGGACTGTGAAGAAAGCTGGGCGCCGAAGAATTGATGCTTTTGAACTGTGATGTTGGAGAAGACTCTTGAGAGTCCCTTGGACTGCAAGGAGATCCAACCAGTCCATTCTGAAGGAGATCAGCCCTGGGATTTCTTTGGAAGGAATGATGCTAAAGCTGAAACTCCAGTACTTTGGCCACCTCATGTGAAGAGTTGACTCATTGGAAAAGACTCTGATGCTGGGAGGTATTGGGGGCAGGAGGAAAAGGGGACGACAGAGGATGAGATGGCTGGATGGCATCACCGACTTGAT
>NW_011494784.1:2387271-2387661 GCF_000754665.1 Bison bison bison
AACCAGTCTGTTGTTCCATGTCCAGTTCTAACTGTTGCTTCCTGACCTGCATACAGATTTCTCAAGAGGCAGGTCAGATGGTCTGGTATTCCCATCTCTTTCAGAATTTTCCACAGTTGATTGTGATCCATGCAGTCAAAGGCTTTGGCATAGTCAATAAAGCAGAAATAGATGTTTTTCTGGAACTCTCTTCCTTTTTCGATGATGCAGCGGATGTTGGCAATTTGATCTCTGGTTCCTCTGCCTTTTCTAAAACCAGTTTGAACATCAGGAAGTTCATGGTTCACGTATTGCTGAAGCCTGGCTTGGAGAATTTTGAGCATTACTTTACTAGCATGTGAGATGAGCGTAATTGTGCGGTAGTTTGAGCATTCTTTGGCATTGCCTTTC
>NW_011494784.1:2387761-2388220 GCF_000754665.1 Bison bison bison
AGACAGTGAGATGGCTGGATGGCATCACCGACTTGATGGACGTGAGTTTGAGTGAACTCCGGGAGTTGGTGATGGACAGGGATGCCTGGCGTGCTACAATTCATGGAGTCGCAAAGAGTCGGACACGACTGAGTGACTGAACTGAACTGAAGAATTTAAGTCAAGAACTTCCATTAGGTGTGACCCATTATATCCCAGATCGTCTTAATCTGTTCTGTACCAATCCTTATCTTTAAGGGAAATTATGTATTGGCACTGTTCATAAGGCACCTAGCCCAGTTTCTTAGTGTTACTATGCTGGTTATCTCTGCTGCTGCTGCTGCTGCTAAGTCGCTTCAGTTGTGTCTGACTCTGTGCGACCCCATAGATGGCAGCCCACCAGGCTCCCCCGTCCCTGGGATTCTCCAGGCAAGAACACTGGAGTGGGTTGCCATTTCCTTCTCCAGTGCATGAAAGTGA
>NW_011494784.1:2388320-2395379 GCF_000754665.1 Bison bison bison
CACTGGAGTGGGTTGCCATTTCCTTCTCCAGTGCATGAAAGTGAAAAGTGAAAGTTAAGTCGCTCAGTTGTGTCTGACTCTTAGCGACCCCATGGACTGCAGCCACCAGGCTCCTCCATCCATGGGATTTTCCAGGCAGGAGTACTGGAGTGGGGTGTGCTGGTTATCTCTAGTATGGTTTAATTTTCCCCAGCATGAGGGGAGCCTTTATGTTTAAATGACAATACGCGGGTGTTAACCTCCCGGTTGCAGGTCATGGAGCACCTGATCTTCATCCAAAGATAGGTTACTCAGTTGAGCTTCAGAAACAAACTTAGAGTGCCTTTCTCATAATTCAGTTAAACTTTGCAACAATATAACATAACAGCAAGGAACTAAGAAATGAGTCTCAGGGGATACAGACCTCATTAAACAGAGTTAGATTTTGATATCCACCGAAACATCTCTTGTTCTCTAAAATTACCCTCATTTTTTAAAATGTAGTCTACTGCTTGGTCGCTCAGTCATGTCTGACTCTGCAGTCCCATAGACTGTAGCCCACCCAGGCGCTTCTGTCCATGGGATTTTTCAGGCAAGCATATTGGAGTGGGCTGCTATTTCCTTCTTCAATATAGTCAAATCAAGGTTAATTTTTTCACAAATTAAGTGTGATCAATTGATGAAAGGTATCTCTGAGCCAGGAAAGCCAAGTCAATGACTTGTCACAGATTTCTGCTTAGGTAAATTCTTCTTACTGAGGCCTACAAAGTACCTTCAGACTCCTGCACCTGTCAGGAGGTGGCTTTTCTGTTTTATCTGATAAAGCTGCTGGCAGCCTAAGAGTTTCCAGTCCATGGAGGGGTCAGGTAGAGATAAAAGAAAAATATTTCAGTCCTGCTTACAGAGGTGTAATTATTAAATTGCTGGTACATCATAATTAGTTTGAGGGGAAGGGTTTTTTATATCTGGAAAACACAGATTAAAAGTAATGTTTCGGATAGAAAAATAAGCATTATAACTGTATTCACCAGTTCACTCAGTAACTAATCCTCTTGTTAAACTTTTGATGAAGTCATCAAGTTTCCTTAAGATTCTTTCTTAACCAGTTCCTCAGTATAATTTGAGATTTAGCAGAGTACAACTGTCTATAAATGACAGAAATATTTAAAGAGTCATGATTAAATATCCAATCATAATGTAGTTGATAAGAAATTTGCTATGACATGCAACATTTTGAAATAACTGCTGCTGCTGCTAAGTCGCTTCAGTCATGTCTGACTCTGTGCGACCCCATAGACAGCAGCCCACCAGGCTCCCCCGTCCCTGGGATTCTCCAGGCAAGAACACTGGAGTGGGTTGCCATTTCCTTCTCCAATGCATGAAAGTGAAAAGTGAAAGTGAAGTCACTCAGTCGTGTCCGACTCTTCAAGACCCCATGGACTGCAGCCTACCAGGCTCCTCCATCCATGGGATTTTCCAGGCAAGAGTACTGGAGTGGGGTGCCATTGCCTTCTCCTTGAAATAACTAGAATAGAGCATACTAAATTTTTAGAAATTTCATGTAATTTCTAGAATAACCCCAGTTTTAGTCACTCAGTCATGTCCAACTCTTTGTGACCCCTTGGACTGTAGCCTGCCAGGCTCTTCTGTCCATGGGATTTTCCAGTCAAGAATACTGGAGTGGGTTGCCATTTCCTTCTCCAGGGGATCTTCCTGACCTAGAGGTTGAACCCTGGATTCGATTGCAGGCATATTCTTTACCATCTGAACCACCAGGAAAGCCTAGACTAGACTGTACTGTATTAATAATGTACTAATAATGTACATTATTAATGATAATAATGTACGAATCCATACTGTATTAATAATATCCATACATTATGGATATATATATTTTAAAAGGTTATCACTCTTGTAATAATAATGTTCACTAAATAATTTAATGTACTAGTTAAATATTTCTCTCTGAGATGCATTATGGCCTTCTAAAACATCTCAAAGTTAGCTGGAGGTCAAAAGAATTACAATTAAAAATTGATATTTTGGAAGTTTGTCAGAAAAATATCAAAAGATTTTGAAGATATCAGTCCTATCTACTCAGTCAAATAGGATCATGGGTCGCTCTGAAACAGTAGTTATTCACTTAGCCCAAGTAACAGTACAGTCCACGGGATTGCAAAGAGTCAGACACGACTGAGCAACATCACCAAAAAAAAAAAAAAAAAAAACCCCAAAAATAACAATAAAATATTTCAAAGGCAAATACAGAACAGATCACTTAAAAGGTAAAGAAACTTAAAATCTGTTATCAAAGGCAATCCAGTATTTTAAGAAAACTTGTCCTCATCAGAGAGAGAAGCTTAAGTTATAGACCAGTTTAGTTTTAAAATATACTCAATTTAATTTATTCTAAACTTAGCCAGTCCTGACTATGTACAAAGCTCTTTTTTCAAGGTCCACTTCCCACAATCCTCCCCTCACTTTCTGTATCCATTACTTTTTCTTTTTCATCCAGAAATCATTAGCTCTCAGGCAGACTTCTTTTCTTTTTTCTAATAAAATGCAATTCTATTCCTCATATACCCTCTTTATTCCTCATATACCCTCATATAGCCGAAAACATATATCCGGCTTCCTACTGTATACAGAAATGCTTCCTTTATTATTTCTGTTAACCCTAATTACATGTTTGAATTAGACTCCTCAACTCTTGAAAACCTTAATTTCTAGTGAAAACTAAGAATGAAGCAATTATGAACTGTCTTACTTTAGCATTCTGTAGATTGGTCAAAATAAATGCCTGTGATAATTTTAAAAAGATTTGCTTTTTTATAGAGAACATCTCAGGGTACCTCCAAGCATATTCATTAATAGTCCTAAATATCTTTAGTTTCTCTATTTAGTAATTGATGTCTCAGTATCTTATTTTATTTGGGAGTGACCAAGCTATTCAACAGATTTTCATCATTTAAAGCTTAATTTAACACAGCTGTAAAATTTCACATTACCAAATATCTGAAGAGATCATGCTCAAGTAGACATTCCTAAAACATAATTATTCTTTAAAAGTTCATCCAAAGCATTTATTGCACTTACAAAAATTCCATCATACCAAATTATTTTTCTTGCTGACAAATTTGCAACAGATATAATAAGGCCTTATTTGACTTCTATTAAACCGAGGCCCAATAAAGATATTATGTTTAATGTTGGTGACTTTAAAGACGTGTCTGTGTTAATTAAATCAACAAGCTTAAACGTTAATACCAAGTATTAATGTAATATTGAATATTTCCCAGTTCATGTGAACTGAAATTAATTCTGGCCAGTTATCTTGTGTGTGTGTGTGTGTGTGTTGTTTTTTTTTTTTTGAGAATTTATATAAGCACTTAATTTCCTTTAATCTAATTAAGTAGTGCTCACTTACAAATTAATTTTGATAATACCATCCAAAGGTAAAAACAAGGATAATGCACACATAAACGTATAGACAGGCACAACCAGAGATCCCATAGCCTCATTTTCTAAACTTAGTTATGAATCAGATATTACAATATGAAACTCATTAGCTTATAAATAACAGTTGGAATAGGTAAAGTTTAAAAGACTTCTTACCCATTCCCCGAGCCTTAGAGCTCTGATCAGGCACACAGAGAGAAAATCAAATTCTCTGCTCAGTCGTGTTCAACTCTTTGTGACCTTGTGGACTGTACCCGCCAGGCTCCTCTGTCCATGGCATTTTTCAGGCAGGAAATACTGGAGTAGGTTGCCTACTCTAGGGGATCTTCTTGCCCCAGGGGTCAAACCCTTGTCTCTTGTGTCTCCTGCATTGGCAGGCGGATTCTTTATCAGAAAGGAGGGTTTTCATTGCTTTTCTCTAAAAGTTAATTGATAGTCCTCCTCTAAGAGAGTGATTCTCAGCCCACCCTTTACACTGTCAGCTATGTAGATCTGACACAAGAAACCAATTTTTTCAAGAAAATAACATTTACATATTTACAGGGCTTCTGATATAATGGCAATATTAAGAACGTAGACTTGTACTAATGGGAATAAGTTTTATTGCTGTAACTGTAGACTCAAATACAAAAAATTTGGTTCACAGTTGAAAATTATTATAGTGATCTTGAGTGTTAATTTTTCACTGAATGTCTTTATAGATAAGGGACTGCAATTTGTTAGGACAGATGACAAGAAGGGAGGGCACTTCTGCATCTGGATGGTGGGACACATTCCTAGCAATTATTATGGAAGCCTGCAGTTTGGGTGACCACTGAATATTGGTGGAAAGCCAAACCCTAGAGAGTGCAGAGTTTCCCCTCTTCCGTCCCTGTGGGCAGAGCAGTTATTTTCACTGTCTACCCTTCCACATTATAAACAGCAGATAGTTTTGCAAGCTCAAGGGAGGGGACCAGAGGTTTTCCTAGAAGTTTAAGAACAAATTCCAAATTCCCTATGATCCCATGCCCATGTTTCTGAAAAAGAGAAATGATCTTCTGGGCATCCATTAATGAAAAAGAGTTAAAAAAAAAAATCCATAAGCAATTTGCCTTGGGTCTTAGAGTGCTGAGGTTAGTCCCTGAAAGTAAGTATGTAACCCTCAGGAATTTTATCACAGCTCCACCCAAGGCCTCGAGTAGAAGGAAGATTTTCCTAAGAATGGTCCTGTAATTATCCTGTTTTAATTATAGCTCCAGAAAACTACAGCTCTTTGTGTTTGTCTCTGTCTAGCCTTTGGGGAAATCCTCAGGACTTAATTCTCACTCCCTTGTCCTCCTAATAGCTAATCTGGTTTGGAAAAATACCTGAACGTTTGTTTGGGTTAAGATTCTCCCCTGACCTTTTCCAGGAGTCATTTGGACTCTTTGGGTCTTTCCAGACCTTCCAGTTGTAGCCCCTCCTTTCCGTAAACAGTGTTGACTTTCAGAACCAGGTTGAGTTGGGTGGAGGAGCTCACAACCGAGCACATCCCCTTTCTGGGGCTGAGTCTTCAGCAATGCCAGGTCTGGCCCTGGGATGGCCACTGGGTGTAGCTTCCAACAGAGGTGTTATGTCCAACTTTTCTGGGGCCACCAGGCAAGGTTCACCACTGTCGCACCAGGAACATGACCCTTGGGAGCACTTCATAAACCTTTTGAAGGAGCACTAGTATATGACTTGAGAAGGAATGTAATTGGGGAAACAGTTTCCAGTTTAAAGGCTGTTGTCTTAGTGAGTCAATGATCTTGGAATAGTTTAGACATCTTGTTGGTTTCCTATAGGTGACCTCTCTAAACTCACTTTCCTGTTTTTGGTTCTGTTATAATTTTGGATAGAAGCTTGTTTAGAGTCTCTCATATGTGCTATAGAAGAAAATTTGAATTATTTTTTTCTGAACTGAGAGAGACTCAAAGTTTTTGCTTACTCTTTGCTTCCACTTATTACATTTTCCTGTTGTATTTGATAATATTTTTCACTCATCCAGAGTGTATTATATAAGAGTTCTAGGATTAACTAGAGGTAGTAAAATGCTCTCACTACAGATTTGACCCCTGTGTGTCTATTGGGTAAGTAGGAAGTGAGTCCTTTAACTCTGTTCTATGTCTCTAGAGATTCTCTAATCATTTTCTTAAATATAGTGTATATCTTTGTCCCTATATCAGATTTTAAGGGGTTCTGCTTTAAATAAAGGAAAACATTTTATCATCATGTTATGGTGCTAGCTTTTGTTTTTATAGAGGACTAAGACCATTTGTTTTGTTATTGTTGCAGAGTTTTATTTTCTATGTACAATTGTAATTTCCTAAGGAATTAGTCATTCATGAAAGTCATTCATGAAAGTCATTCTGTAAGCTTGTCCATATATTATTTGCTCAAATTTTTAAAAAATTTCTTGAAAAAATAGGATACTTTCCAAGGCCATTTTTAATATATTCTGAGAGTATTTTATTTTTACAAGGAGTACCAGATATCTAATCTGAAAAATTCCCATTTGATCTCTAGACACTGGTTATATACATTCATATATAAATGTAATGATAAGTATTTCTGAAAAATTTTTTTGTTTTTTGAGTGTGTGTTTCCTGGGTCCTGATATGCAAAATGTTTATTGTTATGGGTCTCAGAAAAATTTGAGAACTCTGTAGCTTGTCTGCACTCATGTCCCCAGCCTAATCTCTCACCGTTTCTCCTGCCAGGCTTCAGGCCTGTTGATATTCAAGACATTCCTAAGCCACCTTTCACCCTTTCTGGCCACTCTGTCTACTTTCTGCTCTGTATTCTAGTCTGCCCTACACTGCCACCAGCCCCTCTTTTCAACTCCTGTTATTTTTCCAAAAACAAAGTAGGTGCCATCTCCCATATGACCAGCACTGACCTAAAAATCTACTCACTGTCTGTGTTACTTACATGATCCCTGTATTCTCACTTTTGTGAGCATACTTGGTATTACAGTTGCTTGTCTTTCCACCCATAATTTTTTTTTTTTTGGTAGTGAGATCAGAGAGTCCAAGAGGACAAAAGAGAACTCATATTAATAAATACTCTGCTGATAAATAAAGTGCACATAAATTTTTGGTTGTCCTTCAATAGGACATTAAACTAGACCACCTTTTCCTGGTTATATATGGGATTTATATTCTTTTAGACAAGAAAATAGAGAAGAAAATAAATATGAATTATAGTTCCATCACCCAGAGATGAGTGTTAACATTGTAGTATTGTTTCCTTCCAGTTTTTCTTCTATGCATATCTTTATTTTACATAGCTGATTGTATATATAATATTACCACCTGTGACATTATGTTTAGGTATCTGTAAAATGTAAGCATATCTTCCAAAAGCTTATTTATAAAGGTCATAATAAATCCTTTTTTAATTAATTACTGTGATAACCTATATTCCAATGTACGTATATTTTTATGTTCATGCGTTTCTGTTTTTTTTTCCCTATAATTCTGTATTCATTGCCATTATAGACTGTGTTTATGTTCCCCCCAAATTCATGTACTGAAGCCTTAAACCCAATGTGATAGGGATGGGGCCTTGGAGGAAGTAATTAGGGTTAGATTAGGTCATGAGATTGGGACCCACCTGGTGGGA
>NW_011494784.1:2395479-2420419 GCF_000754665.1 Bison bison bison
GGATTTGTGGTTTTTTAAAAGGAGTGGGAGAGAGATCTGTGTGTGTGCATACCAAGGAAGGGCCATGTGAGCACGCGGTGAGAAAGTAGCTATCTGCAAGCCAGGAAGAGCCCTCTCACTAGAAACCAAATTTGCCAGCACCTTGATCTTGGACTTCCCAGCCTCTATCTAGAACTGTGAGAAGTAAATGTCTGTTGTTCAGGTGCCCAGTTCATGGTATTTTGTTGAGGCAGCCTGAGCTGACTGAGGACACTGGCTATAGGTTTCAAAATGACAGTGAGGTTTAAAACTCTCACTGAATTCTTTAATAGCCACTAAAGAATATAATATTCTTCCCTGGTGGCTCAGATGGTGAAGAATCCGCCTGCAATGCAGGAGACCTGGGTTCGATCCCTGGGTTGGGAAGATGGAGCAGGGCATGGCAACCCACTCCAGTATCATTGCCTGGAGAATCCCATGGACGGAGGAGCTATGGGGTTGCAAAGAGTTGGACATGACTGAGCAACTAAACATAGCACATGCAAGGTCTATAATATTGGCTGTTAGGCTTTGTTTGCTTAACAGAAGCGTTTCAGCTTCTCTGTGGGGGTATTATAAATGATAAACTAATATATAGGATATAAGGGTATATATATAATATAAAGGATGTACATATAATATATAGGATTTTGATAAGGCTGTCTTGCCAGTGAAGATAAAAACACAAGGGATAAAGTACAAATTTATAGTAATTAATAAAAGCTAACATGGGTACATACAGCGTCTCAGGAATTGCACATAGTACTTTACATATATAAATTTGTTTAAATCCATTTAATCCCAGTGTGCCAGCAATAAAAGCTCAGATCTTTCTGAGCCATGTTCATAGTGTTCAGAGCATGAACCCTGAGCCAGACAGCCTGGGTTTAAACCTTATTTCTGGCACTTCCTAGCTGTGTGGACCTGGATTCCTTACCTACTCTAACCTGTTTCCTCAGCTGTAAAATAGTGTGAATAGGTAATTATGTTTCAGGATTGTTTTGATTAAAAGTTGCTACAAGTCAGCCCTTTGTATGGTATCTGGTCTGTGTTAAGTGTCCCATAAATGTGAGCTTTGATGGGTCATTCCCTTTTGGATTAGAGATATCAGTGTTAGGAAATTCTGTGTCAGTCTTGGATGTATGAATTCATTTGCCCAACCGGTCATTTCCCACAGGACAAGGCTGAGCCCCAGGCTGCTTGCAGGGCAGTCAGAGGCAGACCTACTGCCTCCTCAGGCTGTGACATGTGCTTCTTTGGTCTGACTTGTCCTTCACCAGATCAGGGGGCAGCAGACTTTTTCTGTAAAGGTACAGATTGTAAATATTTTAGGCGTTGTGAGCCACAGATGGTCTCTGTTATAACCACTTGACCCTGCCATGGTAGTGGAAAAGCAGCCGTGGATGACGTATAAATACTGACTCTGTTCCAGAAGAACTTTATTAATGAACACTATAGTTCGAATTTCAGGTAATTTTCATATGCCATGAAATGACATTCCCTCCCAGCCAATTTAAAATATAAAGCCATTCTTGGGACTTCCCCCGTGGCTCAAATTGTAAAATGTAAAGCCATTCTTAATTCTTAGCTCACAGATTGTACAAAACAGGCACTGCTATCACGAGTTGGTCCCCAGACTCACCTCGTCCCTTCGCAGAAGGTGCTGTGATCAGTGGAGCCTTTTTACTTTAAATTCCAAAAACTGAAATCAAGAATTTTTCTCCATTCTTCTCCGAGATCTCCCCAAGCTGACTTTGGAAGCAAGGTGTCTTGAGATGAAGAGTTTTACGGACCATTGCTCTCTTTCCTCTAATTTTTAACCCATCAAAACATATTGGCAGTGAACTTGTCATTTGAAAAGTCCTGCTCTTAGGGACTTTTATGTTATACTGAGAAGAAATAAAAATAACCAGCGGATGTGAAAATAATGAAATTTGCTGAAAAGCACTGAAAAGTATAGGCAAAGGAAAAAATGGGTAAGAAAGGCACACTGTTAATAAACAGAATCCTCTTGTCAGAAAACACACTGGCTACTGTTTTTAATGAGTCTGCCATTCCTGCAGCTGAAATCAAGACACATTTCAAATTCTTTAGTTTTTTTTTTGAATTGCATAAGAGGGCAGCAGGAAAGAGATGGTGCTGGAGTAAGGAGAGATGAAAGCATTACTTTCATAGTCTTTTCTGCTAATTATAATCTTTAAAGTTACATGTAAATAGAGTTCGTTGGATTTGATTTAACTCATCCGAGAATATAAGTATGAAGGGAGAAACTTATTGCTGTACTCACATAGTGATCTTCTTTGCAAGAAAACCATTTTATTTTCAAGAGCAGTGGACTTTTGTGGACTGACAAGAGATTTTCACCCAGAAGCCTGTTCTGAGCTGACCATCCTATTCATGGGCGTTGGAGCCCACAAAGCCCATGGGAGCCCCATGTTGACCTAACAGAGCACAGCTGTTTCCTTTCACCCCAGCAATGGAAGTGATGGCCTTGACTCTTGAATGCTATCACATAGGCTCCTTCTGTTTTGTTTTTGAACAGAAAACATCCTGTTTCATCATGCTTGTTGAATAGAATAATTTAAACATGCCTTGTGGAAATAATATTAATACTTTTACTTAACCTAAGATTTTTTTTTTTTTTTCATACCCACATGATGTAAAGTAAGAAGAGTAATACACCCTGCTTGTGCTTAGTTACTCAGTCGTGCCCGACTCTTTGCAGTCCTTTGGACTATAGCCCACCAGCCTCCTCTGTCCATAGGATTTTTCAGGGAAGAATACTGGAGTCTGTTGCCATTTCCTTCTCCAGGAGATCTTCCCGATCCAAGGACAAACCCAGATCTCCTGTGTCTCCTCCATTGCAAGCAGATTCTTTACCTGCCAAGCCACTGGGGAAGCCCAATACTCCCTGTATGCACTTAGATAAATGTGAGGAATATACATATAAAATAAGTTCTTATTTTTTCTGTAATTTTCCCTTTTTGAAGTAATTTTCTTCCTATTTCTTTTTGGTTGGTTATAATTATTTAAAATGGTTAGAATATCTGCTTTGGGGGTGATGAGAGAATATTATATTTTATATGTTAGCTGAATTTTGAGATTCATGAAATAAAAGAATATTACCCATTCCTTAGAGTCCTGTAGCAAATCTCTAACTTGATCAGATAGTTTGGAGTAGTGGCTTTCACACTTTTTTTTTGACCTTGACCTCCAGTAAGAGATGTATCTTTTACTTAGTGACCTGGTACATTCAAAAATGCACGTGCATAGACACACACATATACACATGAGCATAGGAGTACACAGAAATTTACCTTCGCCTCAAATTTCTTGCAAAACCTGCCATTCAGCTTTGGGTCACTGACCATATGGTGAAATGCATACTTCAGTGTCATTTTTGGCACACCTTGTATTTTATCAAGGATTGTAGATTGCTTAGGTATTCCTCATGCCATGCCAGTGATGCAAATAAGGCATGTCATTTGGATTTATTGTTTTCTCATGTACTTGTGTCTTTCTTTGAAAGACAGGTATATAATACTCTAACTTTAGTTCCGATATCCTCTTTGTACTTTATATTTGAAAATTCTCTCAGTCAACTGAAAGTATAAGTGTACGTTTTTATTGGAGAATAAAATGTTGTGGTAATTAATGATAATTGTGAGGCTATGGATTTTAAATGTCCAAATGTTATTATATAAATAGTTAAGATCATAGGTGTGAATTGACATTGTTGAGAGAATGTGATCCCTAATAATTTGGGGGAAACCATTGTGTCTTTGTGGGATTGTTTTCAGTGAAATTGCATCACCAGCATTAGGCAAATCTTTTAGCCCAGGAGATGAAGAGGAGGTGAGTCTGGACCCCAGTCAGTTTCTATTAGGGAGGAAGGACCTTACAAACTGTGGCAGAATCATCACAGGCAAAAGCTACGCTGGCAGAACTAGCGCCATAATATCTTGATTTTACACAGACCTCATTTTATAGAGAATGTTTATTTAGTTTTGCAGAAGCTTCATTCAGGCTACAGTTAGCAATGTTGAGGAATTATAGTTCCTGCCCTTTTATATCAAGCTTTAAAAATGGGTCTACTAGAATTTTTAATAATAAAACTATAATCGTAATTAATTTTTGAATAAAATTTCAGATTTATATTTGTTTCCCAGCAGTTCATTCTGTAAAGGCAACATTTAGTTTTGGAAAATGTTGATTTTAATATTTGACCATTTGGTGTTATGTCAAAATGTGTATTTGGTAAATTTCTAAAATAAACACTCATGTCTCTACTCATTTGTCCAGTCCCAGTGAAACAAAAGTTTCACAAAATCATAATTGGTTCCATTATGTGCAGTGTACTCTGATCTTTTCTGTTTTATTTAGTATTTTTAAAAACCACTAAGTTAGTTTTACCATCTGCTAATATGTCATGATCTACAGTTTAAAAATGCTGAGACTCAGTGTACTCTGGGGATAGTAATACCATCTGGGAGGGGTCATTTTTGTATGCAATATTAGGATGGTTTTCTTCCTCAGAATGCTTTTAGGATCTCAAAGACATGTTAAGACTTGTAAAAAAAAAAAAAAAAAAGTTAATGCTACTGCCAAGTAATTTTCTGTAGTGGTTGTACCAGTTTACACACCCACTGGTAGTGTCTGAGAATTCCAGTTGTCCCATATCCTTCTTAACACTTGGCATTGTCAGTGTTTTTAGATTTAACTGTCATAGTCAGTGTGTGGTAGTTATCATAGCCATTTTAAATGAAGTCCATCTAAAATGTCTCATGCCTCCCAACATTTTTCAGCAGAATGTAAATGAAACAGTTGATCTGTTAGTTCTGGTATTTTGAATAGTCATTCTCTTGCTATTTATGGTATGTTTATCCACTGTAGTGAGCTGTCACCTTTTATTGCTGTCATAGTGGCTCAGACTAGCAGCTTCTTCACTCTTTCACCAACAGAGAATAAAGTAGATTAGAAATTTTGTGTTTGGGTTTATAAGCCCCCAGTCCTTCTAAGTGCTGCTTCAGAGCCTTAGTGGTGCAACAATACATATTCTTTTTGCAGACCTCAGAAACAGCACATTCTCTTATCTGTTGCCTGTTCAGGTCCCTGTCCCAGATCCCCTTCTACTCCATCAGCCTCAATTACTCTGGACAAGGATTAGTTTAGTGAAGTCCGAGAGTGTGGATGAGGGGAGCAGGGACAGTCAGCCTAACTCCAGAGGAAAACAGTGTTTGGCTGATGACTAGTAGATTCAGCTCTTCACTACGGGTCTGGGTGGGGTTTCAGAGAAAAGAGAAGGGAGTTCCTGGCAAGGTAAGGAGCCAGCCACTGTTGGTATCATGGGAATTTACTTATTTTGCTTATGTCAGGAGGCCAGCCCTACTGAAATCCTTAGTACCATTCACATGCTAGTTCATGTTTATGAGAGTCACATAAAGCATCAGGCAAAAGATTGGGCCCGTTTCCAGTCTTAATTCAGGGTGAATTCAATTCATGTTATCTTCTTGGCTCCACTTTCCCTTTGTGGCATGTATAACCAGACTTCCTTGAGAAAATGATCAAGAGGGAGGGCACCTGAAGAAAGCATCTAATTTAGCCTCTTGGCAATATACAAGAACACAACTATTTTGCATTGTGAATCCGCCTTCGTTAAATATGTTTGGAATTGATCAGCGCAATGATTTGTTAAGACTTTTTTTTCTTCAATGTCTGCAAAGACCGTACTGAGCTTCCCAGGTGGCACTAGTGGTAAAGAATCCACCTGCCAAGCCAGGAGATGCAGGAGATGTGGTTTTAATCCCTGGGTCAGGAAGATCCCATGGAGGAGGAAATGGCAACCCACTCCAGTATTCTTGCCTGGAAAGTTCCATGGACAGAGGAGCCTGACGGACTACAGTCCATGGGACTGCAAAGAATCAGACATGGCTAAGCAACTGAACACACACACACAAGGACAATACTATAGAAATACAGAGGACCCTGATTTTTTGCCCTTCATTGCTCTGCATAAACCTGTACACCTATAGACCATTGCACACAGTTGAGTTAAACATGATGTAAGAATGATCAGTGAGTTAAGTCTTATTAATTGGTATTTTCTTGAAAGGCTCTACCCACGGTTGGTAAACTGTAATCATGAAAGTCATCTGCTTTTCCTCTTTATGGTATTCTTTCATAACCTCTGCCTGGTCTTTGTATTGTTTTGTTTCAACTTGACTCAGCCTTGAGGATGGAATAAATTAAGGCCTCAGACTTTTATGATACATGGGTTCAAAGGGATTCTTAAAGGGCGAATTCTCAATATTAATTGATTAAAAGATTTGTATGTGAAAATGTTTTCTGCAACATTACATGAAGAGAACATTCCCTCATGTGATGGCCTGAAGAGTTGCCTGATGCTCTCTGCTTAGTATAAATAGAGATGAATAAATCTCCAACTTTCTTCTTAGTTGTATACATTTTATAGTAAGACAGTCACAAAAGATACAGTTACAAAGAATCAGCAGCTTAGTCCCACTCCATTTAATTTTTCTCCAGGTTTTAAAATTTAAGCTCATTAAGTTGACATTGGATATTGTTCCCAAAGTCAGCCATCACTTGTCTCATCACTGCCTTGCCCTCAAAGGAGCAAGAAAGTTCTGTCATTACTGATTTTGGTCACCAGTGTATGCTTCTTTGTGTAACTTCTCCTTGGAAAGTTTGACGTAATCAAGACAGTTAATCTCCCCTTAGACAGTTAGGTCAGCAGAAAATATTTCTCCTTCCATTTAATGTTTCCTTTCTTAGACCTAAGGATATGGGGGTGAAAAGCAAACTCCAAATGAAAAAGAGTTTTCACTTTTGCTTCTGGAAGTGGCACTAGAATTCAGATTGCAAAAATAATGTTTTTTTGCAGCCACACCAAGTAATGGGATTTGAGCAGCTCTTCTATATTAGGGTGTTTAAAAGAAAGTGATTTCCTGTACCTCTGTGCCTCCAGTGAAAATATCTTTTTTGTTTTCATTGATAATAAAAGTAGTACATGCTACTTTTATTAGTAATAATGAATTTAAACCATGTATGTAAAGTAGAATGTGAGGATTCCCATAATTGGTGTTTCCAATCAAGATGTGTGTGGTCAACATAAATGGATGGTACTTGGCATACTGTTCTATAACTTGTTTTTTCCCACTGAATATTTTACAGGCTCTTTGCCACATCAGTGTCTGTGAGTCTGTCTGCAGCATTCTTTTTAAATGACGCTATCATGTAGATGAATTGGAGTTGATTTATGTAGTCCCCTCCTGATGGACATAACATCACTTCTCATTTTCTCATGTTCTAAATGTGGCAGCTTAACTTAATTCAAATTAAATGATGTGTAAAAATCAGTTCTTCAGTCACATTAGTCATATTTCATGTGCTCAGTAGCTCTGTGTAAGTAGCACAGATGGAGAGCTTTCCCATCATTATGTAAAAATGTATTGCTGCTGCTGCTGCTAAGTCGCTTCAGTCATGTCCGACTCTGTGTGACCCCATAGACGGAAGCCCACCAGGCTCCCCCGTCCCTGGGATTCTCCGGGCAAGAACACTGGAGTGGGTTGCCATTTCCTTCTCCAGTGCATGAAAGTGAAAAGTGAAGGTGAAGTCGCTCAGTCGTGTCCAACTCTTAGCGACCCCATGGACTATAGCCTACCAGGCTCCTCCATCCATGGGATTTTCCAAGCAAGAGTACTGGAGTGGGGTGCCATTGCCTTCTCCGAAAAATGTTTTAGACAGTGCTATTCTAATCTGGTTTTCAGACTGCTTTTTGAGTGCATGTTCCTTTCTTTTATTCATCCATTCTTCATCCCTTCAGTAAATAATTATTAAGTGCCTCCTATGTGCCAGGCATTGTGCTAGGTACTTCGATATACCACGCATAAAACACTTGCCCTCATAATTCTTAATATTGTATCAATGAAAGGTTTTAACTGCTTCCAATAATGTATTTTTGGTTTAGTCGTTAAGTCATGTCCAACTCTTGCGACCCCATGGACTGTATGGTTCCCCCTGCCTGCAAGGTTCCTCCGCACATGGGATTCTCCAGGCAAGAATACTGGAGTGGGTTGCCATTCCTTTCTCTAGGGGATCTTTCTGACCCAGGGGTTGAACCGGGTCTCCTGCACTGCAGGCAGATTCTTTATTGTCCGAGCCACCAGGGAAGCCCTATATGTATTCTATATCATGCTGTTATATTTTAAAACATGTTAAAATAGGAATGAAAACAAATAAGATAAAAATGTACAAAATTCCACTGTAAAAATTTTTTTATTGGGATATAGTTGATTTATGGGCTTCCCAGGTGGCTTAGTAGTAAAGAATCTGCCTATCAAGCAGGAGGCAAAGGTTTGATCCCTGGGTGGAGAAGATCCCCTGGAGAAGGAAATGGTAACCCACTGCATTATTCTTGGCTGGGAAATCCCATGGACAAAGGAGCCTGGCAGGTTACAGTCCATGAGGTCGCAAAGAATTGGATATGACTGAGTGACTAAAGAGCAGCAGTGGTTGATTTAAACGTCGTGTTGCTTTCAGGTGTACAGAAAGTGAATCTGTTATACGTGTATCCACTTGTTTTCGGATTCTTTTCCCATATAGCCCTATACAGAGTACTGGGTAGAGTTCCCTCTGCCACACCGTGGTCCTTATTAGTTATCTGTTTAAAATGTACATAATTTCTGAAGTAGTCTTCCCACCGTGGGAGCCACTGTTCCTAATGGTGCTCTTGGACTAGGCGGTTATCTCTAAAGGTTCTTCCAGTACTGAAATTGAACTGTTGTCACATTTTAAGTAGGTCTTTGATTTTGATATTTGTAGGCTTTTCCCTATACTATCTTTGTTCTTATCAATTTATTTAGCAAGAATTTATTAAGTTCGTACTATATGCCAGGTAGGTGCCAGGAGATTGAACAGGTCAGGGTTCCTGCCCTCACATGAGACAGGCTTGCACATCAGTTATTTCTGATACCAGGTATTCTGGAAATGCAGCGAAGGGACATATAAAAAGGGAGATGGCTTGGCAGAACAGAAGATGTGTGCTGTTTTGTTATGTACTCCATTGCTCAGTTGTGTCCAACTCTTTGCGGCCCCCTGGACTGTAGCCCGCCAGGCTCCTCTGCCCGTGGAATACTGGCGTGGGTTGCCATGCGCTCCTCCAGGGGATCTTTCCCATCTAGGGACCAAACGCATGTCTCTTGCATCTACTGCATTGGCAGGTGGGTTCATAGTTTGGTAGAACAGAGGATAGTTCTCATGAACATGACTCATTTGTGGATTGCACTCTGTTGTGGGACTTCATGGAATCATAGATTTTTCCAACAGGTAGTTTTTTTCTTCCTGGTATTTCCTTTCTCTTGGAAAATATAAAATCATGAGCCATTGATTTAAGAATATGTAATTACTGTTAATTTTCCCAGTAAGTATCTTTATGTTAAACTTAGATCTTTGGGTTGGAGAGGCTTTACATAGGACAGAAGCTGAGTACAAATAATTAGGTAGCTCCTGTTGTTTGAGAGAGGGAAGCAAAATCACCCCCCAGAGGTGTGTGTTTATTCATACTTTAATTTAACAAATATTTAAGAAAATACCTTCTATGTAGAAAAAACATTTAATTCCAAAATAATTTCTCAAGAGGCTTTTAGTTAGGGAATTCTGAAGAATATAAAGGATAATAAATACTATTTACCAAAAATTAAGAAATGAAAAAACTGATCATGTGTTTTTTGTTTCCTTTCTTTTAGGGCAAGTTAAAGTGTTCAGAGCTCTTTATACGTTTGAACCCAGAACTGTAAGTATATTGGTCCCAATACTGACGTAAAGGGACTTCCCTGGCAGTCCAGTGGTTAAGACTGTGTTTTCACTTCAGGGGACACAAGTTTGATCCCTAGTCAGGGAATCCTGCATGCCATAGGGTGTGTACTTCCTTTTGTCCTAAATGGCCATGACCTGCTGCAACCCTTGAATTGACTATGGACAGAGTCCCATGTGGTTCAGCCCCCTTCTAAGTCCTCCTGTCCTCTGCTCCTTCCTCTTGGTGGATTATTCCAGTCTAGATTTGGTGCGCAGTAGAACTCACCTATGACCTCTTTCTAGACTTATGGCTCTGCACCCCTCTAAACTCTGATTACACCCTTCTTCTTCCATAAAGACTTTCTGATCATCCCCCAGTGGAGTGAGATGTCTGTCCCTGCTCTGAATTCTACACTTGGCTTGAAATCCTGCTTACCAGCACAGTGTCTAGGGTGGAGAACACAGGGGTTTCAAGCTGCCAGTAGCTTTAGGACCCACTCTGCCTCTTTTAACAGCTGTGTGACCTGTTAAATTCAGAAATTACCTAACCTCTGTGCTTCAGTATACTTTTCTGTGAAGTGAAAGTTATAATAATAATTTCATAGAATTTTAATGAGAATTAAGTGATATTATTGTGTAAAGCTGCTATTACTATTAAGGAGTCATTGTTACTGTTAGAAGGAGTGCTATGCTATGCTATGCTAAGTCACTTCAGTCGTGTCCGACTCTGTGCGACCCCACAGACGGAAGCCCACCAGGCTCCCCCGTCCCTGGAATTCTCCAGGCAAGAACAGTGGAGTGGGTTGCCATTTCCATCTCCAGTGCATGAAAGTGAAAAGTGAAAGTGAAGTCGCTCAGTAGTGTCTGACTCCTAGCGACCCCATGGACTGCAGCCTTCCAGGCTCCTCCGTCCATGGATTTTCCAGGCAAGAGTACTGGAGTAGGGTGCCATTGCCTGTGATTTCTATATTCATAGACTCTTGTTGTTCAGTCACTAAGTCGTGTCGGACTGCAGCACACTAGGCTTCTTTGTCCTTCAGTATTCCTGGAGTTTGCTCAGACTCATATCCATTGAGTCAGTGATGCCATCCAACCATCTCATTCTCTGTCTCCCCCTTCTTCTCTTGCCCTCAGTCTTTCCCAGTATCAGGGTCTTTTCCAATGAGTCAGCTCTTCACATCAGGTAACCAAAGTACTGGAGCTTCAGCTTCAGCATCAGTCCTTCTAATGAATATTCAGGGTTGATTTCCTTTAGGATGGACTGGTTTGATTTCCTTTCTGTCCAAGGGACACAGAAGAGTTTTCTTCAGCACCACAGTTTGAAAAAAGCATCCATTCTTTGGCACTCAGCCTTCTTTATGATCCAGCTCTCCAGCTCTCTTAACACATATTTTTGATTGGTTGATACATTGATTACTTTAATTCAACTCCAGTTCTACTCCAAGATGGAATCTCTACTGCTTTTTAAAAGTCTTAGTTATTATCAAATGCACAGGAGAAAATATAATTCATTGCATGCTAAGTCGTGTCCAACTCTATGCAACCTTATGGACCATAGCCTGCCAGGTTCCTCTGTCCATGGGGATTCTCCAGGCAAGAATATTAGAATGGGTTGCCATGCCCTCCTCCAGGGAATCTTCCCAACCCAGGGATTGAACTTGCATCTGTTATATCTTCTACATTGGCAAGTGGGTTCTTTACCACTAGTGCCACATGGGAAGCCCATTTAACTCATTCGGGTCCTTGTTTTTGACCACAGCACACAGCCTGCTGAACTTCCCCAACCAGGGATTGAACATATGCCCCCTACATTGGAAGTGTGGCATCTTAGCCACTGGACCACCAAGGAAGTCCCTACCTCATTAGGTTCTTTGAATATTCCCCATTTAAAATGCTATTTTTAATATCCATGGTCCTGAGGATCCTGGACTATAGAGCAGTGCTGCCAATTCATTCTGTATGTACTAGATGGTCATTAATGACTACCCCATGCCCTGCTGGCCCCACACTCTGCTCCTCTCCATCTCCCCTCAGTCCAGATGTTAATGGGGAGGCATCTGGCTGAGCAGGTAGCCCCTAGGTCTTAGAGGGTCTTCCTGACTGGTTAAGTGCCTGTGCTTTACCAGTTGTTCAGTATTTTAAACATCATCCCAGAACTAGGTTAGTCTTACATTTGTTTTCTGAATGAGAATTTCTGTTAGACAAACTCAGTTTGGTCTCTCCCCTGAGACCAAGTAGCTATCTTCTCTAGTGGGATCAGTGTACTGCCAATACATTCTAAACTCACCTAAAAGTCACTGAGACAAAGCAAGTTGGAAGGGCTGAGCTGTGAGAATATCGCTGACATGTGCAGTACCCCAGGAAGACCTGGGTCCAGTTTTTTGCTATTGTACTACTCTCAGGAATAGGCACAGCAATGCCCAGCTTTCTTGGTGAGCCACTGAACAAGTAGGACACTGGAAGCTTGTCGCTCCTGGTTCTTCTGGCCAATCTATTTCTTCTCTGTCTTGCTCGAAGGTAAGGTAGTCCTGGCACTCCCCAGCCTTGTTTGGTTCTCATTTCTTGCCCAACCCTCAGTCTAATAAACCACCATATAGAGGTCCTGCAAGACTGGATAGACCAGTGTACAGTTGCACTGATGCAGAGAGGGCAGCATTTCCTATGTGCTGGATTTATGTTGATTTCTGCAAGGAAACCAGTAGGACCCACCTCTATCATATAGTGCTTACTGGACTCCTCTAGGTTTGCAGCACTATCTGTAGTGGAAGGAGCCCTAGAATGGGATTCCAAAAGCTGTTAGGAGCCCAGCCCTACCACTCACAAACTGTGTGATTTGTGGCAAGTTCTTGAACCTCTCCAAGCCTGCTTGTGAGATGGAGATTATACCCATGACCCAGCCCTCCCTTAATGGATTGTTGTAAGGATCAAATGAGATTAAGTATGCTTTGCAGGTATAGGGTACTGCTGTTGATTTTGCTGTATTGCATTATGTTGGGCTAGGGTAGGGAGAAACAAGAGATAATTTCCACAGCCATTGCCTTTTATCCTGGTCATGACACCATGGCAACCAGTAATGGCTATGCAAGATGCTCCGGTATGACAGAAAGCAGAGGTGGCACTGAAGGACAGGGACCCCAGAATCTGCCTGTCATGGTTCAAGTTCAGTGTCTACTGTGTACCTGCTGTGTGGCCTTGGACAAGCTCCTCAGTTCTAATGTGATGATAAGAATAGCACCCACTTCACAGTGTTGCTGATGAGATTATAAGTGTCCAGGTCAGTGCCTGGCACATGGTAGTACTATAAAGTGCTAATGAAAGCATCTGTAGTGAATTTGATCTTTTTTCTTTTATTAATTCTTGGGACTCCAGATTGACAAAAGTGAAAAATTTTAAAAGGATGTCACAGTCTTTCCAAAAATTTTCATAAAATATATATTTACATAAACCAAGAAAATTAATGCCTTGAGAATTATATGTTACCAAGAATATATGGAATAGGAACAAGGATATACATTACCAAGTTTGTACTCATCGCCATAACATCCCAGTGGCCAACAAGTAGGAGACAGGAAAAAAAATATGGTTAAAAACCAAAGAACAAACTGGAAATAGAGAAGTGCTTACTTGATTGTGTCACTCTTTTCCCATCATATTCCGTGAATATGATGCCAGGAATTTAAAAGTGGATCCTCATTGAACAGTTTACATTAAGTGTCCCACAAGTGGTTTCTTAATGGAAAATATGAATATTGGAGATAAAAATCTAACTTTTAAAACCATGAAATTGCCTTGTTGTCTATACTGCCAGCAGTCTGAAGAATTTGATGGAGCACCTCCTTAGCTCAGTTAGGGAAAACTGCTCCTAGTTTCTTTGCAAGAAGATATTTTACTCTTACTAGAGAGTAGCATTGTGTGCTGGGAGCTATTGATTAAAAAGAAAGTAAACCATCCATTCTCTTTTCTCTGGCTGAAAAATAGCAACACTTTTTCTACCTGACTGAAATCGACTGCCTATTGTTGCTGCCTTAGTTGAAAAATAAGTCTGATCTAATACATGGCTGAGGCAGACACCGCAACTGAACAGCATTCATTAATTTAAAATCTGAAATAGCTCTGAGAAGTTTTGAAATGACTGTACTTGGTGACATTTTACAAATCATGCATTTTACCAAACCATGAATGACAATAATTATTTGAGACCATACAATTTAAAATATTGAGGTAAAATTCACATAAAACTAACCACTTTAAAATAAACAGTTCAGTGACATTAGTACAGTCACAATGTTGGGGAGCTGTCACCTCTGTCTATTTCCAAAATATTTTTATTATCCCCAAGGAAAACCCTGTACCCATTAAATGCTTACCTCCCACTCTTCCAGGCTTTATTCCTTTTTATGATGAAGACTAATAACAGGGACTCGCGCGTGTGTGTATATGTGTGTGTGTGTGTGTGTGTGTCTGTGTGACTCTGTGTTCTTTGTTTCTTTTTAAGTCATTTGTTTGGTTCTTTGTTAAAATGTACCTTTTTTTCAAGGGTGAATGATCTTTGTGGAAATTTAGGCAAACTTGACCTTTGTGATTTTAGAAGGTCAGAACTGTCGGTAGAGATGACTGTGTCACTTACACATAAGCACTGATTGAGGAGGATTCATTATTAGACATAAGTGGGCAAGGTTAACTTCTATTCAAGACATTGAAGTCTTTCAGAACTCTTAGAAACTCAGTTACTCCAAAAAAATGCGAAGTTTTCACATATACCCTGTTTTCTTTACTTCCTTACATTCTGCTTTTTGCTCTCTTCCCATTCTTTACTGTCATCTAAAGGAGAGAGAGTCTATTCAGATTGCCAACGAAGGCCAATCTTACTGTTGTAGGGGTGGCCGCTGTGTCCTGCCGGGGATGCTGTGGTGGAAAGTGAGTTCCCTTTCTGGCCTCTGAG
Organism: Bison bison bison; assembly: GCF_000754665.1. Classification (NCBI taxonomy): domain Eukaryota; kingdom Metazoa; phylum Chordata; class Mammalia; order Artiodactyla; family Bovidae; genus Bison; species Bison bison. The sequence continues at coordinate 2,410,253 of NW_011494784.1, forward strand.
TAGTAAGCCAGTTTGCAGAAGGGAACTCCTAAAGTAAATAGTTTGTTTCTCTAATTACTTATTATTTCCATCACACATTGGTTGTAATATTGAGCATAGATCATCAGAGCATTTTAGAGAAAGATTAGAGAAAATCTTAGAAGGCTTTACTCTCTTTCTTCTAAATGCCTATTTGCAGTAATTTTAAAATGTATGCCATTAATCTACATAGGTTCAGCTGATTTTGCATAGATATACTATGCGTAAGTCTAGTGTCTGCAGATCGAAGTGTAAATTCAACAGATGTTTCAGGAAGTGCTTTCTAGAAGAACTCAGACATTTTTGGGTTTCCTTAATCGTTTGCTATTTTATATATGAATGCATATTGCATCTAAATATTTATGAATTGTGGTTGCTTAAAGCATGATATACTATTCATTTATATTCAAGGAAAATAAAGTAATAATAGAGATTATCTCTGAAACTAAATAAACTACTGGTACAGAGTCACATTTACTGCCCAAGTCTGCAGCTGAGAGAGCTCAACAAAAGGAAAATGAAAGAGTGAAGTAAAATTTGTTTCACTAGCATAATTGTTATTTGTATGGAATAGTAACCATAATCAAAAATATCAAAGCCTTTAAAAAATATTTTTCACACCAAAATTATGAAAGTAGTCCATGCTCATTATAGAATTGTATTCATAATTTTGATCTTATCCAGTGTGAAATTTTGTGCCCTACACTTTTCACTCAATATGGTAATGTAAACATTTCCCAATATATGAAACTTGCTCTCAATAGATATTATATATATGTCTGTGTATAATTTTTTTTTTTTTTTTTTTTGGTTGCGTGGCTTGCATGATCTTAGTTCCCTGACCAGGGATTGAACCTGGGCCATGGCAGTGAAAGCACTGAGTCCTAACTACTGGACGACCCGGGAACTCCCTAGACATCATTTAATTTAATAAAGTTATGCTGATAAATGTTATCTACTGATGGGAAAAAGAAGATGTTTAATCAAAGTGCCTGGCTTTATTCAAAGAGTTTGGTTGGTCCAAAAGCACATATTGTCCATGTAATCAATTAACCCTTTAGAACTGCTTGTGGTCCAGACTGAGTTACTGCTTTATATCTTTCAGCTCTTTAGCTTTATTAATGGTTGAATTATTTATTAACTGTTTTCATATATGAGATGTTCATTCTCTCTGAGCATGAAGAGATAAGGTAATGGTTTTCTCAAAATAAGTAGATAGTGATGTTGATATGAAAATGTTTAGATTTGAAGCCTAATCATTTTGGAGAGAGCCAAACTTCTAGCTGTTTTTTCATGGTTTTAATTGTAGACATTGATCCTTTTATGAAAATATATATATCACCATTTGAAATTTTTATAGTAAGAAACTTTTATTAATAATCCTGTTTTGGCATAAAAGTGCCTTTCTTTTATTGTGCAGGAAAATAAGATGTGTGTATGTGTGTTTGTGGAGCTGGGAATTCTTATTTGTTATGTTAAATCTTTGAAGCTTCTCATGGGAAGATTCACCTTATACGTATGTTAATTTGTCAATAATGTTTTGTTATGTGGTTATGTGCAGATTTAAGTATGTAAAAATCTATGCTGCCTATAAGGACATTTTAGGATTTGGAATTTATGTAATTATTTTCATGATTGTGTTCTAATTCATGAAAAAAATCGCATAGAGTAAAACTTAAAGTGTTTTTTTCTTCAGCCAGATGAATTGTACTTTGAAGAAGGTGATATTATCTACATTACTGACATGGTAAGCCCAGTTAATATTTTTTCATACCAGGCATGAATTAAAGATATATAAGACTATTTTTCAGTACATTATTTACATGCACAGCTTTATAGAAATACATACACCCAAGTCGATTCACTTAACACAATTTGTAATAGCATAAGATCGGAAGTAATCCTTATGTCCATCAGTAGGAAAATAGTTGAATGAACTTTGCTGTATATACAAAGAAAGTATTATTCAGCCATAAAAAGGAGTGAGGAATATCTCTATATAATATTATGGGGTAATTTAAGTGAAAAACAGCAAGGTGAAAAAATTGGAGATAGTGTGCCTTTTCTTATCTAAAAAAGGATGAGAGGATATACGTATACTTATTTTCCTCAATTTAAAATAAAAAGTCAACGGAAGAGTTACACATTTTTAAAAAGTAGTTTCCTCTCTGAAAGGAAAGGGAAATAGAATGGAGGAAATATATAGACGGAATAGAGACTTGTAAAAAAATTACATCTTGTTTTGGAGAGCACACTTTGTAATCCTGTAAAACTTTTGTGTAGTTATAAAATTGAATGATAAAAAAGCAGTACCTGAAAATGAAAAGCAGAATGAATCAAATGAACTTAGTTGTATCCCAGAGAGGTAGAACACACAGAAAGGAACTATTTCAATTGACTTTAAAACTCGGCATTTTGACTGAATATCTCTAGTCAAATAATATAAGGAACAGAAAGAACTGCCGCCCCCACATTATAGACTGTTTTTAATCATGATGTTGTTGGAGAAATGTTGGTATTGTTATTCTGAGATTGCTGCAAGCATGTTGCAGTTTAGGGCAAATGAGTCATTAGGTCAATGATGTAGAAAACTGGGAGTTTCAGTCTGCAAGAAAGGGTATATAGATAGATATAAGATCAATGAACTTAAGTAGCTTTACATTTGAATTCAAAGTGTGTTGTTTTTTACCTAAAAGAAACAAAAATATTTCTTAATCTGTCCTTTGAATAGGTGAAAAAAAAAAAAAAAAAGACCATCCTGATAATAATATATTTCCCATTAAAAGAAAAAAAGTTCTTTTGAAAAATGTCTGGTACTAGGTTGAGAGCAGCAGAGGTATAAGATAAGCCCAGGACATCTTCCTATTAGAAAGCAAGGAAGCCAGCAAAGACTATGAGGGTCACACTGGAAAAACACTGGAACTAAATAGAAGAGGCTGCCACTAGTCAAAGATAGGACAATTTTAGCAATCAGTTAGGGCAACAATCCCAAGGATTGAAATACATCTACTCTGTTTAAATTCATGAGCTCCTAATGGTACTTAAAAACAAAACTAAACATCATTGGTCAACCTGAGAGAATGCTAGGGAACCAACTTTTTATTCTGGCAACTGTTAAGGAAAAGAATCAATATTTGTTCTGCCTTTTCTTTATGAACTTTATCTCCGGGTCACGTGAGAGTTGATGAGGAAAAGTTTGTCTTTAAAGTAATATTCTAGTTATTTAAGGGCTTCCCTGGTGGCTCAGCAGTAAAAAAATCCACCTGCAATGCAGGAGACACAGGTTCAATTCCTGGGTCGGGAAGATCCCCTGGAGGAGGAAATGGCAATCTCATGAACAGGAGAGCCTGCCGGGCTACAGTCCACGGGTTTCCGAAGAGTCAGACACAGCTTAGGCACTGAGCATGCAAGTGCATACTAGTTATTTAAATGAAGAAGGAATGATAGAATTAGAATGTCACCATTTGCAAGCCTTATGAAATAATGGATCCAGATGCTCATCATTGGTTACTAATGCTACAAATAGAGAGACCTAGACACTGAATGTCTCCTGATGGAAGAATCAATGCTACAGATGAAATAATCTTGCTGAAGTTGAATCTGAATCTAATTAAGCCTTTAGAACTAATCAACACTTTTTAAACAATACAAGGTGCAAAGGAGCACATTTTTTTTATAACAAGGGATGCAACATGCAAAATCCAGACTATTTGAAACTCTTCAGAACAAACTATTTTCTTCAACAAGCATATTGTGAAGGAGTGAAAAAAAAAATAAGTGAAGGGGGAAAATATAGACTAAAAGAGACGTAAGAGACAAATCATCCAGTCATAGTGTTTGGCCTTATTATGAGACATATCAGAAAATTTGAATATTGTACATATTTGATGATATTAAGGAATTGTGGAAAAAACTCTAAGCTGTGATAATGGTATTATCATTATGTCTTTGAGAAAGTCCTTATCTTTTAGAGAATCATATTGAAATATTTACAGATAAAGAAGATGATGTCTAGAATTTATTTCAGAATAATCTGAAGGGGAGGGGAGTTGTAAGTGAGGTAATACATTAAACAGTATTGGCTATGAGTAAATAATTCATGCAGTTAAGAAATGGCTATGTGTAGGTTCCATACAGGTTTGCATTTTTTTTTATGATTAAAAAGTTACCAAAAAAAAACAAAAGTGAAATAAAGAGATCTTTAGAAAATCAAATATATGTATATCTTGAGACTAAGAAATTAGACTTTGGGCAAAAAAAATCCTATAGATAGTCTGAACTAAACATAATTGTTTTACTTCTCTTTCATATTATCTTTGTGTGATTTGTTTGAACATTGGAACTCTTCGATTGAAGTGTATTTGATTTGTTACAGGCAGATGTGTGTATATTTGTAATTTAATGATAAAGGGAATGGATAACCATAAGTAAGGAAACAAGAAGCTTGATCAATGTGACCAGGGCCGATGGAATTACTGTTCAAAGCAGTAACTCCACATTTGAATTGGAAGCGTGTATTTTATCTAAAAGAAGACAAAAATATCTCTTGCTCTAGCCTTTGAAAAGGCTAAAATGAGGCCAGTATGAGCCACATGGTTTTAATAGTGATTGAATGTAAACTGGATTTGGTGCCACTTAATTTAACTCTTCTTTCACCAGAGTGATACCAATTGGTGGAAAGGTACCTGCAAAGGCAGGACTGGACTGATCCCAAGCAACTATGGTAAGATGGCTGCAGTGGCTTTCTTGGGCTATATTCTGTGCATTCTCGATTATCTGGTTCCTGAGACCTTTCTGCTTTCTCCTATGGCTGAGAAATTGATGGAGTCATTGCTAGTCTGAGACATTTTCTACTCTGAGCCTTCTCTTAATAGAGTGGTCATGGACCCTGGAGGTGCTTGAACTTGACTCTTTGGCTTAAGAAAATGCCCATTGTAACATTCTTGAAAGAACTTAAGGTTTCCAGGGAAATGCTTTTGGCTTTACTTTATTCAAGGTTAGAACATTTTTCTTTTTTTTTACTTTCTCTTTTGTTTTTTAGACTAGCCCTTTCTTTAGTAAGTTACTTTGCCTTGTTATGTTAATTAATGTCTGGGGCAGTGATGTTCATTAAATGAATAATAGCACAGTGAGACGTGGGCCCTTGCCATGAAGCCACTTCTAGTTGCAAGGAGGACAAAGCAGACTTTGATAGAAATCTGCAAAGTAAAAAGTGTACACAAATTGATAAACCAAGGGTCCTGGTTTTTAATTCTTCTTCTACTCCTAACAATGAGGGACCTTACTTAAGGGACTTATCTGGTGCCCGTGGGACCATTTCTCCATCTGTATCATGAGAAGTTTGATTCAAATCACTTCCAAGGTTCCTTTGGACATTTTAATTAGATGTATCCTTGGACCAATAGTGCTTGCATCAGGCACTAGTTCCAAACACTGTAAGGTGACTTACGAAATTTCTAGGAAGCACTTCACAGTTCCTAGGGGAGGAGAGGGGAAAGGAGGAGAGGGGAAGGTTGCAAAGGAGAGGAGGGGAGGGGAGGAGACAGAGGAAAGGAGTGGAGGGGAGCAAAGGGGAGGGAGAAGGGAAATGAGTGAGGCTAAGCCCTTCACACAGGGGCCTCACTTACCTGGTCTAAGGGCCATATCATTCTGGATTTTAAAAGGCTTTAAACATTTCTACACTCCTCTTTGAAATCCCAAATAAACAACTTCTGTGCACTCCCTTCCCAGCTGCTCAGAGACACCGAGGGTGCAATATGTTCCTCAGTTGCTAGATCCCTGGTAGCCAAGGGAGTGTCCAGTTACAGCCCTCTGGTGGGAGGGGTGCATCTGAAGTCTCATTTGAGCAACAGTCTTCATGTGGTCACTCCTGCTGATTCTGTGACAGCAGTGAACACACCTTTCTTAGAGGCATGTAGGCGTGCTGATTGTGCTGATTGCCCTTTCTGAATACAGAAAGCAAAATATTTCTGCTTTGCCCCACCCCTCTTATGCATGCATACAAGGGAAACAATTATTTTCAGCCATCTTCAAAGCAGGGTGTTTTTAAAGAATGTAAAAATGAATCTCGAATGCTTTTGCAGTTTCCTGACTAAATTTCTTGTTGAAATATTTGAGCAAGCTAGTATGCAGGCCTTGGATCTGTGTGTTTTTATTTATTGTTGTTCAATTGTCCAGTAGTGTCCAACTACTGCGACCCCATGGACTGCAGCCTACCAGGCCTCCCTGTCCCTCACCATCTCCCGGAGTTTGCCCAAGTTCATGTCCGTTGTTTTTATTTATACTTCGAATTAATTACTGCACTTATTTCTGTTTATACTCCCAGTTAATTGTGTTATTGTCTTAACTTGGTTTCTTTTGACACATTTAGCTTCTTTCAAAGCATAAAACATCACTTTTATTTTCTGCCATTTTTAAAATCCACAGTAAGTCAGGGTAACTGTATGGTGGAAAGATCCTGGCATTTCTGAAGCTTGGGTACTAAGCTGGTTTCACGGAATCCTTTGAGTGGCCTTCTCAGCATTGATTTGCACTTTTTCTTTTCAATCTAGTGGCTGAGCAGGCAGAATCCATTGACAACCCATTGCATGAAGCTGCAAAAAGAGGTAGGTATGATTCTTTTTGATTGAGATAAACAGTACTGTAAAACACACAGATAATAATTATATAGTTTGATGACTTTTGACAAATGTATACACCCGTGTAACCAACACCCAGGTCAAGATCCAGAACATTTGCATTATCCCAGAAAGTTCCTTTCCTAGTTAAATCCTTGCCTCCCACAAAGACAGGCTCCATTCTGCCTTCTTTCACTTTACAGAAATGTGTGATTTTAATTTTTAAAATGTCAACAAATATTTTTGAGCCCCTTACCTGCCTTGTGCTTAGTGGCAAGTGGAAAGGCATGGTCTGTGACTTTCAGAGCTTAGAATCTAGCAGGCAGAGATGTGTGTAGCACATCTTTACAAGACGTGATAAGGACCGTTGTTGAAGTGTGGGTCAGTTAAACAGGCTCTAGAGGCCAGAGTGAGTAACTGGCCTCATTCTGGGCAGAGGGTTGGGGCTTCTCAGGGGTCTAGGCTCTGGGAGAGTGTTGGTATAGGGCTGGTATGTATGGGAGGATGGATTTGGGGAGGAAGGGAGCCACCGGAGATGGGATTTGAATTGGGCTGGCCAAAAAGTGTTTGGATTTTTTCTGTAAGATGTTATAGAGTACATGGGACTTGATCCTATTGATCAGTGGTTCTCCACTGAAGGGTAATTCCTCTCTTCAGACTTTGGGCCATTTGGCAGTATCTCGAGGGATGCTGGCACCTTTTGGGTACAGGCTGGGGGTGTCACTCAACACCCTGCAGTGCACGGCACTGCTCCCATAACAGAGAATCCTCCAATGCCAAGTGTCAGTTTGGGCCACTGTTGAGAACCCTGCCCTAAGATAATGGGGGGTTTTTGTCAGGCTACAGTAAGCTCCCATTTAATTTTAGATTTTCTTGAAATCTGAGTATATAAAAGGAAATTATTGGTTTAGGATTATGTGTAAATATAACTACTAAATTGACATTTTAAAATTTCTAGATATTTAAAAAAAATTTTTTTAAGTAAATATTTAGGGCATTTAGCCAGAGGATTTTAAATTAATAGCTATACTTTAACATAAAGAACAGCACTTAGAGTAGGTTATTTAGTTTTTATGTCCTTGTAGGAACTGAAAGTGTGTTTTAAATATGAATATGAGTAGTGTCTGCTTGTTCTTAGGTTTGATTGTTTTTTTTTTTCCTCCTCAAAGTTTTAGGAGTTCACAAAGGAAAAACAGTTTTTTCCACAGTGTAAAAATACCTTAAATAGACCCATTTTAGCAACTGTTCCCATTAACCTACCATTAAAAATTGATGTGAATGCTTTCCATTAATAAACTGGAAGTCAAGATGCACCATAGAGAATGCATTACAAGGGCAGGTTTTAATTTCAGACTTGCTGACTAATCCTTTGCAAATACAAATTTAGGCAGGATGAAATTGATTTAAAAGCAAAACAAAAAAATGAGAATATTTTTCATGTGTTTTTATAATTATAAAACATTTTCAGGCAACTTGAGCTGGTTGAGAGAGTGTCTGGACAACCGAGTGGGTGTTAACGGTTTGGACAAAGCTGGAAGCACTGCCCTCTACTGGGCTTGTCACGGGGGTCACAGAGGTATTGCGTTTTGTTTGTTACCGTGAATGTCTTTGCCACTGAAAATGTGCTTCATCCAGGGGAGCCAGAGTTACAGAAATGAAAAAGAAAACTTGCTTATTCTTTTTAAATTCTTCCGAACATCAGCCTTTTAAAAGCCCAGTTCCTGAAAGTTCTGTAAAACTGTAGGTGGAATGTGACTGGTCAGCCTCACTGTGGGCACCTTTCCACTTAAAAGAGTGAAAGCTTCCTTTCCTCTCTCAGGCTTGGAAGAGCAACAGGAAAACAACAGTAATAGAAAAACACACCCCACTGTCTAACCTCACTGAAACAAGGGCCACAATTGACTCCTCTGGCTTAGTTTATCCCCCAAAGCTTTTACGATTTACATTCTAAGTTTAAGGTTTAGGAGAAAGACAGCATTTGCTTGAGTTGGTGATTCAGTTGATAACTTTCTCTCTTACAATAAATAATAATGACAGATGGAATTTCTGGATGTATTTCAGCCTGGTGGAGAATCTACCGCAACCTACTCTCTTGCTCCCTCTCCCTACAACACACAGAAAATAATCCCAATAGTATTGGGAAACAAAGAATCCAAAAAGTTAAATAGCATGGCCAAAGGAAAATTTAAGCACAAATTAGTGATATGAATTTTAGGTACCCCAGCAAGTGTAAAAATATTCCTATCACAGATGTCATGTGACAATGCAAAAGCCAAAATATTTGAAAAAAATTATCCCTAAATAATTCTGTTTTTTAGAGTCTTATGTCTTCTATTTACATAAAGGTTGAAAAATTTGTGATAAGGAGTTTTTTGAAGATTCTTCTAAAAAGAATCCTTTTAAAATTATTATACAGAGTCTTATCAGGCTTTTATTCCCATTCTTTAAAAAAGATTGTTTCTATTTGAATTTCAGATATAGTGGAAATGCTGTTTACTCAACCAAACATTGAACTGAACCAACAGGTGAGTTTGCTTACATAGAAATCGTTTAACCCGCTTGCCTTGCTCTCATAGTACAGCTTATAGGTGTGTAAAATCCTGTCGACGTCTTGAAACTCAATTTTTCCCATTTATTATCTTTCATAAAACTTTTAATCTAAATACTTCAAGCACATAGTTAAAAATTATTTTTGCATTAAAGTGCAAACTGTATAAAGCTCAGAATGCCTGCCACACTCCTCCTAGTATATCACTTTAAGCTTTTGGTGCTTTCCTCTTAATCTTCACATTACTGAGAAATATGTTTGTGGAGCTGTCTCACAATTCACCATCTTCATAAGTGTTTTGGGATCCTATCTGGTAGGTAGAGCGATCCATACTTGTCAACAGCCTGTCATCTTCCACCACCCAACTTCCAATCTCTCCTCCTTTGGTTCTCCTAATATATCATAATTTTTGGTTATATTACTATATGATGCTCATGGTATTGTGGCTGTTTCAATATTGTTCGCTGTTTATATAATTTCTTTTGTTTCTGTATTTATAGCCTTTTATTTAGTACTTTTTTTTTGTATCCAACAAAGACCTCTACACTGTTTTGTACTCTTTTGATATACTTTTCTAAAATGTATATGATAGTTGCTTTCTTGTTTTTCTTTCTGGAATCATACTGAAGGCCTCCATCTTCATCCTCTGATTGGAGCAACTTGATCTCTACTACTCTTTGATGTCTTCCTGGGAAACCCTTCACTGCCCTCCTGTGTTGTGTCCTCACTTTTCTAAACCCTGTGTCTTCCATTAGTTAAAGAACACCTTCAATAGCTTCCTGAGAAAGGGGAGCTTGGGCTTGATTATTTGGCTGATAGAATTCTGGGTTGAATCACTTGTATTTTTGAGCATGAACAGTAATAATTCAGCACTCTTTTTCGACCACCGACTGCCTCACTGTTTGGCCTGAGCACACCTACCAACTCCACCGTGGTGACGACAGAATGGCACAGATTGCTTCTGGAAAGCAACATTTTTTTGTA
>NW_011494784.1:2420519-2442756 GCF_000754665.1 Bison bison bison
CGCTAGGCCTCCCTGTCCATCACCAACTCCTGGAGTTCACTCAGACTCACGTCCATCGAGTCAGTGATGCCATCCAGCCATCTCATCCTCTGTCATCCCCTTCTCCTCCTGCCCCCAATCCCTCCCAGCATCACGGTCTTTTCCAGTGAGTCAACTCTTCGCATGAGGTGGCCAAAGTACTGGAGTTTCAGCTTTAGCATCATTCCTTCCAAAGAAATCCCAGGGCTGATCTCCTTCAGAATGGACTAGTTAGATCTCCTTGCAGCCCAAGGGACTCTCAAGAGTCTTCTCCAACACCACAGTTCAAAAGCATCAATTCTTCGGCACTCAGTTTTCTTCACAGTCCCAACTCTCACATCCATACATGACCACAGGAAAAACCATAGCCTTGACTAGATGGACCTTTGTTGGCAAAGTAATGTCTCTGCTTTTCAATATACTATCTAGGTTGGCCATAACTTTCGTTCCAAGGAGTAAGTGTCTTTTAATTTCATGGCTGCAGTCACCATCTTCAGTGATTTTGGAGCCCAAAAAATAAAGTCTGACACTGTTTCCACTGTTTCCCCATCTATTTCCCATGAAGTGGTGGGACCAGATGCCATGATCTTCGTTTTCTGAATGTTGAACTTTAAGCCAGCTTTTTCACTCTCCACTTTCACTTTCATCAAGAGGCTTTTGAGTTCCTCTTCACTTTCTGCCATAAGGGTGGTATCATCTGCATATCTGAGGTTATTGATATTTCTCCTGGCAATCTTGATTCCAACTTCTGCTTCTTCCAGCCCAGTGTTTCTCATGATGTACTCTGCATAAAAATTAAATAAGCAGGGTCACAGTATACAGCCTTGACGTACTCCTTTTCCTATTTGGAACCCGTCTGTTGTTCCATGTCTAGTTCTAACTGTTGCTTCCTGACCTGCATATAGGTTTCTCAAAAGGCAGGTCAGGTGGTCTGGTATTCCCATCTCTTTCAGAATTTTCCACAGTTTGTTGTGATCCACAGAGTCAAAGGCTTTGGCATAGTCAATAAAGCAGAAATAGATGTTTTTCTGGAACTCTCTTCCTTTTTCCATGATCCAGCGGATGTTGGCAATTTGGTCTCTGGTTCCTCCGCCTTTTCTAAAACCAGCTTGAATGAACATCGGGAAATTCACGGTTCACGTATTGCTGAAGCCTGGCTTGGAGAATTTTGAGCATTACTTTACTAGCGTGTGAGATGAGTGCAATTGTGCGGTAGTTTGAGCATTCTTTGGCATTGCCTTTCTTTGGGATTGGAATGAAAACTGACCTTTTCCAATCCACAGTGCCTCAAATACATACTGCCTTTGTCCATTCATGTTTGAGTGTGTCTAGAAGCTCTGTGTGCTTGTGGGGCTTACTGACTGGTAGGTTTCTCTGTAGGGTGAGATGGTGAGGTCCTCAATGTTTTTCTGGCTTATACCCAGATGCCAGTTAAAATAGTCACTTCTTCCTCTCTGTTGGGGCTGTTCAGCTCTATCAGAGCAGCATTCTCTAGCCTCCTTCTTGGGGTAGATGCTAGACTATACACACTGGGGCTGTGTTTGTGTGTGTGTGTGTGTGTGTGTACACTGGGGCAGTGGGGTGTGTGTATGTGTGTGTATATATGTGTATGTACAAGCTGGGGCAGTGGGGTGAGGGTATGGGGGGTAGGGAAAGGCAGCTAGGAGAGGGGTCTTACTGCTCAGTGTGTAGGTTTTTCAGCTAGCCCCCTGCTTTTAATTCCTGGCCTCATTACCACCTTCTCTTATGCCTCCAAGTTCCATAACCTTGGAAACTGTCTGGGTAATTTCAAAGTATGATAATTCTACCATCTGTACTGGGTCATCTGGCAGCCAGGAGAGAGAAAGGTGATCTGGGGTTTGGGGGTTCTAATTACTCAGTAGAAACACTTTCACCCAGTACTCTTGGTTTCACTCCATGCCTCCTTCCTGCTCCAGAGTCTCCAGTGTCTCCAATTCCTCATTCATGCTGATTTCTACAGAGACAGATCTGCTTGCTTCCTCCTAGTATCTCCGTCTGTGAGCATCTGCATTTCCACATGTTCTCTGCCAAGTCAGTTGCTCCTCCGCCATTGCATTCCCTCTCCTCATATGACTCATCGCTCATCTCTTGAGTCTCTTTTCCCTCTTTGGCATTTTATATAGTTTTTTCACTTTATTCTCATTTTAGATTTACTTAGGCTAGAGTAAACCTAAATTTGTGTATATTTTCAATCCTCACTCTCTTTTTAAAAAATGCTACTCTCTCTTGTTATCACCATAGAACAAGCTGGGAGACACAGCTTTGCATGCTGCTGCCTGGAAGGGTTATGCAGATATTGTACAGTTGCTTCTGGAAAAAGGTAAAGTGTTTAGTTTTTCTGGTTTTGCATCACTCTGAAAATCAAACTCCATCCAATTACACCATTTAAAAATAGCAGGGAAAATAATGGGCTTCTTATTTTATAACCGGGATTTTGATCTCTGTCTGCATCATGGTGTTTTTCTGATAAGATAAAATTATTGAGGTGGTTTCTGTTTTTCATTTTAAATTAAAAGTTTGGTAAGCTTTAGCATTATATATGTTACTTTTAGTAAGAATTTATTTTTCTGCAGGATTTAATCCTACATTTCTTCAGGATTAAAGGGACCTAGATGGAAGGTATGTGTGTGTGTTTGCATACATGTGTGTGCACACATACAGAGGAGATCTCTCTAAGAAAGCTGTGTGGGTAAAGTTGCTGAGGCCCCGGGTTCTCACAGGCAAGTCTTGATTAGATAAGAAAGGATGCTGTGGCACAGTGTCCTGCTTTGAGCTGAGCAGGTGCTCAGTGTACAGCAAATGAGAAGAGGCCTTGATTCCACATTTTTACACAAGTCAGAAGGAACACTGAAATAATGGACTCAACCATCTATTCATCTGTCTGTCCCACAAGCTTTAGTTAACCCTTATAGGGGGCCAGGGATATCACCACACACTGCACCCTGGTCTAAGGCTATAATATAGGATACTTGAGTTCCCAGCCTGCATGTCATGTGGAGGTACTGTCATTAGGGATCCTTGGAGCAATGTTGTGAGTTTTCGATTTAAAGTTTGTTGATGATGTGAACTCTAGGAATAAGAGATCAGACGCCTTGATGACCTCTATAGTACCCCTCACAAGTATACCAAGAGCTGTGTTGTCTGCTATGGCAGTCACTAACCACACAGGTTGCTGAGCACTTGAGATGAGGCCAGTCTGAATTGAGATGTGCTAGAAGTGGAAAATGAACATCAGGTTTTGAAAACCTAGTGGGGAAAAAAAAGTGCTGTATCAATAATTTTTATATTGATCACATGATGAAGTGATAACATTTTGGATATACTGGGTTAAGTAAAATATATTGTTTAAATGAGTTTTACATGTTGAAAATGCAGCCACTAGAAAAGTTTAAATTACATCTATGGCTCACATAATTTTCTGTTGGGCAGTACTGGTTGAAATGGTTTTCTTTTCTGGCATCCTGTCTCTGAACATTTCCTGTCCTGACAGAAATTATGTATGTGAGTTCTCAAGTGTAAAATAAGATATGATTAATCACAGAACTGTGAACCCACAGAATGTTTGACCTGTAGCACAGCGAGAGAATGAGGTTTTGTATATAACCCCAGCTGTGGATAGATCTCAGGCTCTTGACGAGAGATTCTTCACACACAATCACCATATTCCTAATTAAATGTGCTTTCTCTCTCTTTTTCTCTTGGCTTTTTTTCCTTTTTTTTTTTTTTTCTTTTCTTGGTGATATTTTTGTGCCTTTGAGTTTTAGGACATTTATTTTTTGTTTACCAAAGAGGATGTGTTTGTAGAGAAAATGGCACTCTCAAACACTGTGGCAGAAAGTGTAAATTGGTAAGCCTTCTTGGAAGACAATCTGACAATAGCTAACAGAATGAAGACATACATATCCTTATATTTCAACGCTACTTCTAGAAAAACATCCTTCAGAAATACATAAAAGATGTGTTTCAAGGAGGTTCATGACAGTATTATTGTGATAATGAATATTAGAGTCTAAGTGCCTCTCAGAGAGGGGTGGTTAAATAAATCTTGGAACATCCACAAAATGGATTAATTATCAATGTTTAAATAGATTGAGTTATAAGTTCGTGTACTACTAAGGAACAAATAGCATGATATATTGTTAAGTTAAAAAAACCAAAACTAGTATGGCAGAAGCCAACACAATATTGTGAAGCAATATTCTTAAGTCAAAAAAATATCAAAACTATTGGTTATGAGTGAGGAGAGGGAAGGGGGAAGGATAAAATAGAGCTAGGGGATTAAAAGGCACAAAGTACTGTGTATAATAATAACTATAAATGGAATATAATCTTTAAAATTTGTGAATCACTGTTGTACAACTGAAACATATAGTATTATACATCAACCACACATCAGTTTTTTTAAAAAAGGAAAATACCACTGGCAAAAAAAAAAAAAACCCACATCAAATTAGACCAATACCTGTAGTATGATTTTGTATATGTGTGCACAAGTGTCTGTGAATGCACTCTTGCATGTAAGGGAGATGGGAGCTGATGCCCACTTGTTGGGAATGGTCACCTATGTGGAAGATAGAAGATGGGGAAGGAAGGGGTTAGTTGAGAGCTGAAATGATACATAAGCTTTTGTTTAGCATATGTCTGTATTTTCAAATCTTTGACAATGAGAATATATTTATGAATTCTGATGTAATTTGTAATAAAGATGGGGAAAAGGTGAGTGGAAGATGGGCTATGCAGACAATAGATTGCCTCCAGATTTACCTCAAGGTTTACTAATTCTGCTAATAATGTTTGAAAGTATACTTAAGATAAATATTAATCTCCTCAAGCTCAACTCACATCGTCTTTTCTAAAGACCTTCTTGAACGAAAGAGGCAAAGGGTGTATAGCAAGGCACGTTGACTCTAGCTGAGCTAGTGTTGTACATGGAGACAGTAAACTTCTCAGGGAAAGTTTCACACGCAGGGACTTGAAAGGAAAGGCTGTATTTCAATTGTATATAATTATTACAGGTGCAGCAGTAAGCTCCCTGATTAAAGATGCCAAATATGCTGTTGCTGTTTTGTGAAAGTTTTACTGAAAGAGCTTACTTTAGGGTCAGATGATTCTGTCCTTAGTTTTGCCAAAAGCGATGTTTTGATGGAAAGAGGATTGGCTGCTCTATAACTAACATCATTACTGTTTGTTATGTAAGAAAGTTAAGAGAGTAAATCCTAAGAGTTCTCATTACAAGGAAAACATTTTTTAATATTCTTTTAATTTTGTATCTATATGGGATGATGGGTGTCCACTCAACTTGTGATAATCATTTCATGATGTTTCATTATGCTATGTACCATAAGCTTATAGTGTTGTGTGTCAATTATATCTCAGTATAACTTGAAGAAAAGAGAGGAAAAAGAAACTTAAAAAAGAAAAAAAAGATTGGCTGCTACTATAGAGTCTTCAAAACACCTAATTTCTTTTCTTGTGTTGGGGAAGGTGCTAGAACAGACTTAAGAAACAATGAGAAGAAGCTGGCCCTGGACATGGCTACTAATGCTGCCTGTGCATCTCTCCTGAAAAAGAAGCAGGGAACAGGTACTTGATTTTAATCCTTTTCCCTCATAAGGCCGTCATGACTTAAGATTTATCAATTCAATATTGGGGAAAGTTTTTTCTTGCTGAATTCTACAGGTGATTCTAGAGTTAGATTTTATATCCTTGGTCTGAATCAGAACCTCCAACATGGACAAATATATCTATAAAAATAAATTTGTAGAGACATTGATCTTTTGCTGTGATTAGTATGTTTCTTTTATTCCTTGCAATCAAGTTCTAATTACCTTGCTTTCTATTATATTATATATATAAAGAGATATTTCTTTTTATCAAAGAACCATTGTTTCCATACTTTTGTTTTAGATTATATATATATTTTTAGATTTTTAATTGAAGGATAATTGCTTTACAGAATTTGTGGTTTTCTGTCATACATCAACAAGAATCAGCCATAGGTAGACCCTTGTCCCCTCCCTCCCAGACCTCTCTCCCATCTCTCTCCCCACCCCACCCTTTAGCCTGTCGCAGAGTACCTGTTTGAGTTCCCTGAGTCATACAGCAAATTCCCATTGGCTATCTGTTTTACACATGATATTGTAAATTTCTTTACTCTCTTCATACATCTCCCCTTGTCCCTCCTCCCCTCCCACCTTGTCCATAGGTCTGTTCTCAGTGTCTGTTTCTCCATTGCTGCCCTGAAACTAAAGCCATCAGTGCCATCTCTTCAGATTTCATATATATGTGTCAGTATATGATATTTATATTTCTCTTTCTGACTTATTTCACTCTGTGTAATGGGCTCTAGTTTCATCCACCTCATTAGAACAGATTCAAATGCATTCCTTTTTATGGCTGAGTAGTATTCCATTGTATATATGTACCACACCTTCTTTATCCATTCATCTGTTCCATGTTCTGGCTATTGTAAATAGTGCTGCAGTGAACATTGGGGTACTAGTGTCTTTTTCAGTTTTCATTTCTTCAGGGTATATGTCTAGGAGTGGGATTATTGTCATATGGTGGTTTTATTCTTCACTTTTTAAGGAGTCTCCATACTGTATTCCATAGTGGCTATATCAGTTTACAATCCAGAAATGCAAGTGTTCCCTTTTCTCCACACCCTCTCCAGCATTTATTGTTTGTAGACTTTTTGATGATGGCCATTCTGACTGGTGTGAGGTGGTATCTCATTGTAGTTTTGATTTGCATTTCTCTAATAACAAGTGATGTTGAGCATCTTTTCATGTGCATAGCCATCTGTAAATCTTCTTTGGAGAAATGTCTCTTCAGGTCCCTTTCCCTCTTTTTGATTGGGTTCTTTTCTTTTTTGGTATTGGGTTGTATAAACTGCTTATATATTTTGGAAATTAATTCTTTATCAATTGTTTCCCTTGCTATTATTTTCTCTCATTCTGAGGATTGTCTTTTCACCTTGTTTGTAGTTTCCTTTGCTGTGCAAAAGCATTTAAGCTTAATTAGATCCCACTTGTTTATTTTTGTTTTTTAATTTCCATTATCTAGGAGATGGGTCATAGAAGATCTTGCTTTGATTTATGTCATTGAGTGTTCTGCCTGTGTTCTCCTCTAAGAGTTTAATAGTTTCTGGTCTTACATTTAGGTCTTTAATCCATTTTGAGTTTATCTTTGTGTATAGCATTAGGTAGTGATCTAATTTCACTCTTTTGCATGTGGCTGTCCAGTTTTCCCAGTACCACTTATTGAGGAGGCTTTGTCCCATTGTATATTCTTGCCTCACCCCACTCCAATACTCTTGCCTGGAAAATCCCATGGATGGAGGAGCCTGGTAGGCTGCAGTCCATGGGGTCGCGAAGAGTCGGATATGACTGAGCAACTTCACTTTCACTTTTCACTTTCATGCATTGGAGAAGGAAATGGCAACCTACTCCAGTGTTCTTGCCCGGAGAATCCCAGAGACGGGGGAGCCTCATGGGCTGCCGTCCATTGGGTCGCACAGAGTTGGACACGACTGAAGCGACTTAGCGGCAGCAGCAGCATATTCTTGCCTCCTTTGTTAAAAATAAGGTACCCATAGATACGTGGGTTAATCTCTGGGTTCTCTATCTTGTCCCATTGGTGGCCTAAGTATTGGAGTTTGAGCTTCAACATGAGTCCTTCCAATGAACACCCAGGACTGATCTCCTTTAGGATGGACTGGTTGGATCTCCTTGCAGTCCAAGGGACTCTCAAGAGTCTTCTCCAACACCACAGTTCAAAAGCATCAATTCTTCTGCACTCAGCTTTCTTTGTAGTCCAACTCTCACATCCATACATGACCACTGGGAAAACCATAGCCTAGACTAGATGGACCTTTGTTGACAAAGTAATGTCTCTCCTTTTTAATATGCTAGGTTGGTCTAGGTTGGTCATAACTTTCCTTCCAAGGAGTAAGGTTTTTTGAGTGGTTATTGCTAAATATTTTTTATTTATGTATTCAAGAGTTTTATGATTATAATTTCTGTTGTAAATGATGGTATCAATAAGCTGTGATCAAAATTATTCTAGACTTTGGAAACTTATCTGGTCACAGTTCTGTGGGTGGTTTTTAAAGATAGAGTGTATGATCTCAAAGATAATATCTATTGATGTGGGAGAAGAGGTTTGAAAGGTTTACATGCACTTCTGAACAGTTTGATGGTTTTGAAAGTGTGTTAAAGGAAAGAAAAGGTGTTAAACACATTTGTGCTATTCATGATACTATTCAGAAACTGGCTGTTTATTTGACTTCTCAGTATGTAGCCTATTGAATGCGCTCCTCCAGATTCATTCTGATACGGTGATTTTCCGAAAAGGAGTGCTGGGAGGAGTGGAAGGATGTGCCTTGAACTCTTCTTCCCATCCATCTCTCCTTTGTCCCTCTTTCATTCTTCATTAGCCTCCTGGCCCATGAGAAACCCAGAGGGGTTTAAAAAAAGGATGCTTGGTTGGAGAGAACATTTGAATTCAGTCCCCCTGCATTGGGAGCATTGATTTTTAGCCACTGGACTACCAGGGAAGTCCCATGGATACATTTTTACTACTATTTTCTAGAAAGGAACTGTGCTTAGTCACTCAGTTGTGTCTGACTCTTTGTGACCCCATGGACTGCAGCCCACCAGGCTCCTCTGTCCATGGGGATTCTCCAGGCAAGAATACTAGAGTGGGTTGCCATGCCCTTCTCCAGGGAATCTTCCTAACTCAGGAATCAAACTGGGGTCTCCTGCACTGCAGGCGGTTTCTTTACCAGCTGATCTACCGGTGGTGGGGAGGTGGGGGCAGGGGCGAAAATGGAAGACTCACCTTTTGCATGCGTTCACATTGCTACTCATCATTCAGGACTTTTTTTTAGTATTGCTTTAGTGTCCAAAGTTTAGTTTGATCCCTGTTAGTGGAGAATCACCAAAACAACTTTTTAAGAAATTTCTATTATAGAGGGTAAGTGCATGTATTTTCATTTTATCCTTAGGATATTATCATTTTCAGAGTTCTCAAACTTGGGTCAATGAGATACTCATTTCTGTTTTAATCATTTGAATCAAATTCCAATTCATATTTGAATTCTTGGGAAACTTATTTCTCCTATCCCTTGATTTATGAGAAGAGTCAATATTATGCTGTCCCATAGTCCATTTCTAGCAGTAAAGTACAGTCAGTTGCCTGGTCTCCTGGCTTCACCAGTCAAAAAAAGCAAACTTCCTGTCTCTCTTCTTGGCTTACCAGGGGCGCTTCCCAGAATCATCCTTCTTGTGTACATGTGTGCTAAGTTGTGTTAGTCATGTCTGAGTCTGTGCAACCCTTTGGACTATAGCCTGCCAGGCTCCTCTGTCCTTGGGATTCTCCAGGCAAGAATACTGGAGTGGGTTGTATGTCCTCCTCCAGGGGATCTTCCCACCCAGGGATCGAACCCACATCTCCAGTGTCTCCTGCATTGGCAGGCAGTTCTTTACCACTAGTGCCACCTGGGAAGCCCCATCATCTTCCTTACCTATCATCAAATTCTCATCATAGTTCTCCTCACAAATCCATTGCTCCTTTTGTTCCTTATTTCAGATGAGTGTTTATACCAGATTTTTATTTAACCTCAGTCCAGGTATAGTATAAACTATTAAGCAGTTAGGGATTTCTTAATTATTCAGTGCCATGAATGTTCATTGGCAGAGCAAGTTGTCCTTTAAAGGAATTACTCATGCATAGATTTATACAGGTTCTACTAACAAAGTAAGAAAGTTTTTACCAGCCGAGTGGTGCTCCCCAGCAACATTTTGACCGAGAAGCCATATTTGAAGCCGTGTGGGAGAAACCCTTTTATTTGAGGTAGATCTCCTACTCCCTGCTGCCTTGGTTGAGTCAGGAAGAAGGACTGTGACCTAGTTTCCTTTCTCTGCCTCTGACTTCCTATTGCTATATTAGTAGCTCCAAAGCATCCTGACTGAGGAGTACCAATATCTTATGAGTTAAAGGTTATCAGTCTCATGCACATTGAGTGTGATTGTGATAGACAAGGAAAATATCACACCTGCTCAGACCCCAGAGAGCTACACCTAGAAGGCTCCAGATGAGCAGGAGGAAGCAGGTGACAAAACTTTTCTCTTTTTTCCCTTAGGTTTTTTTGTAGTCTTTGTAGAAAAGGGCTGGGAGGTGGATGCTCTTTTTCTCTGTTTACTCCAAGTATCTTTAGTCTACCTCTCTAAATCTGTGCAATACTCAATTCAGTATTGAGGTATAATCTTGGGACTTGGCACACAGAACCAAGAAATGAATTTTCATATTTCAGTTTTCATATTACCTTTTTCTCTCCTTTTTTTCTTCTTTCATTCCCCCAGTCATCCAGTTAAAATTTTTTTAATTTGTATTTTGATCCTAGTTGGAATAAGAGCTTGAATTCTGGGTCATATAGCTAATTGCCACCATGAACTCTAAACTAGAAAAGGTATATTTTCATATTGTTGGCCACTTTTGAAAGTATCTCTTGAATTTCTTATAGGGACAAGGTAATTTACATGTTACACTAACATGAAGAGTAACTTTAGGATATAGGGGTAGGGTTAGGCCATGACTGAGGACTGAACCTTGAACCTTTAAGTTGTTCTTCCAGTTTTTAAAAGCTGGGGTATAATTTATACTAACTAAAATATGTAAATCCTAACTGAACATCTTGATGATTTTTTTTTTTTTAAGTGCTTTGCTTTTTTTTTTTTAATTCATTAACCTGGTTTAATTCACACTGAAATTTTGTTGTTCTTGTTGTTTTTTGGCTGTATCTTGAGGCTTGTGGGGATCTTAGTTCCCCCATGAGGAATCAAACCTGGGTCCCTGAAGTCGAAGTGCAGAGTCCTAACCACTGGATGGTCAGGGAATTCCCACTGTGCTTACGCGTACTAACCACAACCCCGATCAAGATGGAGGACACTTCCCGCGTCCCAGAAGCCTCCTTCAGCATCCCCTGCTTCTCTCACCATAGATTAGTTTTGCCTGTTTTCAAACTTGATATAAATGGAATCAAACAGTATGTGCTTTTTGGTGTCTAACTTTTTTCGTGTAACACGTCTGTGAGATTTATCCATGTTGTGTTTTTCCCGCCATCATTTATTTATTCATTTGTATGTCTGTCTTAAGTTCTGGTGCTTGACTTGGAATGTGTAATCCAGGGCAGTGAGACTGAGAAAAAAATGGAAGTGAGGTAGGAGAGGCTGAGAAACACCGTTGGGAGACAGAGTACCATGATGGTGATGCCCCAGGATGGGCTGTGAAGATACAGCTCATCATCAGCACTTGGCTGTATTGGAAGTTTCCAGAGAAACTGTGTCTCAGAGAGTCTATAGAAGTAAGGAAGGAAGGAGAAGGAGTTTATTAGCCTGCCTACCTCTCACTTTCTATTTGGTCAGCATTTGTACCATGGCAAGTTATCTTTCTCTTGCTTAAAGCAAAGTGCCAAAGTAACGATTGAAGGATAGAGAATATTTCTGATATAGCAAAACATAGGATTGTAGTAGCAAAGTACAAAAGAAAGGGGAAGAGTTTTGCTATATTTGTCTTTTTGTATTTAACTTAAAAAGCTACCAGTTCACAGCCAGTTGTGAAGTTCATGGGTGTGTGTGGGATAGAAGAAGATACCTTCCTCCCAGGTCTCCAGAGCTCCTTTAAAGGAGAATGGAGACAAGTACAATCAACCTGGAGACTTCTAGTAGTTTGGAAGCTGGTGTGAAATCGCTGAAGCACACTTCTGTTCTGCTTATACCTACTTGTTCTTTTCCCTTTCTTTTTGTTCCATGTATAAGATGTAAGATAAGTTGGTTTCTATATCCCTCATATTGACTCTCCCCTGCCCCTCCCTTTTTAAAAATAATTATTTTCCTAAACATATTCTTTAAAAAACTACAGTATCATCAAATATCTTGTTATAGTCTAGATTTACCATTTTCTTTTATATGTTTATTTATTCTTTGCTTACTTATCTATTTATAGTTTAAGTAGGGTCCAAAATGATAGCTATGTCTCTTATTTATCTGCTTTTTTCAATTAATGCTTCCTTCCCCTCTCATTTTCCTCTTTGTTTGGCCTTGCTTTTTATTTGTTAAAGAAATTGGGACAATTTCCCTGAATTTCCCAGTCTAGACATGGCAAGCATGCGTTTCCATGGTGTCGTTTGTCATGCTCCTCTGTCCTCATCTTTTTGTCAGTTGGTGTTATGTCCAGAAGCTTGGTTAGACTTAGATTTTTTAGGGGTAGAGGGAAGAATACTTAATAAAGAAAATTGTGTTCTTCTGTCAGAGGCACATAATATTAATATCTGTTTGTCACTTGTCCTGTGATGTTGGCATCCATGGATGATTATTGTCTAGATCCATTGTTTCACTGATGGTTACAAAATGGTGATATTTTAATTTCATTCCCTTCTCGGTTATTAGTTAGAACATCCTATAAAGAAAAATTTCCCCTTATCAACTGTTTGCTTACTTAGAGCAATAGTTTGTATAGCAGGGGCAGAGTAAGAGTTCTGCCCCTGAAAGCCCTTTAAGAGTTTTCAAAGTAACCTGCTGGTTCTCTGTTATTTTTTGAAGGGAACCACACACTCTTTGGTGTGTGTTGAAATATTTGCTGTGTTTTCATCCAGTATTGTTAATTACTGGTAGCCTACCTTTGGCTAGTGGAGACCCCTTCTGGTTGGATCCTGAGCCCTTTTAAAATGATGCTGTGTTTGCTAGAATCCTTGCTTTATAGCTTAAGAAGGGGTTTCAGGTCCATCTTTTACAGTTTCTGTCCCAGACTTGGAATCAATCATATCTCCAATGAGCAGGGGCTTATAGTGTTTAAAGACAATGTTCTGGGTGCTATAATACACATTTATTCAACTGTAACAATGTGTTTATACTTGCATTTTAGTTTTTCCCTTAAAACTATACCTTGTGTAAGCTGTTGCTGTAGGAATTTGACTAGACTATTTGAATTTGAATGGACAGGTGAACAGGTAAAAAGATCAGATACCTTCCTTTTGAACTCTGTTTAGGGTTGACAACATTTGATGGGATTCAGCTCTTTCTGTTTTAAAACATTATTTATTTTTCATTTCAGTTTCCTTTTCTTCTGCATATTCTTTATCAATGTTTGCTAAAATGAAACTGAAGCTTCTGTGTTTTCATTCTCTTTCTTTTCCTTTTCCCCCCTCATTAGTTATCTTTCTACCCAGTGACCTTGCCTTCAGGTAAGGCTACAGGTTGTGGACTGGCTGAAGCCTCCTGTGCACTTGTCATTGGGAGAGGAGGTTTGGAAGCACAGTTGTCAGGGTGGACGGGCTTCTGGCGTGTCCCACGTTGGTCATGGTGCATGTGGCTGGTGGTGTTCTGTGGTGGGAGGCAGACTAACAGCTCCTCAGCACCACGTTTGTTGCTTTTTTGCGTGTCTAGGTAACGTGCAGACAAATGTAGCTGTCAGCCTCTGTGGCAGCAGAAGCTGATAATTAGACTGGAAAGCAAAAGTAGAGAAAGATCCTTGGGGGAAATACCACCCCTAGGAGCTTTGAAAGTGAAAAAGAATCCAAGCCATTTCTAATTTTTCTGTTTTGCTTTTCCCCCTATTCCTTTAGATGCAGTCCGATCATTAAGCAATGCTGAGGACTATCTTGATGATGAAGACTCAGATTAATTCCCTTCCGGAGCTTTGAGATCTAAAACTTCTGTTGCTTTTGCCATTTCAAAACCTTGTCTTTGTCAGAAGAGTGTTGATAACTGTAAAAAAAAAAAAAAAAAAAAAAAAAAAAGGAAAGTCTATATGAACGTGGCAGTATTGCACTGTGTTTGAATAAAACTTGTAAGTGACTAGTTCTCACCTTCAGTTTGCCAATAAGTGACTGGATATTTTGCTGTATAAAGTACATGTTTGCTCACCAGAGTAGAACAAGAAGAGATTATTTCTATTTATCAAGCTTAAAGGAATTTTAAGAATTTTTTTCTTTAAAAAAGTCAGGTTTTTTTTTTTTTTTTTTAAAGTTCTTTACCTCAAGGATTGAGATATTTTGAATGGATTTTTCAAGGGAAGAATGCTTATTATAATAATAAACCAAAAGATTTAACAGAAAATTGTCAGCTATTCTGACAAAAATAAACATTTTAAGAGACTTTATTTCTTTTGTCTGTTTTATGGTATTACTCTTTGCTGATAAATAAAGCTTTTTATATTTAGGTAAAGCCTGATTTGATTTTTTTTAAATACATTTTGTATTATTAGCAGAGAAGAGTCATAGCAGCCAAATTTCTTTCTTTTTTTCTGGGTACAGTGTACTTTATTGTTGGTACAAGACAAGGTGGGGCTCCCTAAGCCCCTCCCCTTCTTCAGGGATGTGGGATGGAAACTGTGTGGACATTGGAGATTCTCAGTGTGTTAGGGGATCAAGTTTGGCATAGTAGTGGAATTTCTGTTCAGCCTTCTATTGATATATCTGCTTTGATTAAAGTCAAGGCAGCAATCATTGAGGAGATAGATTTCTAATAAAATATGTAAACTTAAAAAAAAAACTTTTTATATTATATTGGGATATAGCCAATTAACAATGTGATAATTTAAGGTGAACAGGGAAGGGACTCAGCCGTATATATACATGTATCCATTCTTCCCCAAACTCCCCTCCCATCCAAGCTGCCACATACATTTAGTAGAGTTCCCAGTGCTATGCAGTAGGACCTTGTTGGTTATCCATTTTAAATACAGCAGTGTGTATGTGTCCATCCCAAACTTAAACATTGTGAGACTTTCGGTTTTTCTCTCCAATGTTATACTTAATGTGAAAAAATTTAGCAGCTCATTACAGTTTGCTTAAGATTTGAAAGATGAACAAAAAAATGATTTCCTTATTATGAAAGATGCTGTAGTTTTCCATTATGGAGGAGTCATGAGCCATGAAATTTTTTCCCCATTCAGTTTTTTACTTTGGTAAGTTATTTTCTCTAAACATGGCTCTAGTTCATAATGATCTGGCTTCTTTTGATAAAACATCAGTGTAACATTACAGGGAGCCTTCTGTACTACCAAAGTGACACTTCATTTGAGATTCTAATTTTGATCACAATAGTGATGATACTAAAAAATGACATGGCTATTGGCATTTGCCTGGATTTTAGGCCTCAGATCCAGAATTATGTTTTCCAAGAGGAGTTTGATGATAATTTCAGAAAACACATTGGTGATGAGAAGGAAATGTTTGAAGAAGGAAGTGGGCTAACTCAGGAAATGAATAACTGCCTGTAGAGGAGTTTCCTCTGTCTGTGACTTTGGTTTTTCTCTCCATGGGTGCTTTGAGAAAGGATACCCTGAGAAGCCTGTTCAAGGTCAGTCAAATATCCCAAATAAATTTTAATAGATATCTGTATAAGTATTAACAGTGAGAGATGAGCACAAAATCTGAAATTAGTTAAAAAAAAAAGGATATTGTATTTTTAAAACAAACACCTAAATTTAAACATTTTTATTGCTTTATAAGCATAGTCTTGAATATATGAAATCCTTGCTGAAATTCTTTTCCCACAGAACCTTTTAAGTATTTGTTTTTTAAAATGGGAAATCTCTGACTTTTTATTCTTGTGTACTTTGGGCCTGGGACAGTCAGGATAGAGGCCAACTAAGCACTCAAATTTTTTTTTTTTTTTTTAACATTGGTAGAGATAATAAAGTTTGTAGAAATATAGATAATTTTAATGAAAATACTGTGTACTTGATGTAAATTTATAATGCATTTGAGGAGAAGAGGCCTTACTGTCATTGCTTTAACATTAAGAGAATTCTAGAAAGTTGGCCAACTATATATAGTTTTTTTGGCAGTGAAGGGCAGACTTAGGTATATACTCAGTTTTTTCTGTTGGAACAGCCACAATACACAATTTGGCTGTGGTTGAAACTCCATGAGAAAATTTACTTTGCTTCTTGTTTATTCAGTCTAGCTTATCTGAGCTTTCTCAGAGATTGTTTAATGCTGAACTCAGCAACAAAATTCAGTTCCAGGAAATTGCCACCACTCAGACTCTGCAGAGGAGAGCTCTGATTATATTCTAGAAATGACATTGGAGGTTTTACTGCAACCCGAGCTTTCTGATAGTCACTGTGGCCTGAACTCCTTCCCAGCCGTTGCATCCTTAACAAAGAAGATGCCTTCCAGCCCCTCGGGCAGTGAGAGATTGGTCCAGCTATTGGCCCAGTGTATGTGCTTAGTCGCTGAGTCATGGCCGACCCTTTTTGACCCCATGAACTGTAGACCGCCAGGCTCTTCTGTTTATGGAGATTCTCCAGGCAAGAATACTGGAGTGGGTTGCCATGCCCTCCTCCAGGGGATCTTCCCAACCCAGGGATCAAACCCAGGTCTCCTGCATTGCAGGCAGATTCTTTACCATCTGAACCACCAGGGAAGCCCATAACCTCATGCAAAGAAAGCCCAGTTTTTATCGTAGGTTCCCATTTTAGTTTCTTTCCAGGACTGCTGTGGTGCAAATTATTTGTTGTTGAAGTGCCATGCATTACAGTTGTCAATTTCTGTGTTTCTTCACTGATCCCCCCTCACCCCTATTGGCTACTTTTAAAAATAGGATTGGCTATGTTGTTACCCAAAGGGAAATGTTGAGCAAAGCCATGGTGACCTTATTTTTTTTTTCCCATCTTAAAAACCAAACTAGAAATGCTGAAAATGAAATCTAAGATAATTTTAGGCAGAAGAAAACAATGTTTCCATATAAGCTTTCTTCATAAATGTTTTTTGCTGTGTAGAATTTCTGATTCACTGGTATTTCTTTTCTTATAAATGATGCTTTCTGATAGGCTACGAGAGTCTAACATTGACACTGATCATCTGCATTTCCCTGTTAACTTTGACTTTGTGCTTGTTCTCCTTAATTTTGTGTTGTAAATACATATGCAGCAGTAATACACAGACAACCATACGTTGTGGAGTCAAACTTCAAAGTGTCTGATTACTAAAAGTTGAGGTTTTGGTGGGAGAAGTATTGCAAAAGACCCTGCTCTTGCTATTTTAACTGAAAATATAGCTTTGGTGAACAGTTTTCTTAAGTGAAGGAAAAATTCCAGACCACAAATGTATGGTTTCTGTCTCTTTATTTCTTAATAACAAGCCTGTACATCTTCTCCTCCCTTAAAATGACATAAAATTAAATAAAACAACCATTTATTAAGTGTCTATGCTGCCAGTTCTGTGCTAGGCACTTTCATAGACATGACATCACTTGATCTTTACAGCACAACCCCGGGCAGCAAACATTAATGCTCTTACCTTTTTACAGAGAAGACAAGGTTTGAAGAAGTTAAGTAACTGTCTCAAGGTTGCACTGCTTAAAGGTGGAAAAGCAGGTCTGGTTGACTCCTGAGCTCATGCACCTGCTGCCTACTGCAACTGGCAGGTGACGGAAAAATTGACGCAGACCTGCTCATTTTCTAACTCAGGCTTTGGATGTAGCATCAAATAAACTGAGCTAACTTAATTAAATGTGTTATTTAACTAACCCTCAAAAAGAATTTTTTTTAAAAAAAGATCTCCTTTTTTTACCCCAGAAAAATTTTGGCAACATTTTTGGGTCCTTCCCTGCTGGCTCAGACAGTAAAGAATCTGCCTGTAATGTGGGAGACCCAAGTTCCACTCTTGGGTTGGGAGATCCTCTGGAGAAGGGAATGGTAACCCACTCCAGTATTCTTGCCTGAAGAATCCCATTAACAGAGGAGTCTGGAAGGCTACAGACCATGGGGTCGCAGAGTCAGACATGACTGAGCAACTAACAACACACACAGCCCTGGAGAAGTATGATCTAACGAAGCAGGTAATACCCTCAAGTTCCCCAAATTTCCAAGTTAATGCACAGTAGACTGAGTAAGTGTTAAAGAAGGAAAGTCAAGATTAGCAGCTATTCACCTTGCTCTGAGTTTGCACTGCTAACTTCACCATTTCCATCGGATAGTCTGAGAGCTCCTCACATATTTACACCTCACCATGAAAATAAGTGCGTCTCTTCGGAAGGGTCAGGGAATGTTTCTTACACAAGTGTGCAAGCTCATCGTGGACGTGGTTGTAACCTCACGTTTCCCAGGCAGTTCTGCTATTCTGCCGGTGGCTTTCTGCTAATGGTTTCCATCTAAACTTTTGCTGTTGCCAGCTAGGAGCTGAGTGAGGCCAGGTTCCCTGGCTGTGGCTGGAAAACAAAATGGAGGAATCCAAAGGTGTGAGTTAGACTGAGAGGAAGCAGGAAGGGAAATGGAAGAAGAGACAAAAAGGAAAAGAGGCTAATCAGCAAAGGAGATAATGGTGACCTTCTCTACATCACCCATAGTTCTGATACAAAAGAAGAATGCTTCAAGAAGTGACTAAGAGTATGGGCTGTGGAGTGGAATTCTCTGATTCAAGTCTGGTTCTGTTGCCTGTTGCTGAGTCACATGGACAGGTTACCTAAACACTCAGATTCCTTAACTGTAAAATGGAAGAATAGTACCCATTGCCTAATGTTAAAAAGGATTAAATAAAATGATCTATGCTGATGACTTTGGGTAGTACCTGGCAGAGTAACTGCTAAATAAATGTTGGCTGTACTCATAAGCTTGAATGAGGAAGTTTTCATTAAAAACAAATTTATGTGTACAAATGAAGAATGTGTTAACAAACTTGTGTTTCAAAAGCACCATTATCTGTGAAGAGTGGATTCCCCAAAATACTTTTAAAATGGGAGGAAAGTGAAAGTGAAGTCGCTCAGTCGTGTCTGACTCTTTGCGACCCATGGACTGTAGTCCACCAAACTCCTCCGTCCATGGGATTCTCCAGGCAAGAATACTGGAGTGGGTTGCCATTTCCTTCTCCAGGGGATCTTCCCAACCCAGGGATTGAACCTAGGTCTCCCACATTGCAGGCAGACGCTTTAACCTCTGTATCACCAGGGACAATGGTATTTCCTTAATGGCCATTTAGGTTAGTGGTTTTCAAGATAAATATACTTTCTGTGAAGTATAGGGAAGAGGTGCATAACTTGACCTGGTTGTTACTATTATTATTAAAATAATTCAAAGATGAAGTGAGGAGATTATCCCTGCCACTGCTTCAGTTTTATTTTGTTGCTTTGGAGTGCTTTGATGGGCTTGAAAGACCATAGGTCCTGTATTTAGTATGTGATGATTTCGAATTGAAAGGCTATTTGGTGTTACCATTTTGCTCTTATTTTGTTGTTCAGTTGCTCAGTTGTTTTCAACTCTTTGTGAGACGATGGACATCACTTTCACCATCTTCTGGACCTTGCTCAAACTCATGTCCATTGAGTCGGTGATGCCATCCAACCATTTCATCCTCTGTTGTCCCTTTCTCCTCCTGCCTTCAGTCTTCCCCAGCATCAGGGTCTTTTCCAATGAGTGGGCTCTTCCCATCAGGTGGCCAAAGTATTGGAGCTTCAGCTTCAGCCTCAGGCCTTCCAATGGATATTCAGGATTGATTTCTTTTAGGACTGACTGGTTTGATCTCCTTGCAGTCCAAGGGACTCTCAAGTATCTCTCCAACAGCACAGTTCAAAAGCATCGATTCTTCAGCACTCAGCCTTCTTTATGGTCCAACTCTCACATCCATACATGACTACTGGAAAAACCATAGCTGACTATACAGACCTTTGTTGGCAAAGTAATGTTTCTGCTTTTTAATATGCTGTCTAGGTTTGTCATAGATTTTCTTCCAAGGAGCAAGCATCTTTTAATTTCATAGCTGCAGTCACCATCTGCAGTGATTTTGGAGTCTGAGAAAAGAAGCCTGTCACTGTTTCCCCAACTATTTGCCATGTAGTGATGGGACTGGATGCCACGATCTTAGTTTTCTGAATGTTCAGTTTTGAGCCAGCTTTTTCACTCTCCTCTTTCACCTTCATCAAGAGGCTTTTTAGTTCCTCTTGGCTTTCAGCTGTAAGGGTGGTATCATTTGCATATCTGAGGTTATTGGTATTTCTTCCTGCAATCTTGATTCCAGCTTGTGCTTCATCCAGCCAGGCATTTCTCATGATGTACTCTGCAGTTAAATAAGCAGGGTGACAGTATATAGCCTTGATGTAGTCCTTTCCCAATTTTGAACCAGTCTGTTGCTCCATGTCTGGTTCTGTTTTGCTCTTATATATTGCCAACAAAGGTCCGTCTAGTCAAGGCTATGGTTTTTCCAGTGGTCATGTATGGATGTGAGAGTTGGACTGTGAAGAAAGCTGAGCACCAAAGAATTGATGCTTTTGAACTGTGGTGTTGGAGAAGACTCTTGAGAGTCTCTTGGACTGCAAGGAGATCCAACCAGTCTATTCTGAAGGAGATCAGCCCTGGGATTTCTTTGGAAGGAATGATGCTAAAGCTAAAACTCCAGTAGTTTGGCCACCTCATGCGAAGAGTTGACTCATTGGAAAAGACCCTGATGCTGGGAGGGATTGGGGGCAGGAGGAGAAGGGGACGACAGAGGATGAGATGGCTGGATGGCATCACTGACTCAGTGGACGTGAGTCTGAGTGAACTCCGGGAGTTGGTGATAGACAGGGAGGCCTAGCGTGCTGCGATTCATGGGGTCGCAAAGAGTCCGACGACTGAGCCACTGATCTGAACTGAACTGAACTGATGCCTTCAAAATGGAAACAGCCTATTTAAATAGTAAGTTTTGCAACATTGTATGTCAGGGCTTAAAGAATTTGGTCTCCCAGTGTCAACAATATATGGTAAAGCAATGGTAAAGCAATGGTCCTCAACTTTTTTTGCACCAGGAACTAATTTTGTGGAAGATAGACTTTTCACAGATAGACAGGGTGGGAGGCAGATAGGATTCAAGCAGTAATGCCAGAGACCGGGAGTGATGAGGAGCTGCAGGTGAAGCTTTGCTACCTTGCCCACCCCCACCTCCTGTTGTGCTCTCTGGTTCCTAACCAGCAGAGGACCTGAGGACCAGTACTTAGTACTTGTCTAACAGCATTGTCATTATACCCACCAAGGAATCCTAAGAATGAAACTATGGTATGTTATGTTTCCTTTGAACCAAGAACCCAGTAAACTTGTATTGACTGCAAGTGAGTGAGAATAAAAGGTCAGTTTCACTTCTTCATTTTTTAATTGCTTATTGTAATGGCTTGCATATATTTTTATTGCTGTGTTAGTAATGATTTTACATAAATTCACACCATTAGGAAAAATCTCATTGTGTTCAAATTAGTTTGTGGGTCTCTTCTGCTGCATATAATTGTGGTTTAATACTAACAGTACACATCTAGTACTATCAAATTTTCCTTTTTCTGCAAGTTGTATAACAAGCTTTATTCTCTATATGTCATTTTTATTTCTTTCAACATAATTTCTTTATTGTGAGAAAAGCCACCAATACTCGTTTTTTAAGATTGTTTCAATTTATACTATTTTCTTGTTCTGTATTTTATAAAATCCATGAAAATTCTTTCCTCATCTCAGTACCAGTAAGGAGTTTTAAACTGTGATCTGTGTGTGCTCAGTTGCATCTGACTCTTTGTGACCCCATGGACTGTAGCCTGTCAGGCTCCTCTGTCCATGGGATTTTCCTGGAAAGGATACTAGATCAGGTTGTCCTTTCCTGCTCCAGGAGATCTTCCTAACCCAAGGGATCAAACCTTGTGTCTCCTGCACTGGCAGATGGATTCTTAACCACTGTGCCATCTGGGAAGCCCAAATATGATCTGAGGGATTGTTTATTATTTTGATCTTTTTGGGTTACCTCATGCTGTTGCTTAAAATACTTTTAAGTTTTTAATTTGAAGTTGTGATGGCCTGTTCCCAAACAGTTTTTATTGCCCTACATGTATTTTTTTTTAAGTAAAGAAAAATTGGTTTCACTTAAAAATATTGATTAAAGCAAACTAATATTTAAATGCAATTGTTGGATAATAATAAAATCATCACTATGTGTATTTCCTCCTTTTAGAACTTCGAAACCTGTATTTGTTCTTTCTTCCCTATTCCTTTATCCCTTACATCTAATTTACAACCCTTGTGAATCCTAACTCTAAAATGATGTCTCTCAAATCTGTGCTTTCCTTTCCATTTCCACTACTACTTCCTGGATTTTCAAGAAGGAGTTTGAGTCTCTGTTTTAGAGGTAGCATCTAAGTAGAGGTTGGTGGTAAAAAAAAAAAAAAAAAAAACAGAAAAGGGA
>NW_011494784.1:2442856-2451713 GCF_000754665.1 Bison bison bison
GTGGTAAAAAAAAAAAAAAAAAAAAAGCTGGAAAGGGATATCCTTGAGGATTTGAGGACAAACTACAGGCAAAAGACACCATAATCATAATTAAGAAGAGCCTAATTTGCAGCAGCTCACTCCAGTGTTCTTGCCTGGAGAACCCCCAGACAGAGGAGGCTGGCAGGTGATAGTCCATGGGGTCGCAGAGTCAGACACAACTGAGCGACTAAGCACGCAGGCAAGTTGCAGCAAGTAAGATGAAGATATATGCCACATTTGTAAATGAGGCAAAAAACTCTTGTGGGAATAAAATGAAGATGTGGACCAGGTGAACCTTCTACATGGTATCCAAGGTATCTTGCAAGGGTGGGTCCAGCTGCCTGGAAAGGCTTACTGTGCTAGATGGCCAGCATGCCAACTCAGGCTCTCCCCAAACTCCTTACCATCTAACCAGGCACACTTTTTGCCCTCAGGCACTTTCTGTTCTGTTCCTTCCTGCACACCAGTGATAAGATGATCTAGCTGACCATTTTCCACAGGGAATGATCATCTGTCTTCTCTTGCTCTTGAAACTGAAATTCAAGGCAATCTTGCCCTGAAGCATTTTCTGTTTAGTTAAGCTGGAAATGATCTCTTTCTCCTTTTATTTCTTGTAACATTTTCTGTTTTTACTCTTCAGTTATCATGTGTCAAATATTTTGTGCCATAGTTACTTTGTGTTTATCTTCTCTCCTTATCTCATTGAGCAAATTGCTTTTGCTTCAGATAACATAGTGCCTGGCATAGAGTAAGTGCTTTAAAAAAGTTATGCAGTCAAGTTGACTCTTCCCCCTTTTCTATGTAGAGTCCTATGAATTTTAACAATGTGTATATTTGCATAACCACCACAATCAGGATATAGAATAGCTCCCTGCCCCAAATAACTTCATGGGCTGTCCTTTTATAGTCATACCCTCCTGCTACTTCACCGGCTGTCAATTACTCCAGTGACTGTCAATTACTGATCTGTTCCCCATCCCTGCTGTCTTCCAGAAAGGCATGTAAATGGAATCATTCAGCATATAATCTTTTGAGACAAATTTCTTTCATTCAGCATATCTCTGAGGTTATTCAAATTTGTTGCACGTATCCTTTTTTAAACTTCCATTTTATGAATGTAACACAGTTGTTGCTGAATGTTTGGGTTGTTTCCAGTTTTTGGCAATTATGAAAAGCCATAAACATTTAGGTACATGTTTAGTACTTTTTTGTAAGAATGGAAAGCAAATCAGATTTCCCTGTATTTCCATCTTTAGCAGCGGGTGAAGCTACAGAAATGGAACAGGGGCTTGAATTCTAACCTCCCACAAGTGCTTGGACCTTTTCTTGCGCCCATAATTTCCTTCCCCGTCCCGTCCTTCAAATTGTTGTTGTTGCTAAGTCACTTTAGTCGTGTCCCCCTCTGTGCGACCCCATAGACAGCAGCCCACCAGGCTCCCCCATCCCTGGGATTCTCCAGGCAAGAACACTGGAGTGGGTTGCCATTTCCTTCTCCAATGCATGAAGTGAAAAGTGAAAGGGAAGTCGCTCAGTCGTTTCTGACTCTTAGCGACCCCATGGACTGCAGCCTACCAGGCTCCTCCGTCCATGGGGTTTTCCAGGCAAGAGTACTGGAGTGGGGTGCCATCACCTTCTCCAGTCCTTCAAATCTGTTTACTTTGAAAATCTACATTTCTTTGGCCACACACTCAAGGCTTGGTGCTCCGATGTGTGCTACCTTAACCAGGCTATACTTGTATATCAGATTTTCCTGATGCATTCAGCAGCTGGTCCAGGGGGGATCTCCACAGGGTTCTCCCCTCCAGACTAGTATGGGGTCCGCGCGGGCCACTACTGACTACCTGTTGTTGAAGGGGACCGTGGGCAGAAGCACAACTAAGGAGGCTGGATTGAGGCAGCGTGGGGCAGGTCTCTGGAGGACCCTCCCCACTGCCCTCACCTTGTTGGTCCGCCCCCTCCCACCTGACCTGGCTAGTCTGTTGAGGTCTGGGCGAGGAGGGTTCTCCCCACTACCTGCAGCCACAGGTTGGCGTTTTGGGGAGGCTGTGGCTTTGGCACCTGGAACAAAAGGCCTCTCGCCAATGTGTTTTGTGCTCTGCTGCACCCTCTGCCTCTGGGGCAGCCAGCATCCCTGCTGTTGCCACATTTCCGAGCGAGTTCCACAAAGGAAGGCTGCCGGCGTCCTTGCATTCATATCCCCTGCCCTGGGGCACCGGAGCCCAGGCCTCCACTTCCAGCTCGGGCGCCAGCCACCTCTTAAGCGCCTTTTCAGTAAGTAGATGACACATGGTCAACATTGTTTCAACTGCTGGCTCTTATGGACTGCTTTATGTTAGCAAAACTGGGGATAGGCCTCAGTGGAGGCCAAAAGAGAGAATCTGTTTACTGTTCACCTGTAATTCAGTCAGTTCTGACACTCAACCTCGGGTTAGCACTAATATCGCGCAAGTTAAGGGCTTAGTCCTACAAGACTGCCCCTGGCCACCCTTTAGAGGCCAGGCACAAGCCCAGTGTGCTTCTGACCTGCTAGTTATGATTCAGATATACTTATGACCTCCTGCCCCATCTTGAGTGTGATAATTTGCTAAAGTGGCTCATAGAACTCAGGAAAATAGTTTACAGCCAAGTGGAAGAGCTGCATAAGGCCAAGTGTGGGGGAAAGAATGAGGTGGCGGAGTCGGGGGGGTGTCCCTGCCTCTCTGAGTGTGGTGCTCTCCACATGTTCACTAACCCAAAAGTTCTCCAAACCCCTTCCCTTAGGGTTTCTTAATGGAGGCTTCATACACATACATGGTTGATTAAATCATTGGTCATAGGTGATTAACTCTACCTCCAGTCCCTCCTTCCTCCCAGGTGGGACTGAATGTTCCAACCCTCTAATCACAGGCTTGTTTCCCTGGATTAACAGTCTTCATCCTGAGGCTTTCCAAGATCCCCAGCTGTTAGTCATGTCGTTAGCGTACAAAAAAGACACCACTTCAGAGGTTACAAGGGTTTTAAGGAACTGTGTGCCAGGAAAAGGAGTGGGAGATCAAATACACATTTCTTAATACATATTTTCTCTCTATATGTATAATTAATGTATACTTTATACATACATAAAAATTATACATACAAGTTACATTGTATGTGCATATATAATGAGTAGTTCTGAAATAGTCATACAATGATCTTTCAGATTTCAGACAAAGAGAATTACTTCTGGCTCATTGTGGGTGTCACTGAGGTATGATCAATATTATTTGGATTCTGAAGTCAAATAGTTGCTTTCCAAACAGAGGCTTGACCTTGCAAATCAAGGAAATATAGGCACTTATATAAAGATTTATTTTGTGATTTATGTAGAACTGACCATTTCTGAAATGCTTGTTTATATCATTTATATCAAACGATCTGAAATGTCAGTTTATATATCATTGATAGAATCATTCCCTATGATTCAGAAATACAGAATATTTTAAATATAGCTGTTTTTATTTTAAAAAGAAATTGTCACTGTAGACATTCTTAGAAATTTCAAATAGAGCAAGACATTCTCAGAAAAAAGTCAAAAGAGTACAAAACATTCTGACTTCTCCTTTTACTAACAGAGAGCCATATGTTTTACAAAATATGGCATAGAGAAAAAGGCATTCATTTTCAGGGAGAATTGTTTTAAGTCTTGGATTAGCTGCAAATTTCCTCATCTCTTAAATGAGAGTACTGTTGGCTACCAAGCAAAATGGGCTTGCAGATGTCGAGATAATATACAGAAAATACTAGTTGTATTATTCATTTAATAAGTACTAAGTTCTTGTCTTCTTCTCTGAAATTTAACTTC
The DNA here is from genome assembly GCF_000754665.1 of Bison bison bison. Taxonomy (NCBI): domain Eukaryota; kingdom Metazoa; phylum Chordata; class Mammalia; order Artiodactyla; family Bovidae; genus Bison; species Bison bison. The sequence goes on from NW_011494784.1 coordinate 2,446,698, forward strand.
CTTATCTGTAAAATTTCATTTTAAATTGTCTACCATGAGTCAAACCTAGAGAATAAAAGAGAATGTAAAACATAATGGGCTTCCCTGGTGGCTCAATGGTAAATAAAACCCCCCACCCCACCACCCACCCCCCGCCACTGCAGAAGACATGGTCTCCATCCCTGGAAGATCCCCTGGAGAAGGAAATGGCAGCCCACTCCAGTATTCTTGCCTGGGAGATCCCTTGGACAGAGGAGCCTGGCAGGCTGCAGTCCATGATGTCACAAAAGAGTCAGACATAACTTAACTGATCACCAACAACAAAGGACATAATAGTTAACTTGTTGATCTTGAAATATTGTGTCTGGAAGATACATCTGTTCGCAATTCAAGCAATCACAAAAAGTAAAAATAAAAAAATCCAGAGCTTTAAAAATTTTTATAAATCATTTGGTTTTAGTACTACACTTAAAGATAAGGAGGGCTTCCCTGGTAGTTCAGCTGGTAAAGAATCCTCCTGCAATGCAGGTTCGATCCCTGGTAAGTTGTTTTCTATTTAAAATTTCTTCAGAGGGTATGATGCAGGAGGTTATGCATTGTGATTCTATCTTTCAAATTAAGAACTATATAAATAAGGAATAATGACATTAAATGTTTAACCTTGAACTCAAAGATTCCCAAATGCTCTGTCAGTTCAGTTCAGTTGCTCAGTCATGTCCAATTCTTTGCGACCCCATGGCCTGCAGCATGCCAGGCCTCCATGTCTATCACCAACTCCAGGAGTCCACCCAAACCCATGTCCATTGAGTTGGTGATGCCATCCAACCATCTCATCCTCTGTCGTCCCCTTCTTCTCCTGCCCTCAATCTTTCCCAGCATCAGGGTCTTTTCAAATGAGTCAGCTGTTCACATCAGGTGGCCAAAGTATTGGAGATTCAGCTTCAATATCAGTCCTTCCAATGAATACTAAGGACTGATCTCCTTTGGGATGGACTGGTTGGATCTCCTTGTAGTCCAAGGGACTCTCAAGAGTCTTCTCCAGCACCACAGTTGAAAAGCATCAATTCTTCAGCACTCAGCTTTCTTTATAGTCCAACTCTCACATCTATACATGATTACTGGAAAAACCATAGTCTTGACTAGATGGACGTTTGTTGGCAAAGTAACGTCTCTGCTTTTTAATATGCTGTCTAGTTTGGTCATAACTTTCCTTCCAAGGAGTAAGCATCTTTTAATTTTATGGCTACAGTCACCATCTGCAGTGATTTTGGAGCCCCCCAAAATGAAGTTTTGCACTGTTTCCCCATCTATTTGCCATGAAGTGATGGGACCAGATGCCATGTGTTAAGATTCTAATTATTCTTCTTATAAGATAAGGCAGTTTTCCTATAAGAATGCTCTTTATGGAGATGAGTACTTCAGTCTTATGATAGCCTTACGCTTAGTCACTTAAAATCCTTTCCCAGCCTAATGGTACAAGCATTCCCATTAATGTGCCAAGATTGGCTCTTACCTAAGACTGCATGCCCAAAGCAGGGTTTTGTAGATATTGCATGAGCTTGCATGCTCCATTTTATCTGACACCTTGCGACCCCATGGACTATAACCCACCAGCCTCCTTTGTCCTTGGCATATTCCAGGAAGAATACTGGAGTGGGTTGCCATTTCCTCCTCTAGGGCATCTTCCTGACTCAGGGATAGAACCTGCATCTCCTGCATCAGTAGGCAGATTCTTTACCACTGAGCCATCTAGGAAGCCAAATATTGCATAAGTGCCCCTAAGTTCAAGTTCCCTTCCAGACTCATCTACTTTTCTTGGCTTGGGACTTACCTGGTTCATTGGTTAAGAATCAGTGCAGGGGACATGGGTTCAACCCTGGTAAAGGAACTAAGATCTCACATGTCTCAGGGCAATTAAGCCTGCATGCCCAAACTAGAGAAGCTACAATGAAGACCCAGCTAGCCAAAACAAAACTAAAATACTGTGGCTTGTACATCAACTTTCCTGTGCCCCTTAGCCAATTGATGTCATGTCTATTCATGATCAGTTTCTGTATATCTGTATTTGCATTTATTTGTATGGCACCTTTAGACTTTTCACCTTGACACAAACATGGAGGTTCTGTAGGATGGTTCTTCCAGTAAGTACTCAGTGCTGCATACTGCAGTCACTGGCAAGAATTGCTTCTCTTCTAAATTCTGCTAGATGAGTCTGATGATCCTCTAACCCGCTTACCATCTGGGTATTAGCCTAAGATCCTAAAACAAGCCATGGAGATGGGAATTGAATCAAGATCTACCTGACTCCAGAGCTCTGTTTTCAAGTTTTAAGCTAAATTGCTAATGCAGTCCCACTATTTGGGTCTCAGTTAACATGAAAAGGGCTTCCCTGGTGGCTCAGCTGGTAGGGAATCTGCCTGCAATGTGGGAGACCTGGGTTCGATCCCTGGGTTGGAAAGATCCCCTGGAGAAGGGAAAGGCTACCCACTCCAGTATTCTGACCTGAAGAATTCCATGGACTGTATATAGTCCATGGGGTCACAAAGAGTCGCACACGACTGAGTGACTTTCACTTTAACATGAAAAAGGTAAATTTGTGTTAATTGCATCGAACATTTTAGTTTTTCAGATTTTAGTTTCCTCTAAGGATTATGATGGTTCATAAATAGATAAGGAATTTTGGAATCACCCAGAAAGTAGGCATACTCACTCTTCACTGATACTGTGCTCACTTATCCATATCAGCTCTCTAGATTGATCTGAGATCACTGAGGGAAGCACAAAGAGGTTCTGAGTAGTGAGAAATGACACAGAAACCACAGCTTGCAAAACTGTACCATAACTTGCAAAACAGAGAAACTTGTACCAAACCATGACTGCAAGGCAAACTAAGCTCTGATCCCTAATACCAGCTCATTCAGACTCCTACATTCAAGAGAAGTCACAAACTTGATTTAATGGTAACTGTATAAGGACTTGTATCTTTGAAAGATAAAAACCACTGATTGTACCAATAACTCACCTAGTTGGCAAATTTTTACTGATCCCCACCAAAGACCTTGCTCGTTATCTTCTGTCCTAAAACAACTGAATGACAAATTCCAGGCTCCCAAACCCTGTAAATACCTTTCTCTAAATATTCTAGTTTGAGATGTGTGTGCTCCCTCTTGCTACATGAAACTAATAAACTTAACCCTTTTTAAAAAAAAAATTTTTTTTTTATTTTACATTCCATGAACTGAGGAGCCTTGTGGGCTACAGTCCATGGGGTCACAAAGAGTCAGACACGACTGAGCAACTAACGCTTTGATTTCATAGCCAATTAACAATAGTTTCAGGTGCTCAGCAGAGCGACTCAGCCATGCATATACATGTATCCATTGTCCCCCAGACCCCTTTCTCATCCAGGCTGCCACATGACATTGAGTGGAGTTCCCTGTGCTATATACAGTGTGTCCTTGTAAAACTAACCTTCTTTTGATCAAGACTGTGTTTTGGTAATTTTTGGTGAATCAACTTTAATAGCAGAAGAAAGAGACTAGTGAAACAGAAAAAGAAGAATCAGATATTACATCTCGAGAAATATAGTACTGTGCGTGGCCGCTCCAACGAAAGATCACGGACTGGCTGGCTTAAAGAATAAAAATGTATTTCCTCAGTTCTGGAGGCTGGTGGATTGAGATCAGGATACCGGCAGGTTTGGTTCCTCCTGAGGCCTCTTTCCTCTCTCCTGAAGATGGCTATCTTCTTGCTGTGTCTTTCTTTCGTGGGTGTATACCCCTGGTGTCTCTTTGTGTGACCACATTTCCTCTTCTTACAAAGACATCAGTCAGATTGGATAAGGGCTTACCTCAGTGGCTGCATTTTAACTTAGTCATCTCTTTAAAGAGATGTAACCACAAGCATAACACAGTGAGTAAAATCTTTTCCCCTCAGAATGGACACTTTTTTAAAAAAAAATTATTGTTTAATTGAAGGATAATTGATTTACAGAATTTTGTTTTCTGCCAAATATCAACATGAATCAGCCATAGGTACACATATGTCTCCTCCCTCTTGAACCATCCTCTCTTTTCCCTCCCCCTCTCACCCCTCTAGGTTGATACAGAACCTCTGTTTGATACAGAACCCCTGAGTCATACAGCAAATTCCCATTAGCTATCTACTTTACATGTAAGTTTCCATGTTATTCTCTCCATACATCTCATCCTCTCCTTCCTCCCTGCACACTCCTCCCACCCCACTGTGTTCTTAAGTCTGTTCTTGTCTGTTTCTCCATTGCTGCCCTGCAAATAAATTCATCAGTACCATCTTTCTTGACTCCATATATATGCATCAGTATACAATATTTATCTTTCTCTTTCTGACTTACTTCACTCTGTATAATAGCTCTAGGTTCATCCACCTCATTAGAACTGACTCAAATGTATTCTTTTTTATAGCTGAGTAATATTCCATTGTATATGTACCACAGTTTCTTTGTCCATTCATCTTTTGATGGACATCTAGGTTGCTTCCATGTTCTAGCTATTGTAAGTAGTGCTGCAAGGAACAATGGGATACATGTGTCATTTCCATTTTTGTTTCCTCTGGGTATATGCCTAGGAGTGGGATTGCTGGGTCATATGATGGTTTTATTCCTAGATTTTTAGGAATCTCCATACCACCTTCCATAGTGGCTCTATCAATTTACATTCCCACCAACAGTGCAAGAAGATCCCTTTTCTCCACATTCTCTCCAGCATTTATTGTTTGTAGATTTTTTGATGGTGGCCATTATGTCTGGTGTGAGGTGATATGTCATTGTAGTTTTGATTTGCATTTCTCTGATAATGAGTGATGTTGAGCATCTTTTCATGTACATCACACTTACGCAGATAGTGAAGAACTAAAGAGCCTCTTGATGAAAGTTAAAAAGGAGAGTGAAAAAGTTGGCTTAGCTCAACATTCAGAAAACTAAGATCATCACATCCGGTCCCATCACTTCATGGCAAATAGATGGGGAAACAGTGGAAACAGTGGCTGACTTTATTTTGG
>NW_011494784.1:2451854-2466223 GCF_000754665.1 Bison bison bison
GCCAACAAAGGTCTGTCTAGTCAAGGCTATGGTTTTTCCAGTGGTCATGTATGGATGTGAGAGTTGGACTGTGAAGAAAGCTGAGCGCCAAAGAATTGATGTTTTTGAACTGTGATGTTGGAGAAGACTCTTGAGAGTCCCTTGAACTGCAAGGAGATCCAACCAGTCCATCCCAAAGGAGATCCGTCCTGGGTGTTCATTGGAAGGACTGATGCTAAAGCTGAAACTCCAATACTTTGGCCTCCTGATGTGAAGAGCTGACTCATTTGAAAAACCGTGATGCTGGGAAAGATTGAGGGCAGGAGGAGAATGGGATGACAGAGGATGAGATGGTTGTATGGCATCACTCAGTGGACATGGGTTTGGGTGGACTCCGGGAGTTGGTGATGGACAGGGAGGCCTGACGTGCTGTGGTTTATGGGGTCGCAAAGAGTCAGACACGACTGAGCAACTAAACTGAACTGAATTAGCCATCTGTATGTCTTCTTTGGAGAAATATCTGTTTAGGTCTTTTTCCCACTTTTTGGTTGAGTTGTTTTTCTGGTATTGACTTGAATGAGCTGCTTGTATGTTTTGGAAATTATTCCTTTGTCAGTTGCTTAATTTGCTATTATTTTCTCCCATTCTGAAGGCTGTCTTTTCATCTTATAGTTTCCTTTGCTGTGCAAAAGCTTTTAAGTTTAATTAGGTCCCACTTGTTTATTTTTGTTTTTATTTCCATTACTCTAGAAGGTGGGTCATAGAGGATCTTGCTTTGATTTATGTCATCGAGTATTCTGCCTATGTTTTCCTCTAAGAGTTTTATAGTTTCTGGTCTTACATTTAGGTCTTTAATTCATTTTGAGTTTATCTTTGTGTATGGTGTTAGGAAGTGTTCTAATTTCCTTCTTTTACACGTAGCCATCCAGTTTTACCAGCACCATTTATTGAAGAGACTGTCTTTGCCTCATTGTATATTCTTGTCTCCTTTGTCAAAAATAAGGTACCCTTAGATATGTGAGTTTATCTCTGGGCTCTCTATATTGTTCCATTGGTCTATATTTCTGTTTTTGTGCCAGTACCATTCTCAGAAAGGACAATTTGTATCTTGTGTTTTTCATATCGGTGGCTCAGTCATGTCTGACTCTTTGTGATCCCATAGACTGCAGCATGCCAGGCTTCCCTGTCCATCACCAACTCCCAGAGGTTACTCAAACTCATGTCCATCGAGTCGGTGATGCCATCCAACCATCTCACCTTCTGTTGTCCCCTTCTCCTCCTGCCTTCAACCTTTCCCAGCATCAGGGTCTTTTCCAATGAGTCATTTCTTTGCCTCAGGTGGCCAAAGTATTGGAGCTTCAGCATCAGTTCTTCCAATGAATGTTCAGGACTGATTTCCTTTAGAATTGACTGGTTTGATCTCCTTGCAGTCCAAGGGACCCTCAAGAATATTTTCCAACACCACAGTTCAAAAGCATAAATTCTTCAGTGCTCACCTTTCTTTGTAGTCCAACTCTCACACCCTTACATGACTACTGGAAAAATGATAGCTTTGACTAGATGGACCTTTGTTGGCAAAATAACATCTCTGCTCTTTAATATGCTATCTAGGTACATGTCTTTCATGGACCTAGTAAGAAACCTTTACATTAACATGATATTGGATCAATTTTTTACCTGCAGAGCCATGAACAGATACCTAGTTGCCTGATTAAAACATGGAGTTTCCCATGTTCAGTGCAGCTTTAAAAACTGCTGCTGATGATCTTATATTTACTTTTTCAACAAGATCTCTTTGTACAGAATTCTTTCATTCTCTACTTTCCACCCTTGCCAGTAAGAATATCACTCTTGTTCTGGGATAAACACATGTTTAAATTCAGTCACATTCATAAGTATTGGGTGTTAGGCCTTGAACACCCAATGTGAATTTGAGGGGTATACAGCACAGCCTATAACAAGGAACATAGATGTTTGGGGCTGTTTTGGATAAGCATACTGGTTTGGGTGTGAGGGTACTGAAGGAACAATCTTTTTTCCTTGGTTCTCTACTCTCATCATTCAGGGAAGTATGGGCCAACCCTTGGTTGAGCCTTCCTCAACCAGGGAGTTACCAACAACATATCAGGTGAATCATCAGGACAGGCTCCCTCAGTGAATTCCATGAAATGAATCATCTCAATTTTTTTTCCTGCATTGAAACATGATGGATAATATTCCCTAGTACAACATAACCATGGTCATGTTCTTACTGCCCTCAAGCTAACACTTACTTTGCCTTTTTCAATCAGTTAAGTATGTTAAGTGCAAGTAAATAAGGGTGATACTATACAGAGAACAAGACCATTCTACTTTATTTTATTTTTAGAAAAACACACGAATAATTTGCAAACTTTAGCTCTTTGATACTCATCAATTTGTTGTCTGGTTGTCTTCATATCCTTGGAGATTATGTGATCCTAATATAATTATTTCAACATTAGTCTCACATGCTATTGGAAATCTGTGTTTTCCCCAGTATCTCCAGAGTTCTCCAGACATTTATGTTTCTTCAGGTCACCCCTGCTCTAATTTCTTGTTTCTTCTGAATCCTCCTAGTTTTTTCCTTGCTATGATCTCATCTTCCCTATTAATTTCTTCTTCTTGTGAATACCAACACAGCCCTTGGAAAGCCCTATAGTAACCACAAGATCACATGCCTTACATGGATCTTCTATATACTTACCATGTATACATTTTGTCCAGAGAAGGCAATGGCACCCCACTCCAGTACTCTTGCCTGGAAAATCCCATGGGCAGAGGAGCCTGGTAGGCTGCAGTCCATGGGGTCGTGAATAATCGGACATGACTGAGAGACTTCACTTTCACTTTTCACTTTCATGCATTGGAGAAGGAAATGGCAACCCACTCCAGTGTTCTTGCCTGGAGAATCCCAGGGACGGGGGAGCCTAGTGGGCTGTCGTCTATGGGGTCACATAGAGTCGGACACAACTGAAGTGACTTAGCAGCAGCAGCAGCATACATTTTGTCAAAATTAAATTTTCTTTTGGTCTGCTGTCACCTTTCTCATCTTTCAACACTCTACAGAGTTATTCTCATGTTTATATTTTTAAAATTATTTATATTTGAGTGTGATTGGGAAGAAGAGAGAGGGAAATGTGTATGCTTGGCTAGTTATCTTGAAAACTAGCCATCACTGCTAGTTTTTAAAGGGAAAAAAGGTAAGTGATTATATCATAGGTAAAAGAAAGTCAAAGAGTTAAAAATTTTCATATCAACATTCATGATTCATTAAATCACACCCAAGATTTCTGGTTTGTGTTGCAATTACTTACTGAAATAAATTTCTACACCCAAGATGGAGCTGCAGCTGCCTGGGGTGCCAAATAAGCAAACTGAAACGTGGATTTTTGTGTCCCTGTAAATGCTTTGCTTGATCAGAAGTGCAGTATGTCCAGTCAGCTAACCCCAATACCAAGACAACTTTGGGAAAAAAGCTGAACAACTGGAGGTCAGGATATGTAGTTTATTCGTCTAGGTATCTCACATAGATATCTACAGTATCTGATACACATTAGATGCTCAATATATGTTTAATCAAGTGAGCAAGTAAAAGGCTTTAGTTTTTATTATCAGTTCTGATATTGGCCACTAGAGGGCACTAGTTGCAATGATTAAAAATTAGTATTCCTAAACAGTTATATTCAGAATTTGGTACCTGTAGTAGGAAATGGCAACCCACTCCAGTACTCTTGCCTGGAAAATCCTATGGATGGAGAAGCATAGTAGGCTACGGTCCATGGGGTCGCAAAGAGTTGGACACGACTGAGCGACTTCACTTCAGTATTAATTCTGAAATAAACTTTGATCACACTTTATGTGCAATGTGATTTCTAGTGTTTCCTTTGAAAAAGGCAGCTTTATCTGAGGGCTACCCTGCATTTTCTGCTAAATTCTGTGAAGTCTGCAGTATGAATAATATTATAATGAAAAGAATTCAGGAATAATGGAAAGATCTTTTTTCTCAGGGAATGTGAGGAAATAGAAATAAGTTAAATAATGGAAAATAAATAGAAAAACTTAACAAATAGATAAATGAAGAGATAGGATTGAACAAGACTATACAGAGGAGAAAAGGAGAGTGGAGGGTTCATGTGTATTAAAGGGAGTATCTTTTGATGTGGTATTTCTTCATTCATTTTCCCTTTACCAGTGCTTCTCAAACTTGAGTGTTGAAGTGGGCTGAATGGAGATCCCCTTAAAGGATTTGTCTCCAGAACCGGTGAATGTGATAGGAATGGATGTCTTTGCAGGTGTGCTTAAGTTAAAGATCTCCAGTTCAGTTCAGTTCAGTCACTCAGTCGTGTCCGACTCTTTGCAACCCCATGAATCGCAGCACGCCAGGCCTCCCTGTCCATCACCAACTCCCGGAGTTCACTCAGACTCACGTCCATCGAGTCAGTGATGCCATCCAGCCATCTCATCCTCTGTCATCCCCTTCTCCTCCTGCCTCCAATCCCTCCCAGCATCAGGGTCTTTTCCAATGACTCAACTCTTCGCATGAGGTGGCCAAAGTACTGGAGTTTCAGCTTTAGCATCATTCCCTCCAAAGAAATCCCAGGGCTGATCTCCTTCAGAATGGACTGGTTGGATCTCCAGGTGAACCCTAAATCCAGTGATGGGAGTCCTCATAAGAGATAGAGAACAGAAGGCCGTGTGGGGACGGCAGCAGGTTTGGAGTGAGGCAGCCACAAGGAATGTCAACAGCCATCAGATCTGGAAAAGGCCAGGAAGAGAAGGAGCCTTCAGAGGGAGGCCAGCCCTGCTGACGCCTCCAGAACTGTGGGAAAATAAATTTCTGTTGCTTCAAGGTACTGGTTTCCGGTAATTCGCCATGGCAGCCCCAGGAAATGAACACGGGTGTGCACCAGGCTCACCTGGAGGATGAGTGAAGCACAGACTGCGGTTCTCCAGTTCCACAGTGTCTGAGTCAGTAGGTGTGAGTCAGGGGCGAGAGGTCACATTTCTGACAAGTTTCCAGGAGATGGTGCTGCTAATCTGGGAACATTTTGAGAATCATAGATCTAGACTTAACAGGTTTTCAGTACTGGCTTTACATTACAAATTTTCCAGGGATGCTCTTAGAACACTCAGAGATTCTGATTTTTAATCAGTCTCTAGTGGGACTTAGGGATCAGTAGTTTAAAAAACTCAGCAGGTGATTCTGATTATAGCTGGCAAAGAACTACTTTAGACTTGCCATTTACTTTAAAATTCCTCCAAAGTAGCCTGATGATATGAAAAGTGATGTATTTATGAGACTTTAAAAGCAATTGATTGAATCATTAATATAAAATTAACAGTGATTGGTTTTTTCTTCCTCCCACCCCCTACCCTGACAGTGATTATTTTTAAGAAGTCAGGAATGAGAATATATTTAAATTTTTTTTTATATTGGAGCATAGTTGATTAATAGTGTTGTGTTAGTTTCAGGTGTGCAGTAAAGTGATTCAGTTGTATATATAAATATTTCTATTCTTTTTCAAATTCTTTTCCCATTTAGGTTACTATCGTGTTTTGAGCAGTGTTCCTTGTGCTACACAATAGGTCTTCACTGGTTATCTATTTTAAATATAACAGTGTGAACATGTCAAACCCAAACTCCCAATCTATCCTTCCCCTCTATCGTTTTTCCCTTGTAACTGTAAATTTGCTTTTAAGTCTTGAGGCTGTTTCTATTTTGTAAATAAGTTCATTTGTATCATTTTTTTAGATTCCTCATATAAGTGATATCATATGATATTTATCTTCCTCTGTTTTTTAAGTGTTTTTATTAATTAAATAATTTATTTTGGCTGGGCTGGGTCTTTGTTGCTGTATGCAACCTTTCTCTAGTTGGGGTGAGGGGGGCTACACTCCAGTTGCAACGCATGGGCTTCTTATTGTGGTGGCTTCTCTTGTCATGGGCGTGGGCTGTAGGGTGCTCCGGCTTCCACCTAGGCTCAGTAGTTGTGGCTCATGGGCTTAACTGATCTGTGGCATGTGGAGCTTTTTGGACCAGGAATTCATGTTCCTTGCATTGGCAGGCAGATTCTTAACCACTGGACCACCAGGGAAGCCCTTTCTCTGTTTACTAAGTATGATCATCTCCAAGTCCACCTATGCGACTGCAAATGGCCTTACTTCATTCTTTTTAATAGTCGAATAATATTCCATTGTATACATGTATCACATCTTTATCCATTCATCTGATGATGGACATTTAGGTTGCTTCTATGTCTTGGCTGTTGTAAATAGTGCTACAGTGAACACTGGGGTGCATGTATCCTTTTGAATCATGTTTTTCTCCAGATATGTGTCCAGTAATGGGATTGTTGGATCATATGGTAGCTTTTTAGTTTCTTAAGGAACCTCCAAACTATCCAATGAGAATCTGTTTTAAAATGATTTCCTAAAACTATAAGGTCTTAATGTTACACTTAATTCTCAGATAATGGGGTCCAAAGGAAGTGCTACATTTTTGTTAGCATGTTACACTGACAAATGGTTTGGTACATTTCTTCTCTGCAATTAATTTCTGAGTAATGTCCTTAATATGGTATTTGGGACTTTGTGGTGTTAGAAATGCACATCTTGTAGAGCAGAATTTAGAACTCAAACACTAGAGATTTAAAAGATGACTGATTACTGGCTAGATTGGGCTCTCCTCTTTTGACTTCCTCTCTTCTCCTCCTAGTCACATCTGTCTCCCTCCTCCCTCTTCTCCTCTTCTCCATGTAACTCTGTGCACCTCTCTTGGTATCCCTCACTGTGGAGAATTTTTTCACCGTTAACCTTAATGTTTTATCATCTGTGCTGTATGGATGGAGAAGTCTTGAGGCTACTGTAAGAATAAGACTGAAAGCCAGAGGCAGGAGGCTTAAATCCAAAACTTGAGAATACCAGAGAACTCCTGATTCCAGGGAACATCAATAGACAAGAGCTCATCCAAAAGTTTCCATACCTACACTGAAACCAAGCTCTACCCAAGAGCCAAGAAGTTCCAGAGCAAGACATATCATGTGAATTCTCCAGCAATGCAGGAACACAGCCCTGAGCATTAAAATACAGCCTGCCCAAATCCATGCAAAACCCATAGACACCCCAAAACTCCCTACTGGACACTTCATTGCACTCCAGAGAGAAGAGATCCAGCTCCACCCACCAGAACACAGACACAAGCTCTCCCCTAACCAGGAAATCTTGACAAGCCACTAGTCCAACCCCACCCACAGGGAGCAAGCTCCATGATAAAGAGGAACCACAAACTTCCAGCCTACAGAAAGTCCACCCCAAACACAGCAATCTAAACAAAATGAAAAGGCAGAGAAATATTCATCAGGTAAAGGAACATGATAAATGCCCACCAAACAAAAAAAAAAAGAGGAGGAAATAGGGAGTCTCCCTGAAAAAGAATTCAGAATAATGATACTAAAGATGATCCAAAATCTGGAAAACAAAATGGAGTTACAGAAAAATAGAGTAGAGACAAGGATTGAGAAGATGCAAGAAATGTTTAACAAGGATCTAGAAGAAATAAAATAGAGTCAATTAATAATGAATGATGCAATAACTGAGGTCAAAAGCACTCTGGAAGGAACCAACAGTAGAATAACTGAGGCAGAAGATAGGATAAGTAAGGTGGAAGATAGAATGGTGGAAATAAATGAAGCAGAGAGGAAAAAAGAAAAAATAATTAAACGAAGACAACCTCAAAAACCTCTGCAACAATGTTAAATGCCCCAACATTTGAATCATAGGAGTCCCAGAGGAAGAAGACAAAAAGAAAGGGCATGAAAAAATACTTGAGGAGATGCTAGTTGAAAACCTTCCTAAAATGGGAAAGGAAATAGCCACCTAGGTCCAAGAAACCCAGAGAGTCCCAAGCAGGATAAACCCAAGGCAAAACACCCAAGTTCAGTGCAGTGCAGTTGCTCAGTCGTGTCCGACTCTTTGTGACCCCATGAATTGCAGCAATAACCACTCCTGGAGTTCACTCAAACTCATGTCCATTGAGGCGGTGATGCCATCCAGCCATCTCATCCTCTGTCGTCCCCTTCTCCTCCTGCCCCCAATCCCTCCCAGCATCAGAGTCTTTTTCAATGAATCAACTCTTCCCATGAGGTGGCCAAAATACTGGAGTTTCAGCTTTAGCATCATTCCTTCCAAAGAACACCCAGGACTTATCTCTTTCAGAATGGACTGGTTGGATCTCCTTGCAGTCCAAGGGACTCTCAAGAGTCTTCTACAGCACCACAGTTCAAAAGCATCAATTCTTCGGCGCTCAGCTTTCTTCACAGTCCAACTCTCACATCCATACATGACCACTGGAAAAACCATAGCCTTGACTAGACGGACCTTTGTTGGCAAAGTAATGTCTCTGCTTTTGAATATGCTATCTAGGTTGGTCATAACTTTCCTTCCAAGGAGTAAGCGTCTTTTAATTTCAAGGCTGCAGTCACCATCTGCAGTGATTTTGGAGCCCCCAAAATAAAGTCTGACACTGTTTCCACTGCTATCCCATCTATTTCCCATGAAGTGATGGGACCAGATGCCATGATCTTCATTTTCTGAATGTTGAGCTTTAAGCCAACCTTTTCACTCTCCTCTTTCACTTTCATCAACAGGCTCTTTAGTTCCTCTTCACTTTCTGCCATAAGGGTGGTGTCATCTGCATATCTGAGGTTACTGATATTTCTTCTGGCAATCTTGATTCCAGCTGTGCTTCTTCCAGCCCAGCGTTTCTCATGATGCATAGAAGTTAAATAAGTAGGGTGACAGTATACAGCCTTGACGTACTCCTTTTCCTATTTGGAACCAGTCTGTTGTTCCATGTCCAGTTCTAACTGTTACTTCCTGACCTGCATATAGGTTTCTCAAGAGGCAGGTCAGGTGGTCTGGTATTCCCATCTCTTTCAGAATTTTCCACAGTTGATTGTGATCCACACAGTCAAAGGCTTTGGCATAGTCAATAAAGCAGAAATAGTTGTTTTTCTGGAACTCTCTTGCTTTTTCGATGATCCAGCGGATGTTGGCAATTTGATCTCTGGTCCCTCTGACTTTTCTAAAATGGCAAGACACATAATAATCAAATTAATGAAGATCAAACACAAAGAGCAAATATTAAAAGCAGAAAGGGAAAAGCAATAAAATAACACACAAGCGAATCCCCATAAGGATAACAGCTGATCTTTCAAAAGAAACTCTTCAGGCTAGAAGGGAATGGCAGGACATACTTAAAGTGATGAAAGAGAAAAACCTATAACCTAGATTACTATCCCAACAAGGATCTCATTCAAATAAGGAAGGAAAAATCAAAAGCTTTACAGACAAGCAAAAGCTGAGAGAATTCAGCACCACCAAACCAGCTCTTCAACAAATGCCTAAAGGATTTTCTCTAGACAGGAAACACAGAAAAGGTTTATAAACTCGAACCCCAAACAACAAAGTAAATGGCAATGGGATCATCAGTCAGTTTAGTTCAGTCTCTCAGTCGTGTCTGACTCTTTGCGACCCATGAATCGCAGCACGCCAGGCCTTTCTGTCCATCACCAATTCCTGGAGTTCACTCAAACTCATGTCCATCGAAGTGGTGATGCCATCCAGCCATCTCATCCTCTGTCGTCCCTTTCTCCTCCTGCCCCCAATCACTCCCAGCATCAGGGTCTTTTCCAATGAGTCAACTCTTCGCATGAGGTGGCCAAAGTACTGGAGTTTCAGCTTTAGCATCATTCCTTCCAAAGAAATCCCAGGGATGATCTCCTTCAGAATGGACTGGTTGGATCTCCTTGCAGTCCAAGGGACTCTCAAGAGTCTTCTCCAGCACCACAGTTCAAAAGCATCAATTCTTTGGCACTCAGCTTTCTTCACAGTCCAACTCTCACATCCATACATGACCACTGTAAAAACCATAGCCTTGACCATGTAAGTGCCCAATATGCTACTGGAGATCAGTGGGGAAATAACTCCAGAAAGAATGAAGGGATGGAGCCAAACCAAAACCAATACCCAGTTGTGGATGTGACTGGTGATAGAAGCAAGGTCTGATGCTGTAAAGAGTGATATTGCATAGGAACCTGGAACGTCAAGTCCATGAATCAAGGCAAACTGGAAGTGGTCAAACAGGAGATGGCAAGAGTGAACGTCGACATTCTAGGAATTAGCAAACTAATATGGACTGGAATGGGTGAATTTAACTCAGATGACCATTATATGTACTACTGCAGGCAGGAATCCCTTAGAAGAAATGGAGTAGCCATTATGGTCCACAAAAAAGAGTCTGAAATGCAGTACTTGGATGCAATCTCAAAAACGACAGAATGATCTCTGTTTGTTTCCAAGGCAAACCATTCAATATCACAGTAATCCAAGTCTATGCCCCAACCAGTAACATTGAAGAAGCTGAAGTTGAACGGTTCTGTGAAGACCTACAAGACCTTTTAGAACTAACACCCAAAAAAGATGTCCTTTTCATTATAGGGGACTGGAATGCAAAAGTAGGAAGTCAAGAAACACCTGGAGTAACAGGCAAATTTGGCCTTGGAATATGGAATGAAGAAGGGCAAAGACTAATAGAGTTTTGCCAAGAAAATGTACTGGTCATAGCAAACACACTCTTCCAACAACACAAGAGAAGACTCTGCACATGGATATCACCAGATGGTCAACACTGAGATCAGATTGATTATATTCTTTGCAGCCAAAGATGGAGAAGCTCTATACAGTCAACAAAAACAAGACCAAGAGCTGACTGTGGCTCAGATCATGAACTCCTTGTTGCCAAAATCAGACTTAAATTGAAGAAAGTAGGGAAAACCACTAGACTATTCAGGTATGACCTAAATCAAATCCCTTATGATTATACAGTGGAAGTGAGAAATAGATTTAAGGGCCTAGATCTGATAGATAGAGTGCCTGATGAACTATGGACTGAGGTTCATGACATTGTACAGGAGACAGGGATCAAGACCATCCCCATGGAAAAGAAATGCAAAAAAGAGAAATGGCTGTCTGAGGAGGCCTTACAAAGAGCTGTGAATAGAAGAGAAGTGAAAAGCAAAGGAGAAAAGAAAAGATATAAGCATCTCTATGCAGCGTTCCAAAGAATAGCAAGAAGAGATAAGAAAGCCTTCCTCAGCAATCAATGCAAAGAAATAGAGGAAAACAACAGAATGGGAAATACTAGAGATCTCTTCAAGCAAATTAGAGATACCAAGGGAACATTTCATGCAAAGATGGGCTCGATAAAGGACAGAAATGGTAAGGACCTAACAGAAGCAGAAGATATTAAGAAGAGGTGGCAGGAATACACAGAAGAACTGTACAAAAACGATCTTCATGACCAAGATAATCACGATGGTGTGATCACTGACCTAGAGCCAGACATCCTGGAATGTGAAGTCAAGTAGGCCTTAGAAAGCATCACTATGAACAGGATCATACTTATCAATAATTACCTTAAATGTAAATGGGTTGAATGCCCCAACCAAAAGACATAGACTGGCTGAATGGAATAAAAAACAAGACCCCTATATATGCTGTCTACAAGAGACCAACCTCATACCAAGGAACGTATACAGACTGAAAGTGAAGGTCTGAAAAAAGATATTTTATTGAAATGGAGACCAAAGAAAGTAGGAGTAGCAATACTTATATCAGATAATATAGACTTTGAAATAAAGATTGTGAAAAGAGACAAAGAAGGACACTATATAATGATCAAAGGATCAATCCAAGAAGAAGATGTAACAATTATAATTACATATGCACCCAACATAGGAGCACTGCAATATGTAAGGCAAATGCTAACAAGTATGAAAGGGGAAATTAACGTAACACAATAATAGTGAGAGACTTTAATACCCCACTCACACCTATGGATAGATCAACCAAACAGAAAATTAGCAAGGAAATACAAACTTTAAATGACACAATAGACCAATTAGAGCTAATTGATATCTATAGGACATTTCACCCCCAAACAATGAATTTCACCTTTTTCTCAAGTGCACACACAACATTCTCCAGGATATATCACATCCTGGATCATAAATTTAGTCTTGGTAAATTCAAAAAAATAGAAATCATTTCAAGCATCTTTTCTGATCACAATGCAGTAAGATTAGATGTCAACTACAGGGGGAAAAAAACCATTAAAAATAAAAACATATGGAGGCTAAACAACATGCTTTTGAGTAACCAACAAATCACAGAAGAAATCAAAAAAGAAATCAGAATATGCATAGAAACAAATGTAAAGGAAAAACAACAACCCAAAACCTATGGGTTTCAGTAAAAGCAGTGCTAAGGGGAAGGTTCACAGCAATGCAAGCTTACCTCAAGAAATAAGAGAAAAATCAAATAAATAACCTAACTTTACATCTAAAGCAACTAGAAAAAGAAGAAATTAAGAACCCCAGGTTAGTAGAAGGAAAGAAATCATAAAAATTAGGTCAGAAATAAATGAAAAAGAAAGGAGACTATAGAAAAAAAAATCAACAAAACTAAAAGCTGGTTCTTTGAGAAGATAAATAAAACAGACAAACCATTAGCCAGACTCATGAAGAAAAAAAGGGAGAAAAATCAAATCAACAAAGTTAGAAATGAAAATGGAGAAACCACAACAGACAACACAGAAATACAAAGGAGCATAAGAGACTACTATCAGCACCTATATGACAATAAAATGGACAATTTGGAAAAAAATGGACAAATTTTTAGAAAAGTATAACCTTCCAAAACTGAACCAGGAAGAAATAGAAAATCTCAACAGACCCATCACAAGCATGGAAATCGAAACTGTAATAAAAAATCTTCCAATAAACAAAAGCCCAAGACCAAATGGCTTCACAGGTGAATTCGATCAAAAATTTAGAGATGAGCTAACACCTATCCTACTCAAACTCTTCCATAAAATTGCAGAGGAAGGTAAACTTCCAAACTCATTCTATGAGGTTGCCATCACCCTAATACCAAAACCAGATAAAGATGCCACAGAAAAATAAAACTACAGGCCAGTATCACTGATGAACATAGATGCAAAAATCCTCAATAAAATTCTAGCAAACAATTCAACAACGTAGTAAAAAGATCATACATCTTGACCACATGGGCTTTATCCCAGGGATGCAAGGATTCTTCAATATCTGCAAATCAATCAATGTGATACACCGCATTAACAAATTGAAAGATAAAAATCCTATGATTCTCTCAATAGATGCAGAGAAAGCCTTTGACAAAATTCAACAACTATTTATGATAAAAACCCTCCAGGAAACAGGCATAGAAGGAACATACCTCAACATAATAAAAGCCATATATGATAAACCCACAGCAAACATTATCCTCAATGGTGAAAAATTGAAAGCATTTCCCCTAAAGTCAGGAACAAGACAAGGGTGCCCACTCTCACCACTGCTATTCAACATAGTTTTGGAAGTTTTATCCACAGCAATCAGAGCAGAAAAAGAAATAAAAGGAATCCAGATTGTAAAAGAAGTAAAACTCTTCACTGTTTGCAGATGACATGATCCTCTACATAGAAAACCCTAAAGACCCCACCAGAAAATTGCTAGAGCTAATCAATGAATATATAGTAAAGTTGCAGGATATAAAATTAATACACAGAAATCCCTTGCATTCCTATACACTAACAATGAGAAAACAGAGAACTTAAGGAAACAATTCCATTCACCATTATGACAAAAAGAATAAAATACTTAGGAATAAATCTACCTAAAGAAACAAAAGACCTATATATAGAAAACTATAAAACACTGATGAAAGAAATCAAAGATGACAGAAATAGATGGAGAAATATACCACGTCCATGGATTGGGAGAATTAATATAGTGAAAATGAGTATACTACCCAAAGCAATCTATACATTCAATGCAGTCCCTATCAATCTACCAATGGTATTTTTCACAGAATTAGAACAAATAATTTCACAGTTTGTATGGAAATACAAAAAACCTTGAATAGCCAAAGCAATCTTGAGAAAGAAGAATGTTACTGGAGGAATCAACCTGCCTGACTTCAGACTATACTACAAACCTACAGTCATCAAGACAGTTTGGTACTGGCACAAAGACAGAAATATAGATCAATGGAACAAAATAGAAAGCCCAGAGGTAAATCCATGCACCTATAGACACCTTATCTTTGACAAAGAAGGCAAGAATATACAATGGAGAAAAGACGATCTCTTTAACAAGTGGTGCTGGGAAAACTGGTCAACCACCTGTAAAAGAATGAAACTAGAACACTTTCTAACACCATACACCAAAATAAACTCAAAATGGATTAAAGATCTAAATGTAAGACCAGAAACTATAAAACTCCTAGAGGAA
>NW_011494784.1:2466423-2471547 GCF_000754665.1 Bison bison bison
AACTACAAGCAAGGTGAAAAGACAGCCTTCAGAATGGGAGAAAATAATAGCAAATGAAGCAACTGACAAAGAATTAATCTCAAAAGTATACAAGCAGCTCACACAGCTCAATACCAGAAAAATAAACGACAGAATAAAAAATTGGGAAAAAGACCTAAACAGACATTTCTCCAAAGAAGGCATACAGATGGCTAACAAACACATGAAAAGGTGCTCAACATCACTCATTATCAGAGAAATGCAAATCAAAACCTCAATGAGGTACCATCTCATGCCACTCAGAATTGCTGCTATCGAAAAGTCTACAAACAATAAATGCTGGAGAGGGTGTGGAGAAGAGGGAACCCTCTTACACTGTTGGTTGGAATGCAAACTAGTACAGACACTATGGAGAACAGTGTGGAGATTCCTTAAAAAACTGGAAATAGAATTACCATATGACCCAGAAATCTACTGCTGGGTATACACACCAAGGAAACCAGAATTGAAAGAGACACATGTACCCCAATGTTCATCACAGCACTATTTACAATAGCTAGGACATGGAAACAACCTAGATGTCCATCAGCAGAATGGATAAGAAAGCTGTAGTACATATACACAATGAAATATTACTCAGCTATTAAAAAGAATGCATTTGAATCAGTTCTAATGAGGTGGATGAAACTGGAGCCTATTATACAGAGTGAAGTAAGTCAGAAAGAAAAACAGCATATTAACACATACATATGGAATTTAGAAAGATGATAATGATGACCCTATATGTGAGACAGCAAAAAAGACACAGATAAAGAACAGACTTTTGAACTCTGTGGGAGAAGGTGAGGGTGGAATGATTTGACAGAATAGCATTGAAATATGTGTATTACCATATGTGAAGTAGATCACCAGTCCAAATTTGATGCATGAAATAGGGCACTCAAAGCTGGGTGCATTGGGACCACCCTGAGGGCTGGGATGGGGCGGGTGGGAGGAGGGTTCAGGATGGGAGACACATGTACACCCATGGCTGATTCATGTCAATGTATGGCAAAAACCACTACAATATTGTAAAATAATTAGCTTCCAATTAAAATAAATACATTTTTAAACAAAGGTTAAAAAAATGATTTCCTAAAATTATAAGAAGGTCTTAATATTACAGTTAATTCTCAGAGAATGGGGTCCCAAGGAAGTATTACTTTTTGTAATTAGCATATTATACTGACAAATGGTTTGGTACAGTACTTCTTTGCAATTAATTTCTGAATAATATCCCTATATGATATTTGGGACTTTGTGGTGTTAGAAATGCACATCTTGTAGAGTAGGGTTTAGACGGAAACACTAGAGATTTAAAAGATGACATTACCCAAGAGGCAGAATCAGCACATAGAGCCATTAAAAGCACAGATCTTGCATAACAGACTTAGACTGCTATTCTACCACTGTTATTACTATGAGTAGAACCTGTGACAGGTTACAACTTAAAATGATTCATTTTATTATTGTTAAAATGGATCTTCATGCTTAACTGATATTCTGTATTCTGATTTTCAGTTTCATATATATTCTATTGATTTTCTACTAGAGAAGTTGAAGTTTTATCTCTCTTGTACACACTCAACCCATGTTTCCATCAACCCCATCTAAGCTTTGCTCCCATCTTCCTAATAGAGTCATATTATTCATTTTTGGTGAAATCATTATTTACTATTTACATTATTTTGATCATGTAAATATTCAGTTCAGTTCAGTTCAGTTGCTCACTCATGTCCAACTCTTTGTGATCCCATGTACTGCAGCACACTAGGCCTCCCTGTCCATCACCAACTCCTGGAGTTTACCCAAACTCATGTCCATTGAGTCGGTGATGCTATCCAACCATCTCATTCTCTATCGTGCCCTTCTCCTCCTACCCTCAATCTTTCCAAGCATCAGGGTCTTTTCCAATGAGTCAGATCTTCACAACAGGTAGTCAAAGTATTGGAGTTTCAGTTTCAATATCAGTCCTTCCAATGAACACCCAGGACTGATCTCCTTTAGGATGGACTGGTTGGATCTCCTTGCAGTCCAAGGGACTCTCAGGAGTCTTCTCCAACACCACAGTTCAAAAGCATCAATTCTTCAGCACTCAGCTTTCTTTATAGTCCAACTCTCACATCCATACATGACTACTGGAAAAACCATAACCTTGACTAGATGGACTTAGTTGGCAAAGTAATGTCTCTGCTTTTTAATATGCTGTCTAGGTTGGTCATAACTTTCCTTCCAAGGAGTAAGCGTCTTTTAATTTCATGGCTACTGTCACCATCTATGGTGATTTTGGAGCCCAAAAAATCAGTCACTGTTTCCCCATATATACCATGAAGTGATTGGACCAGATACCATGATCTTAGTTTTCTGAATGTTGAGCTTTAAGCCAACTTTTTCACTCTCCTCTTTCACTTTCATCAAGAGGCTCTTTAGTTCCTCTTCACTTTCTGCCATAAGAATGGTGTTATCTGCATATCTGAGGTTATTGATATTTCTCCTGGCAATCTTGATTCCAGCTTGTGTTTCTTCAGTCCAGCGTTTCTCATGATGTACTCTGCATATAAGTTAAATAAGCAGGGTGACAATATACAGCCTTGACGTACTCCTTTTCCTATTTGGAACCAGTCTGTTGTTCCATGTCTGGTTCTAACTGTTGTTTCCTGACCTGCATACAGATTTCTCAAGAGGCAGGTCAGGTGGTCTGGTATTCCCATCTCTTTCAGAATTTTCCACAGTTGATTGTGATCCAGACAGTCAAAGGCTTTGGCATAGTCAGTAAAGGAGAAATAGATGTTTTTCTGGAACTCTCTTGCTTTTTCGATGATCCAGTGGATGTTGGCAATTTGATCTCTGGTTTCTCTGCTTTTTCTAAAACCAGCTTGAACATCCGGAAGTTCACGTATTGTTGAAGCCTGGCTTGGAGAATTTTGAGCATTACTTTACTAGCGTGTGAGATGATTGTTCATACATAAATTATCATAAAATGTAATGTGATTGTAGTTCTTTACATTTTCTTCCCCTGAAGTTTATGATGGCTATGTTTTTTCATATGTGCCTATTATTACTTCTTCCCCAAACATTTTTTTCAGAATGTACATGTCTCTCTTGCAGAGCCACACTCATCAGATAATCTACTAGATTTACCCCCACCATGGGCTTCCCTGACTGCTCGGCTGATAAAGAATCCAGCTGCAAAGCAGAGACCTTGGTTTGATTCCTGGGTTGGGAAGATCCCCTGGAGAAGGGATAGGCTATCCACTCCAGTATTCATAGGTTTCCCTGGTGACTCAGAGGGTAAAGAATCTGCTTGCAATGAGCGAGACCTGTTTCAATCCCTGGATTAGGAAGATCCCCTGGAGGAGGGTATGGCAACCCACTCCAGTATTCTTGCCTAGAGAATCCCCATGAGGAAAAGAACCTGGCAGCCTACAATCCATGGGGTGGCGAAGCGTTGGACACCACTGAGCAACTAAGCATAGCGCAGCACCACCATGCAGACAGCTCTTTTGGAGCCTTTCATCGCACTCCTCCAGCCTGGGCTGGTTGACTCTAGGCTGTTGAAGAACTGCTCACCAAGAAACCACTCCTTCCAAATTCCCTCACCTCTCTCATTGTTTAGCTTCTTCTTTTTTGTATCTTGTGACTTCTGTTGTTTAGATTTAATTTTCTTAGTGTTGGCTGTGCTGAGTCTTCACTACTGTGAACGGGGGCTCCTCTCCACATGTGGTGCTCCAGCTTCTCATTCTGGTGGCTTCTCTTGCTGCAGAGCACAGGCCTAGGGTGCGCCAGCTTCAGTAGTCGTGGCACAACGACTGCATGGAGCACAGGTTCCGCAGTTCTGGTCCATAGTTGCTCTGCTATATGTAGGATCTTCCTGCATCAGCGATTGAACCTGGATCTCCTCAGTGGATTCTTTACCGCTGAGCCCCCGGAGAAGCCCTCTTGTGGCTTCATAGTTTGCTCCTTTCTTTGGCTGGAATTTATACTCTAATAGCTTTCTGGGAAACAATTCTTGAGAGAGATGTTACCTGAAGAGTACCTTGTATTTTAAAAAGTCTTTATGCTTTGTTTGATAATGTAAATGGGAAAGAATTCTAAGTTGGAAAGTATTTCTTCCTCAGAATTTTGATGACATTTTCTATGCCTCTCCCCCTTATTTTTGCTTTTTAGATGTCTGATGACATTCTTATTCCTGAATCTTTATTGTGTCCTCTTTTTTTTTTTTTTCTATTTAAACTTTTATGATCTTTTTGTTTCTGGTATGCTAAATTGTATGATGAAGTGCTTAGCATTTTGGGGGTACTTCATGGGCCTGTTCAAATTATAGGTTTATTTTCTTCAATTCTGAGAAAATTTCTTCTATTATATCCTTTATAGCTCCCCTTCCACTATTTTTTGTTGATATTCTCTTTTTTTGAAATTCCTACTTCAGATGACAAACTTCTCAAAAATACACTCTGATTTTACTGGCTTTACTTCCTATCAGTATTTAAAAAAGGAGGGGGGGATTTTTTGACTTAATCTTCCCAACCTTCTTATGAATTTTTAAAAACATTTTGTTTTTTTTCAAGAACTCTACCATTTTCTTTTTGAAATTCCCCTTATTTTAAGAGTGTCTTGTTGTATTGTATGAAGGTTATGCCTTCTCTAGTTTATTTAAAGTTGTTAATTATTACTTTAATAATTGCTGTTTGGTTCCTATTCCCTGTATTGTGTTTCCTCTGAATTCCTTAACTCTACTTTGTTTTTCTGCTTCTGTTTTTGTTTTTGTTTTTTTTTTAAATAAATATGGTACTTATTTATCCAAGCTGAATGCTTCCTCATTCACACTTGGTCCTCTACTGCTGCATCTGGAAGTCTACAAACTACATTTCTCAGGCTCCTTTGCCAGCTGGTCTCCTCTTAGGTTCTGTCATTAAGAGGGATTTGTGAGATTTCAGAAGTGAGAGGAAATGATACATTTTCTGCTTTTGGCTTACATAGTAGCAGACATTATAGTTTCTGAAATTTACTAGTGATGTATGGGTTGTGGTATGGCAACTATATACTCTGCAGCTGCTGCTAAGTCACTTCAGTCGTGTCCAACTCTGTGCGCCCCCAGAGACAGCC
>NW_011494784.1:2472073-2475316 GCF_000754665.1 Bison bison bison
CTCCAGAGACGGTAAATGGGAAATCAATTCACCTTACCAATTCTGTACTCTCTTGACAGAATTGATGTAAACCTTGCTCTATCCTTCTTGAACAAGATGGATAAATTACATTAATATGCTGTATATTTTATGTGAACTGCTAGAGAGAGAATCTAAGGGAATGTGTTGGATTTGAAATAGATTGGTAGCATCTATAGAAAACTTGTTTAAGACACAGCATTCTGCTTGGCAGCCTATGCTTGTCAGGAAAATGTTACATTTGAATTGGAAATAGGATTTGAGGCCATTTATTTCTCCTTATATGAAAACACATTCAGTGTTTTCTATTCATAGTAGATTGTAGGCCTTTCAAAGGTCACGAAATCTTGCTTCAGTTACATTTGTCATCAGGTTCATTTGTACTTCAGTGTGCAGTTACCCAGGTAACATATGCATATGTGTGTGTGTGTGTATCTAAGATCGTTAGTGCTAAACACTGTTGCCATATGGTTCACCAGAGTTTTTCCATGTTAATTACCTCTATGAGTCAATAAAGAGACAAAGATAAAGGCAGAAAAATTAGAACTATGCATTTTTTTGGTGCATGAGCATAACACAGTTCCCCCTACCCCCTGCCCATTGGTTAAGTTACAAAAGTTGGAAAACTCTTTTTAAAAAATATTTACATTTTGATTTTTTTATTTTAAAAATATTTATTTGGCTGCACCAAGTCTTAGTTGCGACACACAGGGTCTTTGATCTTTCCTATGATATACAGGCTGTTTAGTTGCAACATGTGGAGTCTAATTCCTTGATCAGGGGTCGAACCTGGGTCCCCTGCATTGGGAGCACAGAGTCTTAGCCACTGGCCCACCAGAGAAATTACCTGGAAAACTTTTATTTATTTATTTTTTAAAATTTTATTTTATTTAACTTTACAATATTGTATTGGTTTTGCCATATATCAAAATGAATCTGCCACAGGTATACACATGTTCCCCATCCTGAACCCTCCTCCCTCCTCCCTCCCCATACCATCCCTCTGGGTCATCCTAGTGCACCAGCCCCAAGCATCCAGTATCGTGCATCGAACCTGGACTGGCAACTCGTTTCATATATGATATTATACATATTTCAATGCCATTCTCCCAAATCATCCCACCCTCTCCCTCTCCCACAGAGTCCAAAAGACTGTTCTATACATCAGTGTCTCTTTTGCTGTCTCGTATACCGGGTTATTGTTACCATCTTTCTAAATTCCATATATATGCATTAGTTTACTGTATTGGTGTTTTTCTTTCTGGCTTACTTCACTCTGTATAATAGGCTCCAGTTTCATCCACCTCATTAGAACTGATTCAAATGTATTCTTTTAATGGCTGAGTAATACTCCATTGTGTATATGTACCACAGCTTGCTTATCCATTCATCTGCTGATGGACATCTGGGCTGCTTCCATGTCCTGGCTATTATAAGCAGTGCTGCGATGAACATTGGGGTACACGTGTCTCTTTCAATTCTGGTTTCCTCGGTGTGTATGCCCAGCAGTGGGATTGCTGGATCATAACGCAGTTCTATTTCCAGTTTTTAAAGGAATCTCCACACTGTTCTCCATAGTGGCTGTACTAGTTTGCATTCCCACCAACAGTGTAAGAGGGTTCCCTTTTCTCCACACCCTCTCCAGCATTTATTGCTTGTAGACTTTTGGATCACAGCCATTCTGACTGGTGTGAAATGGTACCTCATTGAGGTTTTGATTTGCATTTCTCTGATAATGAGTGATGTTGAGCATCTTTTCATGTGTTTGTTAGTCATCTCTATGTCTTCTTTGGAGAAATGTCTATTTAGTTCTTTGGCCCATTTTTTGATTGGGTCATTTATTTTTCTGGAATTGAGCTGTAGGAGTTGCTTGTATATTTTTGAGATTAGTTGTTTGTCTGTTGCTTCCTGGAAAACTTTTAAAGAGACTCTGGCCCACAGATTTTGAGTCAGAAGAGATTCCTGATCCAAGTCATTAGGACCATGTAAGTTAGACAAGAACTTTATTTTTTCTTGACTGTATATCTCAAAAAGCATATTATTTAATAAACTGTCAGCCAGTTACTCTGGAGTGAGAATTGTACTTATTCGAGCTGGGCAATCAGTGGCAATCAATATAAATTTCTATGTATGTGTTTGTAGGAATTTTTGCATGTTCTTTTCTGTATTTGTGCAGACCTATGTATGTAAAATCTAATGTTCTGTATAAATCTCCCCCTTTGGCATAGAGAAAAAATATTAGCTTGGGATTCAGAAGAACTGGGATCTAGCTCCAGGTCAGAGATAATTCTTGTACATGAAAAACCTCCTAGGAGACTTAACCAGAAGAATGTTTATCCAATATATTATTTATAACAATGAAATTTGAAAAAAAAAATACACTGAGTTTCCAAGAGTTGGGAATTTTAAAACAGATTATGTTAAATTTACCAAATAGAATTTTTTCAGCCATATAAAATACTGCTGTAGACTAATATTTACTGGCATAAAATTATATCTTCACATATAGATTTACTTTATAAAATGTTAATTCTTTTTGCCTATTTAACAGCTTTTACATTTTTGTTTAACAAATTTCACATATTTAGCATTTTTCAGACAACTCTTTAAAAAAAATATTGTTTTTCACCCAAGCAATACTAAATAAATATGCTTCTTCTCAACCCAGAGATTGAACCAAGTTCTCCTGCATTCCAGGCAGATTATTTACTGTCTGAGCCACCAGGGAAGCACACAAGGTGAAAAGTATGCTGGGATTGTTCCAACATGGAGGAGGTTCATGACACTGTACAGGAGGCAGGGATCAAGACCATCCCTGAGAAAAAGAAATGCAAAAAAGCAAAATGGCTGTCTGAGGAGGCCTTACAAATAGCTGTGAAAAGAAGGGAAGCAAAAAGCAAGGGAGAAAAGGAAAGATATACCCATTTGAATGCAGAGTTCCAAAGAATGGCAAGGAGAGATAAGAAAGCCTTCCTCAGCGATCAATGCAAAGAAATAGAGGAAAACAATCAAACGGGAAAGACTAGAGATCTCCTCAAGGAAATTAGAGATACCAAGGGAACATTTCATGCAAAGATGGGCTCAATAAAGGACAGAAATGGTAAGGACCTAACAGAAGCAGAAGATATTAAGAAGAGGTGGCAAGAATACACAGAAGAACTCTACAAAAAAGATCTTCATGACACAGATAATCACGATGGTGTGATCACTGACCTAGAGGCAGAC
>NW_011494784.1:2475526-2480043 GCF_000754665.1 Bison bison bison
ATGCCAAAGCCTTTGACTGTGTGGATCACAATAAGCTGGAAAATTCTTAAAGAGATGGGCATACCAGACCACCTGACCTGCATGTTGAGAAACCTGTATGCAGGTCAGGAAGGAACAGTTAGAACTGAACATGGAACAACAGACTGGTTCCAAATAGGAAAAGGAGTACGTCAAGGCTGTATATTGTCACCCTGCTTATTTAACTTATATGCAGACAGAGTACATCATGAGAAATGCTGGGCTAGAGGAAGCACAAGCTAGAATCAAGATTGCCGGGAGAAATATCAATAACCTCAGATATGCAGATGACACCACCTTTATGGCAGAAAGTGAAGAAGAACTAAAGAGCCTCTTGAGGAAAGAAGAGAGTGAAAAAGTTGGCTTAAAGCTCAACATTCAGAAAACGAAGATCATGGCATCTGGTTCCATCACTTCATGGCAAATAGATGGGGAAACAGTGGAAATAGTGTCAGACTTTATTCTTATGGGCTCCAAAATCACTGCAGATGATGATTGCAGCCGTGAAATTAAAAGATGCTTACTCCTTGGAAGGAAAGTTATGACCAACCTAGACAGCATATTAAAAAGCAGAGACATCACTTTGCCAACAAAGGTCCATCTAGTCAAGGCTGTGGTTTTTCCAGTGGTCATGTATGGATGTGAGAGTTGGACTACAAAGAAAGCTGAGTGGTGAAGAATTGATGCTTTTGAACTGTGGTGTTGGAGAAGACATTTGAGAGTCCCTTGGACTGCAAGGAGATCCAACCAGTCCATCCTAAAGGAGATCAGTCCTGGGTGTTCATTGGAAGGACTGATGTTGAAGCTGAAACTCCAATACTTTGGCCACCTGATGTGAAGAGCTGACTCATTTGATGCTGGAAGGGATTGGAGGCAGGAGGAGAAGGGGATGACAGAGGATGAGATGGTTGGATGACATCATCAACTCGATGGACATGGGTTTGGTTGGACTCTGGGAGTTGGTGATGGATAGGGAGCCCTGGTGTGCTGCGGTTCATAGGTTCACAAAGAGTCAGACACGACTGAGTGACTGAACTGAACTGAACTGATACCAAAATTGTCCCCAGTGATTATGGTGTTGGTTGGTGGATGCTTTTATTCTTATTATATCCAACTGCTTTTCCCTGCCCATTCTTTCCTTCTTTCTTCTTTTATTTGCTTAAGTGAAGAGATTATATTTGGAAAGATAAATTAATGTTCTTCCCTGCCCTGCTCTTCCCCTGCCCCCATAGATTTTGTACCTCTGTGTCAGCTTGATGTGTTATGAAATTCACCTTCATGCCATGGGAATGAGTAGACACAGTGTTGATCTTAACTTTTATTTTTGAAATTAAGCCCCTGCAAAGACATAAGTCTCATGCATAAAGGCTGGGTAGCATCTGGCTAGACTTGGACAGGGCAGAAGAAAATCAGAAGGAAAGCATGAAGGTCTGAGATGGACCATGTTCTAGAATTTGGAGAGAGGAGGAGAGTGACAGAACCTTCATTTCATCTGGGGATTTGCAAGCAGGAAAGGACTTCTTTCAGAGGAATTAAAATGTGTAGGTAGACAGAGTCACCTCAAAATGACAGTAGCTGTGATGTTGCTAGCTGCTGATTTAGGATTGTTCACATTTGAATGAGGAACAAAAGGAGGGAGAAAATGAAAGAGAGGGATAGGGTTGGTTTCTTCCTAGACTCAGAGATTTCTGTCTTAACCATAGATTAGTCAGGTTCTGGGTCAATAAAATCCTTTGATTATGTGCAGAATATTATCATCTCCAAATAATAACGATAACCAGCATTATAATAACAGAGGTAGATTTTCTGGAATTTGCCTGGCTTCAGAATACATTTACTGGAGAAGGCAATGGCACCCCACTCCAGTATCTTGCCTGGAAAATCCCATGGACAGAGGAGCCTGGTATGCTGCAGTCAATGGGGTCGCAAAGAGTCGGACATGACTGAGCGACTTCACTTTCACGCATTGGAGAAGGAAATGGCAACCCACTCCAGTGTTCTTGCCTGGAGAATCCCAGGGACGGGGTAGCCTGGTGGACTGCCGTCTATGGGGTCGCATAGAGTCGGACACGACTGAAGCGACTTAGCAGCAGCAGCAGCAGCAGCAGAATACATTTATAGTTGCTCTCTAGCTACTTTACAAATAAATGAAAATCAGTTTTGAAAGTTCAGAGATTCACAAGGCTTCATTTCTATTAAAACCTAATCTGAACAAAATATACCAATGTAGTTTCACATGAGGTTGACATGTGACTTCATTTCTAACCTGCCAAGTTACTTAATTTAAAAAATAGCATTGCACAAACAAAGTATCTCTTTATGCCTGTAGTAATGAACTCTGTCCTACTATTTACATCTATTAAAAAAATTACAACTCAAGGGTAAAAAATTTGCAAATATGTGTTGATTTCATTTCTCATGTTGTTTTACCTCCATTTTTCTTAGAGTTTATTCTGCATAAGTGAGTGAGTGAAAGTCGTTTAGTCATGTCAGACTCTTTGTGACCCGATGGACTATACAGTCTATGGAATTCTCCAGGCCAGAATACTGGAGTGGGTAGCCATTCCCTTCTTCAGGGGATCTTCCCAACCCAGGGATCGAACCCAGGTCTCCCACATTGCAGGCAGATTCCCTACCAGCTAAGCCACCAGGGAAGCCCTATTCTGCATATTCAACCCCTAACCCTGCACCCCAGGTGCTGACCCTCTTCCAGGTCATGAGCATCTACCTTGCTGCTTGATCCTTGGTTCCCTTCTTTGTCCCTGCCTAACTCTGCCTCTCATTAACATCTGGCCCTGTTACTCATGCCCTTCTCCTTGACCTCCCCCACCCTTTTACTTTCTCCACCATTCAGTTCAGTTCATTTGCTCAATCGTGTCTGACTCTTTGCAGCCCCATGGACTGCAGCACACCAGGCTTCCCTGTCCATCAACTCCCGGAGCCTGCTCAAATTTATGTCCATTGAGTTGGTGATGCCATCTAACCATCTCATCTTCTGTTGTCCCGTTCTCCTCTTGCCTTCAATTTTTCCCAGCATCAGGGTCTTTCCCAAGGAGTCAGTTCTTCGCATCAGGTGGCCAAAATGTTGGAGTTTCAGCTTCAGCATCAGTCCTTCCAATGAATATTCAGACTGATTTCCTTTAGGATTGACTGATTTGATCTCCTTGCAGTCCAAAGAACTCTCAAGAGTTTTCTTCAACACCTCAGTTCAAAAGCATCAGTTCTTCGGCACTCAGCTTTCTTTATACTCCAACTCTCACTTCCACACATGATTACGGGAAAAATCACAGCTTTGACTAGACGGACCTTTGTTGGCAAAGTAGTGTTTCTGCTTTTTAATATGCTGTCTAGGTTTGTCATAGCTTTTCTGCCAAGGAGTAAGCATATTTTAATTTCATGGCTGCATTTACCACCTGCAGTGATTTTGGAGTCCCCCCAAATAAAAGTCTCTCACTATTTCCATTGTTTCCCCATCTATTTGCCATGAAATGATGGGACCATATGCCATGATCTTAGTTTTCTGAATGTTGAGTTTTAAGCCAACTTTTTCACTCTCCTCTTTCACTTTCAACAAGAGGGTCTTTAATTCCTCTTCTCTTTCTGCCATAAAGGGTTGATGTTTCTCCTGGCAGTCTTGATTCCAGCTTGTGCTTCATCCAGCCTGGCATTTCACATGATGTACTCTGCATATAAGTTAAATAAGCCAAGTGACAATATACAGCCTTGACGTACTCCTTTCCCAGTTTGGAACAAGTCTGTTGTTCCATGTCTGGTTCTAACTGTTGCTTCTTGTCTTGCATAAAGACTTCTCAGGAGGCAGGTCAGGTGGTCTGGTATTCCTATCTCTTTAAGAATTTTCCATAGTTTGTTATGATTACACAGTCAAGGGCTTTGGTGTAATCAATAAAGCAGATTTCTGCAGTTCTCTTGCTTTTTCTGTGATCCAATGAATGTTGGCAATTCAATCTCTTGTTCCTCTGCTTTTTCTCAATCCAGCTTGAACATCTGGAAGTTTACAGTTTATGTTGGAGAAGGCAATGGCACCCCACTCCAGTACTCTTGCCTGGAAAATCCCATGGATGGAGCATCCTGATAGGCTGCAGTCCATGGGATCGATAAGAGTCGGACACGACTGAGCGACTTCCCTTTCACTTTTCACTTTCATGCATTGGAGAAGGAAATGGCAACCCACTCCAGTGTTCTTGCCTGGAGAATCCCAGGGACGGGGGAGCCTGGTGGGCTGCCATCTATAGGGTTACACAGAGTCGGACACGACTGAAGTGACTTAGCAGTAGCACAGTTTATGTACTGTTGAAGCCTGGCTTGGAGAATTTTGAGCATTATGTTGCTAACGTGTGAGATGAGAGCGATTGTGCAGTAGTTTGAACATTCTTTGGCATTGCCTTTCTTTGGAATTGGAATGAAAACTGACCTTTTCCAATCCTGTGGCCACTGCTGAGTTTTCCAAATTTTCTGGCATATTGAGTGCAGCACTTTCA
>NW_011494784.1:2480143-2481683 GCF_000754665.1 Bison bison bison
TGTAGTGATGCTTTCTAAGGCC
Source organism: Bison bison bison (assembly GCF_000754665.1). Taxonomy (NCBI): domain Eukaryota; kingdom Metazoa; phylum Chordata; class Mammalia; order Artiodactyla; family Bovidae; genus Bison; species Bison bison. Next base: position 2,480,166 of record NW_011494784.1, read on the forward strand.
CATTTGACTTCACATTCCAGGATGTCTGGCTCTAGGTGAGTGATTACACCATCATGGTTATCTGGGCCATTAAGATCTTTTTTTGTATAGTTCTTCTGTGTATTCTTGCCATCTCTTAATATTTTCTGCTTCTGTTAGGTCCCTACCATTTCTGTCCTTTATTGTGCCCATCTTTGCATGAAATGTTCCCTGGGTATCTATAATTTTCTTGATGAGATCTCTAGTCATTCTCATTCTATTCTCCACCATGGTTTCTTGGATTTTTTTCCTTTCTCTTTTAATCTTTCTTAAGAGGTCTTCTTTTTCCTTTTACGACTCATTAAATAGTGGTAATCTTTTGTCCTATGTCATTAGTTTTTTTTTCCCCTTGTCATTCATTCTCATATTCTTCCTGAGAGATCTCATTTATTTTTAAACCTTTGTTTGTTACTTCTATGCTGATTATTCTTGAATCTGCATCTTTGGTATAACTTTTTCTTTTGAGCTCCACATCTATGTCTGACTGCTCATTGGACATCTCCACAAGCACATCCTGTAATCTCTCAAACTTGATCTGGACAGAACTGAACCTCCTTCTCCATAAGCCTGTTTGTTGTATGCATCTCTGTCAGACCAAGCTAGAGCCCTGGATGTTCCCTTTAACTCCTTCCCTTCCCTTCATCCCCATCTGTATTAGTCTGCTTAGGTTGCTGTACCAAAATACCACAGTAAGGTTTTGGGTGTTGTAAGTAAGCAACAGAGATTTATTCTCTCAAAATTTTTTAGGCTGGGAAGTCCAAGATCAAGGTGCTGCCAGATTTTGTTTCTGGTGAGAACACTCCTTCTGGCTTGCAGATGGCTGCCTTTCCACTGTGTGCTCATATGGGAGGGAGAGGGAGACAGAGAAACATACAGAGAGAGAGGCAGAGAAAGCTCTCTCTGGTATCTCTTCTTATAAAGACATTAATCTCATCAGATCAGGTCATCCTTATGACCCCATTTAACCTTAATTAGTTCCTTAGAGACTCTGTCTCCAAATCTAGGCATACTGGGAATTGGAGCTTCAACATATGAATTGTGGGGAAACACAAATATTTGGTCAGTAACACCGTCCAGGAAACTCCAGTACTTTGGCCACCTCATGCGAAGAGTTGACTCAATGGAAAAGACTCTGATGCTGGGAGGGATTGGGGGCAGGAGGAGAAGGGATGACAGAGGATGAGATGGCTGGACGGCATCACTGACTTGATGGACGTGAGTCTGAGTGAACTCCAGGAGTTGGTGTTGGACAGGGAGGCCTGGCGAGCTGCGATTCATGGGGTCGCAAAGAGTCAGACACGACTGAGCGACTGATCTGATCTGAACTGATATTAGTGTCCACCTATGTCACACTATTTTTGTCATTTTGAATTCTGAACCACCTGTTCAGATGTTCTTCCTTTGTGTTATTTTATTTCAGGAACTGCTAGAAAGCCTTCAGGACTCCATTTCTCCTGTGGTGTTGTCAATTTGAATGGTAGGGGAGAGGAGTTACCCATC
>NW_011494784.1:2481783-2485936 GCF_000754665.1 Bison bison bison
GCTGGGATTCATGGGGTTGCAGAGAGTCGGACACGACTGAGCGACTGAGCTGAACTGAACTGAACACCATCCATCGGTCACCAAGGTTTTTCTATTCTTCCTAATAAATAGTGTTTAAAACAACTACTTCTTAACTCCTGTGGTAATTAATTTAATTCTGGACACCATTTCCTTTCACCCTATTGACCTCCTTCTTCCTTGTCTCCCTGCTTCTCGTCTACCTGGGTCCCATCCAGTCCCTATGCTGCAGCTTGGGTGCCCTTTCTCAGATGCAAACCTGATCATGTCACTCCTCTCTTGAATCTTTTCTGTGTCCCTCCATTACTGTCATGATGAAACTCAGATCTCTTAATCGCTTGCCAGGCCCTTTGTGAACTGGACCTTGCCTGCCACCCTAGTCTTACTGCTTCCCACGTTATATTTGATATTCCAGACTTAAAAACAGTCACAGTCCCCCCAAAGGACCATGCTTCCCCACCTGCCCTCTTGTCTCTCCCTCCCCAGGCCTTTGCACTGTCATTCTTTCTGCACTCCTCTTTTCCTTTCTCCTTCCTTGTCTCTTTCCCAGCAGTTCCAGAGTCCAATTAGTGTTTTTTCATCTCTCAGGTTTCAGCATTGACAGCACTTTCTCTGGAAGGCTTTTCCTATCCTCTGCAGCTGGGTTGGTGTCCTTCCTCCTTAGATACTTACCTGTCACTCAGTAATATGTCCCCAGAGGCTAGCACAGTGTCTGGCACATAGCAAACCTTCAATAATTATATGTTTGAAAATGAACGACTACATCTTACCTAACCTTTTGATAAGTTAATCAGTCAATAGAGCTCTTATGTTCTGGTTACAGTCTCTTCCAGCTATGAAGGAAAATGCGAACTAGACACATGTTATATCAACATGTGACTTAGGGGAGTTGGCTGAAGGTATCACAGCACAGAGCTCAGTGGGGTAGGAGCTAAAGGTCATGGCTACACCCAGGCTGGGTCAGCTACTGTGTAGGAGGAAGGTTAGTCTTTATATACCTTCATTCATTGCTCAGGCCCTCCTTGACAGCTCCCTGTCTCCATGGAAAAGAATGCCTGTAAACCTGAGTGATATTTGAAACAGTCAACAACTGCTATGCTTATATACATACACAAGTGAATAATAAAATGAGAAATGTATTTCTTATTCTCTAAACTAAATTTTATGTCATAAAATAAGTGCTATAAATTCTGGTGTAAATTGTTCATCTGGTTCAAATAATTACTAAATTGTTTGTTGATTTTAGAGAAATATTTTTTGTAGGTATCTAAATCATGTTCCACTTGGAGCCATGACTCTACATGGGGAACCACATCAAGGTCTTTCCAAAGACTTTCTCTTTGGCTTTGTTGTAGCCAGAATTGCCTGTGTTGGGTGTATATCCAGATGTTAGCACCTCCCCCATGGTGAGACCTGGGGACCTAAAGTCCCAGACCCCCCAGCTATGCCACCACGAGGCGACTGTCCACTGCTTGTTCTGTTTTCCAACCCAGGCCCAGGTGGAGCAGTGGATGGAAAGGGAGGCGGCTGCTGCTTCCACCACTGCCTTAGTCTGCTGAGAGGCCACCAGGGGTCGCCCTCACCTACTAATGCTTCCAGACCCCTACACTCGCCTTTGTGGTCCCAGCAGATACCAAAGTCTAGAAGTTAGCAACGCCTGAGATGGATGAGTATCTTTGTTGGCCTAAGAAAGTCCTAGCAACCTGAATCGCTGGCTTTCAGTATAGGAGGAGGGTTTGAGCTTTCAGTAGAGAGGAAAGTCCTACACAAAAATCTTTCTTTCTAGTAGGAAATACTTAAATACAGATCACTCAGCTTGGCATAAAGAGCCCTGGGTAATATGTTCCCGTCTGCCTCGCTGCCCTATGTCCTTCAAACTGGAGCTCTCCTTTTAATACACACTACACGTGCGCACACACACACTCACACACAGGCTCCTGTTTCTCTTATTGCCTCTGGACTCTTGCTTCTTTGTAAATTACTCTCCCTCTCACTCCCCCATAATTCTGCCTGTTAATATTTTATCCCTCCTTCAAGGCATATTTGACATGCTGCTACCTCCTATGAGGGGATTCTCGATCCCTCCAACCAGATTATAACCATTCTCTCATTTGAACTTCCACTTACACATTCTCTTATGACCTTGACCTTACTGAGCCATATCTTTTAAATTATCATTTGCATACTTGAAAAATCCTCTCCATTTTCCTAGACTGAGGATTCCAGAGAGAAATGTGTTGTACTTTTTCTTTTTATCCCCTGAAGATCCTACTGTAGTGCCTTTCAGCAGATATATAACACTTTTATTTTTGGTGGGAGTTGGAATTATTTTTATGTGATATATAAAAGTGTTATTGAGGAAAAGCTCTAGAACCAATGTGAAAGCTGCAGAAATAAATGTTTCCAGTTTCTGTATTTCTCTAAGTCTAGATTCTTCCTCTGCTGTAATGTGGATGATAAAGGTACTTGTGTCATAAGAGTGTTGTGTGGATTAAGTGACATCATATATTACTTAGCACAGTGTCTGCTGTGTAATAAGCAGTCAGTAAATGGCCATTGTTGTTCTTATTATCATTATCTTGCTCTATGGTATGATCTTCCAGAGATGGTAAAGTCTATTACACAGTTCTTCCTTCTTTCCCTGGTGGTATTGTTTATCCTTTCATTCAGCTTGTATTTTATGGAGTTTTATGATGTGCCAGGTCTGGGCTAGGGGCTGGAAATCCTGGCTTAGAACAAATACCAGCTATGGTTCCCACCTTCATAGAGATCTGAGTCTGGAGTGGGAGATGGATGTTTATCCAGCAATTGTGCTAGGAGAGGCACCTGGCCCCGCGGGAGCCTAGCTTAGGGAACCTTGACCTAGTGAGGTGTCTCTGAATTGTTCAGGCACCTCTGGCCAACAACCTGGAGAAGGGGTGTTTTAATCAGAGCTGGGACTGGGTTGAGGCATGTGAGGCCCTCATATTCTGTGAAAATTTTAAGAGGATCCAAAAAGACTCAATACTCATGATAATGTTTTAATGCAATGTTTAAAAAACTGAACTTAGTGCAGAATAATCCACGGTGAGCAAAGTATCACAATTTTGAATGAAGACAGGATCAGTAACAATTCTGTGCTAAGTGAAGCCTTATGCAAAATGAAAAATTAAATACTGATCTTCAGTCTTATCTTAGCCCTGAGTTACTAGTAAAAATAACTTTAAATGTTCCTTCTGAGCCAGAATCTGGAAAATTATGTACATTTACGTGGGAACTTCTAATACTGTCCAGCAGAGGGAAGCAATACCTAAGAAAATGGAGGATTTTTCAAAATCTCGTCATCACAGTTGTCATCATTATAAAATTCTTGGAATTACTTTATAGGTTAAAAGTTTTTGCAGTAGAAAAAGGATGTGCATTGGAAACTTTGTATGACTCTAGTGTTGGAGGACCAAGAAACTCTTATAAACTGCCTTAGTACATCATGCTTTCTTTTTTGATAGATATGTTTTTGCAGGTTTAATTTGAAATAAAATCCAGGACATATAAGTCACATGGTAAAGAGCTTTCTATAATTTTGAGGGGCACATTTTTGGAAGCAACGTTAATATTTGTATGGTTTTCTTTTTATATCTGCTTTTTCTTCTTTCAATATTAGCATTAGAGATTTGGAAGAGAAGTTTGATATCATGCAGAAGATCATTTGCCAGATAAACTAGTGCAAGACAGGCTGGGTTTATTTACTTTTTAATTAATTTGTTCATTCATTTATTGCCTCATTTATTCACAAGCATTTAATATTTACCATATGACAAGTACTGTGGTAGCGCTATGGATGCAAAGACTACTATAAGTCACAGTTATTGTATTTATGAACAACCGCTTAGGAGTAGGAAACACTAGCAGAAATAGACACTTAGGATACCTAGAGTAAGTGTACAAGGTGTGTGACAAACGCTTGGGGAGCAACTAACAAGTATTCATTTGTCCAGTTTACTCTTAGGAATACTTTTAGTGTCTAGTATATTAGACCTAAAGTACTTTGTTTTTATTTAACTGAGAGTCCCTTGGACTGCAAGGAGATCCAACCAGTCCATTCTGAAGGAGATCAGCCCTGGGATTTCTTTGGAAGGAATGATGCTAAAGCTGAAAC
>NW_011494784.1:2486198-2489356 GCF_000754665.1 Bison bison bison
GAGGGCAGGAGGAGAAGGGGACGACAGAGGATGAGATGGCTGGATGGCATCACCGACTTGATGGACGTGAGTCTCAGTGAACTCCGAGAGTTGGTGATGGACAAGGAGGCCTGGCGTGCTGCGATTCATGGGGTCGCAAAGAGTTGGACACGACTGAGCGACTGAACTTAACTTTGGCACAAAGTTTCTCTCTTATTAAACTTGATAATTTCCCCAGTTTCTAGTTCAGTGGGGGCATTCATCAACTATGGTATTGATAACTATCTGAGAGTCAAATCCTAAAGGCTGGCTTCTAGAGAAATCATCTAGGCACGCAGTTTGTTAACTGTGCCATAGGAGACTAGAGGGCAATGTAGTCTGTATCTCCTCCATCAAGTATCCTGGGGTACTTGGTGAATGTTCTGATTTCCTTTCATGAGATCCAGAGAATCAGATGCTGGAGGAACGGGGAGGCAGGGAAACCTACAGGCACACAAGAGCTGCAGATGGTTTTCATGTGTACTGAAGAGCCTCAGGGACTGTTCCCCTTGCCTCTCCCAGCTCAGAATACACTTCAACAAGAGTGCTTCTTTTAATTGTAAATTCCATGAATTCCGAGTCTCTGTTGTGTTCACTGCTGTATCTCCCATACTTTGAACAATGCCTGGTTGACAAAAGATATTTGTTGATTGAATGATGAACATACATAAATTGAGTATCTACCTAAGAGTTCAATTTGAATAAAACTTTCTTCTGGTAAAACTCCCCAAATTCCCAGGCCAAGAGTATGCATTATCCTATTTCTTTCAAGAAAGTAAATAGAACTGAAGGCCTTCAGGTAATTACATTGGGTGTAGAACCTAATTAACTGCATTTTCATTTCTTTCTAATAGTCATCTGTAAGGCACAAGGATCAATCCAGCATTTATCCCAGTAGAGACTGTGATTTGCGAATGTTAGATCACTGGTGCGGAGAAGGCAATGGCACTCCACTCCAGTACTCTTGCCTGGAAAATCCCATGGATGGACGAGCCTGGTAGGCTGCACTTCATGGGGTTGTGAAGAGTCGGACACGACTGAGCGACTTCACTTTCATTTTTCACTTTCACGCATTGGAGAAGAAAATGGCAACCCACTTCAGTGTTCTTGCTTGGAGAATCCCAGGGATGGCGGAGCATGGTGGGCTGCCATCTATGGGGTCGCACAGAGTCGGACACGACTGAAGCGACTTAGCAGCAGGAGCAGCAGCAGCAGATCACTGGTGAGCTTGATCTCTGGTTCAGCTGTCCTGACTTGTGGGCCAGAGCTTTTCGTGCTGGCTTGTCTGACACTCTTGATTTGAGGTGAAGCCATAATGATGTGATGTATGTGATAGATTGTCAGTGATGGAGCTGGAACCAGACTCTTCTACTTGGGCCCTTATGTTCAATTCTACATCTTTTCTAATTTTTATCTTGCTTTCGTGACTCATGTGCTTAGTTACACAACTGAAAAGTAGTCATTCATTCATTCTCTTATCTGTTCCTCCATGAATAAGTATTGATTGAGAAAATCTATCTAGGAATGCCTTTATCATTTATTCAGCTTTACAGACACAATTGGGTAGTCTTCATATATTAATGAGAAGAATCTAACTGCTATTTTATAATCTGACTTCCAGGTTTGTCTGTGTTTGTGTGGGTCCATTGCTAGAAGTGAAGTTCTTCGATAGCAAGGGGGATAGTCCATGATTCCTGAGTCTCTCTTCTCAATGTAATAGATATCAACTATTTTTTAAATGAAATATACAGATAAGCTTTCTTTATACAAATCAGGGGTTTAAAGCAGGGAGGTGGTAATAAGAAGGGAAGGGAGAAATGCAGAGTGAAAATAGCTGTTTGGAGATGGTCTTTGTGTAGGTTTTCCTCAAAGCATATTCTGAGACCAGGATTTGGGGGCAAGTACTTCTGTGGGAGGTACTATAAGGGACTGGGGAAATGAGACAGGAAAGGGAGGAAGGATAAGTCCTACCCTTCACAATAGGATGGACTGAGATTCCGAGTGTCACCCTGAGTGATGAGGAATTTTAGGTTATCTGCCACCTCCTACTCTCCTTAGTTAAGGGTTGCTCCAGGAGCATGTGCTTTCTGGTACTTTGAGTCTGTGCCTTACCTCCACTGTGTGGTCGGAGGATGCCCTCGAGTAAGGAGATGCTGCAGGAAGCCATAGCAGTACATGAGAACTGTCTGCAAGTGACCTCTTGGTAGGTGAAGAGGATATGGGCAGGACTTTGTGTGTGTGTATGCTTGATGTCTTCTGGCTAGGAATTAAAGTGGTAACTACTTTTTGACAAAGAAGGCAAAGTTCTGTTGATTTTACATATTTTATTTTATTGTAAAATATGTTGACATTCTAATAGGTTTTTTGAAAGTGGTAAAACATTTTACTTAAACATTTTCTAAAGGTAACTAAATGTATAAACCCAGACAGCTTTGAATTCTCAAACCAAGTACACTGTTGATAGCAGGGCTCTCATTTCAGAAGTGAACATCTTATGTATGACAGGGGTATACAATTAGTATAAATCTGTGTTTTTGTTGTCATTCTTTCTGGGATCCTGTATGTAGGCTACATTTTTTTTTTTTTGCAGTGATTTAGCTCACAAATACCTTCTATCCTGAGACACTGTTCAAATTACTGTTGAAGATGTAACTGGCCTTAGATGTTTAGTGCTACCCAATGTATATAAAATCAGAATGAATTTAGTGTTTCCTAGTAAGTACTAAGGTACTTATACTTATCTCCAATTATTTTGGTTCTTAAATCTCTGAAAACAACTCTTAAGAATAACTCTAGGTACAGGATAACAACATAAGTGTATTCTTATTTGCATAGTCTGAAATTTCTCTATTACATACACTGCATTATTTTACTACAAGTCAATATTCAGTTGGAGTCCTTTGAATATCTAAAAAAGCCTAAGCAAGATAAGAAGCATTAAATATGGTCTTATTTTCTACTTTAAAAAACTAATTTTCAGAGCAGCACTCATAAAAGCAAATAATCAGATTATTTACTTTATCTCTAAGTGTTTCCCAGATGAAACAGGCTGTATAACAATATACTGTGCAGTTTGAGTTGGATGTACATCAAAACCATTCAGTTCAGTTCAGTTCAGTCGCTCAGTCGTGTCCGACTCT
>NW_011494784.1:2489593-2490458 GCF_000754665.1 Bison bison bison
TGATTGATTTGAACCCCAAGTCCATCCGTGTTCTTTCTTCTGTACCACGCTATGTTACTAAAAAACCTTTTTTTGTTTGTTTGTTTGTTGTTGAACTGTGTGACATATATAATACAGTTTGATCACCAACATGCCCATTTGCCTGTTAGATACCCTCAGATTTCATCACATTCATTCTACAGCTGAGTGCTGGAAAGGAATTAACCTTTTTTCAACTTCTGCAAGTGGTAAAATTCTCAAGTGTTACTCAGATGAGTTTTACTTATAGAGATTAACTAGTCACAGCAGCCTCTGTTACAGTGATACAACAAAGTTGTGTGTTTTTTTTTTTTTTTAGAATAAGTTTGGGAATGTTCTTTCTTCTGCAATTTTTTGAAATTGCTTCAGAAGAATAGGTGTTATTTCTTCTCTAAATGTTTGATAGGATTTGCCTGTGAAGCCATCTTTTCTTTGTGGAGAGTTTTTATTTATTTATTTATTTATTTTGCCTCTTTCGTTTTATTTTATTTTTATTTATTTATTTATTTATTTTTAGTCTAGAATTTATTATTTCTGTTGCATTTTTGGCTATTTCCTTGAATTTATTTTTATAATGATTGACTCAATCTTTCCCTTTAAAGAGAATTTTTTTGTTGTTTCATAATATTTAGTAAAATGAACTCATTCTTTTTGGTATTCTTTTTTTTTTTTTTTCGTGCAGCATATATTTTATTAAAGTGAAAGGATAGAGAAAGCTTTTGACATAGACATCAGAAAGAGGTAGAAAGAGTACCCCCTTTTTTTTTTTTTCTTTTTTTTAAGTGGAATCACACAGTATTTGTTCTTTTGTGACTGGGCTTATTCCATTTAGCTATTTTCAAGGTCT
>NW_011494784.1:2490558-2499448 GCF_000754665.1 Bison bison bison
CAGTTTATTGTGATCCACACAGCCAAAGGCTTTGGCATAGTCAATAAAACAGAAATAGATGTTTTTCTGGGACTCTCCTGCTTTTTTGATGATCCAGCAGATGTTGGCAATTTGATCTCTGGTTCCTCTGCCTTTTCTAAAACCAGCTTGAACATCTGGAAGTTCACGGTTCACGTATTTTAAAAGCTCCACTGGGAAGATGAGAACCAGAGTCAAGAAGAAATTTACTCTTTGAAGAATACCAACAAGGTAAAGCCAACTATGTGAGAAAAACATCTTTTGAAAAAATATCAACTACATTTAATATTAGATTTCTGTTAGGCCATCTAAAGCTGAGAATTAGTGATGAAATTACTAAGTAGGAGATAAAGTTGGGAAGAGACTGTTTATTCTCAGTTGATCTTCTTTTACTTGTGACATCTTGCTTATTGTTAGAAGAATAATAATTGCTGCCTTTGTTAATTAGAACTCTGTGAGATATAAGTTACAGAAGCCCAGTCTTCAGCATAGCCAAGTATGGGAAGGGTGAAGCTACACAATTGGATAATTAGAACCAAGGACTTGAATAATGTCAAGATTCTCTTAGTCCCTCCCTTGGACTTTTATTTGGGTTCAACTTTATTTATCTTTCTTAGCACAGGCTTTGCCCTCATGTCATGAAATATGACCATTGCTAGTTCCCATGGTTTACATCTTTAATTTCATTCACTGGAAAGAGTCTGATTTACTCAAGTACTTATGAAATACTTGCATAAGTACTCCTCAAACTGGGCAAGGACATTCCCTGATTGAGTGTGGGACCCCTCAGCCTTGGCCAGAGTGAGGTTCCGTTGCAGAGTACCTACAACATTTCGGTACCTTCAACATTTCAACATTTCAAAGCCTGAAATGTTGTAGGCTCCATATATATGATCTCTAACGAAGGGACTTTTGCAAGGTAAGTTATCTTCTTCTTTTCCATAACAGACTTAGGTTAAATCATCCAGAGTTACAATGATAATAAATGATTGATTTGAACCCCAAGTCCATCCGTGTTCTTTCTTCTGTACCACGCTATGTTACTAAAAAACCTTTTTTTGTTTGTTTGTTTGTTGTTGAACTATGTGACATATGTTTGATCACCAACATGCCCATTTGCCTGTTAGATACCCTCAGATTTCATCACATTCATTCTACAGCTGAGTGCTGGAAAGGAATTAACCTTTTTTCAACTTCTGCAAGTGGTAAAATTCTCAAGTGTTACTCAGATGAGTTTTGCTTATAGAGATTAACTAGTCACAGCAGACTCTGTTACAGTGATACAACAAAGTTGTGTTTTTTATGTGAGTCTCAGGTACTCAGTTTTTTTCCCCTTCAAAAGTTCACTGAGCCTGACAGTGTTGAACTTTGCCTGGGTCCTGAAAACATCACAGTTAAGAAAACCACTCACTCTTTCGTCTTCTGGGAACAGCTTGCCACAAAGAACCACACTTCTCTATATGACTGAGACACGACTTGCTGTCTTCACTGTTTCTCATGAGTCTTAGAGGACTCTCGGCTGACTCCTTTGTTCACCTGTGATAAGGCGGAACACTGACCTATCTCCTTTGGCCTGAATCTGCTGACAATGCCAGACACACTGTCCAACTTTCCATGCTTTGTCTCATGAATGATTAGCTCAGTTCTTTGACCCCTAAAAACTAGTCAGACACAGAGATAAGCATTTCCTGGTTCACATAGAACAAAGAGGGGTGTGTGTGTGTGTGTGTGTGTGTGTGTATGTATGTGTGTGTATCTGTATGAGTCATTGTTCTAAAAGGAACATTGGAAGTTTATCCAAACAGAAGTAGCATACCTCAAATTTTACAATAGAGAAGTCCAGTACTGAATATATACTGGTGCTACCACCATCAATTCAGAGTCACACTGAGTCTCCTTAGAAACTTGCATCCTGAGGACTGAGAGAGTTTTATGACCAGATCCATCTAGATTTTCTTTCATTCTTGCTCCTACCATTTGTGTGTTTGGACCTGTCTATACTAGGAGCACCATGTCTTTATTAAGTACCAGCAGCAGCAACAGCAGCAGCAGTCTTTATTAAGTAGAAATGGCAGTCTGATAAAAAATTGTAATTGATTATCATCAAATCAGTTTCTCAAAAACTTCCAAAAGAATCCTTTTTTTTAAATAACCCATAGTTATGCTTCTTAAAACCCCTTTCCCCCATCTATCATTTTGTCACCAGAAGTCTTTCAATTGACTTCAGTTATTCTCTCCTGCACCCCATATACCCAATGACACTGTGGAGACAAGTAGTTAATTAATGTGTCAGCAGGTATGGTGTTCCCTCCTCTCTCATCCTCTAAGGAAACTTCTGTCTTTGAGAGCTTAGTTTCTTGGCTTTGTGATGCTGAATCAAGATAATTTTCCAAGAATGGGAAAAACCTGGATAGTGCTGAGGTTTACTCATGGGAGAAAAAAGAATAACACTTAAAGGAAAGAGGATGAATGGGGATACATGTGGGGAGGAGCAGAGGAACATCAAAAAATTACAACCTCTGTGACTCAGTTTTCTCAACACAGAACTTTGTCTATAGTAAATTCCAAGAAACTATCTGAAACAGATAAATGACTTCCAATCATTTCTTTTTAAATCAATGGAATCATTAAAAAAATATCTTAAGTGAAATTTTATTAAACAGAACATAACCAAAGTTTGGACAAGGATGATGGATACCATCTGTGTACTGTGCTTCTTTCCTGGCAAAGACAGTTTGAGAACTGGTTAGAAATTCTAGCTCAGTGGTGGTAGATGCTAGTAATTTTTAAAATTAAGGAACAAAATATTTTTGAATGTTAAAAATTATGAGGACAAATATTTTATTAAATATGTATTAATACATATTTTATATATTTATATAGACTCAATGGACATGAGTTTGAGCAAGCTCCGGGAGAGGGTGAAGGACAGGGAAGCCTGGCATGCTGCAGTTCATGGGGTTGCAAAGAGTTGAACACGACTGAGTGATCAACCTAGATAGCATATTGAAAAGCAGAGACATTACTTTGCCAATAAAGGTCCATATAGTCAAGGCTATGGTTTATTCCAGTGGTCATGTATGGATGTGAGAGTGGGACTGTAAAGAAAGCTGAGCGCTGAAGAATTGATGGTTTTGAATTGTGATGTTGGAGAAGACTCTTGAGAGTCCCTTGGACTGCAAGGAGATCCAACCAGTCCACTCTAAAGAAGATCAGCCCTGGATGTTCTTTGGAAGGAATGATGCTAAAGCTGAAACTCCAGTACTTTGGCCACCTCATGCGAAGAGTTGACTCATTGGAAAAGACTCTGATGCTGGGAGGGATTGGGGCCAGGACGATAAGGGGACGACAGAGGATGAGATGGCTGGATGGCATCACTGACTTGATGGACGTGAGTTTGAGTGAAGTCCGGGAGTTGGTGATGGACAGGGAGGCCTGGCGTGCTGTGATTCATGGGGTTGCAAAGAGTCGGACACGACTGAGAGACTGGACTGAACTGAACTGAACTGAACTGAGCGACTGAACAACAAAAACATATTTTATATATTTTAGCATCTCCCTGTTTACTCACAGAGTTTTAAATATGCCAGTGTTTTAATGTGGTCATGCCATAGTTTTTTCCGGTTCATAGAAAGAATCACATCATGTCATTAAAGGCTCAAAATTGATCTGAGATACTTTCATAAGCACAGTAAACTGTGATCTTCAGGTTATCAAAAAATTGACTTCCCATTAAGCTTTTTTTTCCATTGAGTTTCCTGTTATCTGTCATGTTAAAGGTAATGATCTTTCTCCTTATTTCTTACACATGGGTAAATTCTCTGGCTCTCCTGAATTTGTTTCATAAATACCCAAACAAATAAAAACCCAGATGGTCTAATTAAATTGTGTGGCATTTAGCTTCTGGGGTTATAACACATAGCACAGGGCTCCAGGTCAGGGGGTCTGTTAGTAGCAGGGACTAAATGGCAGGCTCAGAAGTGCCCAATGGGACCTTGAGAGGGCTCCACAATTTTGTAAGATGCCATCACTTTGAATGAATTAAGAGATTACTTATTTAATTGAAGGAGTCTGTTTAGTCAGTCTATTAAGTAAGTGTAGTATACTAATAAAATGGGACTGAACCTGGAGTTTAACTGTGAAATTAATTTATCCTTGTTATGCATGACTCTCATTGGCCTAGATAACTAAGAATTACACTCCTTTCCTAAGGAAAAAACAGTTCTAGTTTGGGGGAGATAAGAGCATTTGATGAGAGAAGAAGGGACATGGAATTTCTTAGCAGTCCTCTCCCATTCCTACCTCAGTTAGGGAAGAGTCCAGGGTCTGCAATCGCAGAGCCAACCTTCAAATCACCTACTTGACTTTAAAAAGTGAGAGGCATATTTTGCTTTATGTTTAAACTCTTGACCCCTGATCATTATCAGGTAAGAACCATATCAATTACCATAACTGTAATTGCATTGCTTTTAATATTATCTAGAAAATCATGCGCATTAATAGTGGAGCTTTTTATCTCTGCTGAAGAACAATTACTCCTAAAAATTTATTATTCTCTGAAAGTAGATGATTTTTGTTTCATTTTTGTGTGAAAGAATCCAAGGATTGAAGTACTTTAAAAAATTGTTTTGGGGAGAAATACATTGTTTCTTCAACAACATGATCTTTTAGTGCAGGAGCAATTTTGCATTATAGAAATGCAAATGTTCCTTCCTTCAGGATGAATGTGTTTATTTCTTCACTGATGATCAGCCCCTTTATCTGGCAGGGATGTGATAAGCCCAGTTTGACTACTTATATGTTTTGTTTTACAAAGCTTTATAGTTCCTATGCTATTTCATTTTGCCTGTGGGCTGTTAACAGCTTAAAATAATTATTTTAATATCTGGAATTGATAGGAACAGTCTAAAAAGAAATACAGCATTGTTTGAATTATATCTCCACTTAGAAGGTAATGGCTGTAATAAGATTAAACTCGTATATGAATTAATCATATTGCTGCTTCATCTTTTCAGTGAATATCTCTTGAAAAACGTACAAAAGAACACAGCAAACTTGTAGGTCGTGCTTGCCTTAAATCTTTGGTTGTAATATACTTGTTGTTGAACGTATAGCAATTATCTTTACTGAGGACCACCATGGTAAGATAATATTTATAAAGTTTCAGTTATAAAATGGATTTCTATTTATTCTATGGTTTCCAAGGCCAACTGCTGGAGTGTTTCTTTTGCTTAATATAGTTAAATTCTTGGTAAAAAGATCACTTTCTTCAATGAAGAAATGAATGTAATTCCTTTTTCTTTTATAATCCCTTTTTTTCTCTAGATTTTTTTTTTTCAGCAGCACTTCCCCTCAATGTTATTTCCTTTCTCCGAAAACTAGCCCAACTGGATGTATTTTAGGATATATTCTCAGTGAAATAATAATCAGAAATATGACCACACATTATCATGGTTGACTTGACTCTATGTTTGAGTATAGTATCTTAATATCAACTATGGCATGAATAAATCTTTTACATTTGAGATTTTAAAGAAAACGGAGGTAAAATTCACAAAACATAAAATGAGCCATTTTAAAACAAGAAATTCAGGGGCATTTAGTACATTTACAATGTTGTGCAACAAATGCCACTTCTGTCTAGGTCCAAGGTATTGTCATCACCCAAAAGGAAACCCCTACCTGTTAAGCAGGCACATATATTTACCTTATATATACATATATATTTCCTTCCCCTTGTCCCTGGAAACCACCAATCTGTGTTCTATGTCTATGGATTTACCTATTTTGGGTATTTCATATAAATGGAGTCATGATTTGTCCTTTTGTGTTTTACTTCATTCACTTAGCATGATACTTTTGAGAGTCATTCACATTGTAGCATGAATCAGTACTTCATTGCTTTTTATGACTGAATAATATTCTACTGTTTGTATATATCACAATTTGTTTATCTATTCATCCATTGATGTGCATTTGGATTGCTGCCTTTCCATCTTTTGACAATTGTGAATATGAACATTGCTGTTATAAGCAGGGTGTATAGGTACTTGTTTGAGGAGCTCTCTTCAGTTCTTTTAGGTATGTAACTTGGAATGGAATTGCTGGGTAATACAGTCATTCTTCGTTTAATTTTTGAGGATTAGAATTTTTATTTCAAATTTTTGGCAGATATTTATATCAGTAATGCTTCTGTGCTTGATTCATCTGTTGACTCACTAGGCAAACTTAAATAAGATGCTCAACTGAAGACTGTGAAATGAATGAGCTATGTAATAGAATGTGAACAACAGTACTCACCTTAAACCAGGGCAAGTAGGATGCTTGCCTGGGTCCCCGACCTCAGAGGGGACCATGCTTTAAAATGCCATCCTTACTAATTTGTAAGACCCTTTTGGGCCTGGAGTTGGCCAGAATTGCAGTACAGATGGGATTGACCAGATGCTCCAGTGAACTCATGTCTGTCCTGGGGCTCTGTGGCTAGCTGACTCCAGGAGGGCAGCAGATTGCCCCCATTTGTGTGTGTTTGTGTGTGTGTGTGTGTAATCATAGAGATTGTGCCACAAGAATGATGCTGACATGTTAGCATATGTGAGAGTTTGTGTGACTCTCATCACACCACACTCAAGATGAGCTCTGGTCTTGATTTCCGATGGTCCACCTTGAACTTGAGCCATGTGTGTGGGCTTGTGTGTCTTCTCTTGCTCACCCATGTGTCTTGACTATAATGTCACCTCAGGTTTCTACAGCACATAATCATGACTAGGTGTCCTTTGCCCTGGATGCCCCCTCCATTAGCACCCAAAGCGGTCACTCCACCTTTCTGGTGCTCCCCACCACTTGTCCGACAGCTCTGGGCATACCTGCCTATGTTCTCTATGAGCTGTCAAGACCTTTCATCTGAACACTGGTGGACCCTTCCAAACCATGTTCTTTCTGGCCTGCAGTTGATATGCTGACACTGTGCTCTCTCAGGTTGGTCATAAGGGTTGAATCTTCCTTGTGTATATGGATCAGCTCCTCTTACAGCACGCGTGGACACCCACCTGTCCTCCTTATAGGTAATAGTGTGTGGGATGCAGGTGTGTGGTTAATGTTGAGAGAGTTCACAGTCTAAGAATGCAGTGATACTGAGGAAACCAGAATTGAAAGAGACACGTGTACCCCAGTGTTCATCACAGCACTGTTTATAATAGCCAGGACATTGAAGCATGCCGAGGTCCAGCCCTGGCTGATCCAGGGAGTTCAAAGCGGGGATGGCGTTGGCGAGGATCAGGATACAATAACTTCAATTAGATATTAATTAGAGATGTAAAGAGTAATAGAGTGAGGATAGCTCAGTAGGAAAATTCAGTGGAGAAAAGAGGCTGAGTAGCTTGGTTTACGCGGGAGACCAATAAAACTTCAAGACAAGAAGTTTGCACCACTTATGTAGGCCACAGGCGTCCTTCCGTTCTCCCGAAGGAGAGGAGACACTGAGGCCTCCCCAGTAGGATCTTAGAAGCCCAGGCATAATTAGTAAGCTTGGTGGGTTCTGCGCTCCAAATAGAGACTCAGCCAGAGTTTGAGAGAGAGAGTGACATGGGGAGACTAGTATTTCGAGAAACTGATCCCAATTCTTTATTTTCCATGGTCTACTTTTATACACTGAGATGTTATGCAAAAGTCACATGGGGTCAGCAGTCCTGACTTTTATCAAAGTCAGGTGCTTCATACAAATGTATACAGAAGTCTTAGGGGTGTTACATCATCTTCTGGCCAGGGGGCCTGCTGACAATTTATGGCCCTCTCCTTGTGGCAGCAGTCAGTCAACCAGGACACTTATTTCTCCAGGGGTGATTATTCTTAAAAAAGACTCCACCTTCCAAAGGTACCAGATAAAGTTACATTCCTATAGGGTGAGAGTGTAGTGGGTTTTAATTAAGGAAAGAATTTACTTAGCCTAAGGTCTAACGTGATTAATATCAAAGGTTAATACTTATTTCTTCTATATATTCATTAATGTGTGTAAGGGCAGGGGATGTGGAGACTTAGCAACAAACATTGGCTCAACAGATGAAAAACCCTTCACCAATATAATTTCTAATCAGCCTACTATACTTATACTAATGGTTTTCTAACTTTTCTAAGGAACCTGTTTTTAGAAGGTTTAAAGCATCTCGTGCCTCTCAAGGTTGGGAGGCTGTGAGCAATCACATGTGGCCGAACAAGCCTGTCAGGCAGGCTAGAGAACCTTCAGAGGAGTTTGTAGGTTAAAACACTCTTGTCACGCCCAGGAGTTTTTATTAACTGGAGCTCTAAGTTAACTCCTTCTCTGAAAGAGGTGGTGGGGGACAGCCCCCCATAAAGTCAGAGGTGTAGGTGAGAGCACAAAGTAGTAAAGCAGGCAGGCTCTGGTTATGGGGTAGATGCTCAAGGATTTCCAGGGGGACTTCTGAGGCTCCATCCCGCCTTTGCATATGTTGAGCCTCCTTCCTCATGACCTTTGCCACAGGCGGAGTGCCTTGCGCTGGCCCCCAACAGAAGCAACCTAGATGTCCCTCAGCAGAGGAATGGATAAGAAAGCTGTGGTACATATACACAATGGAGTATTACTCAGCCATTAAAAAGAACATATTTGAATCAGTGCTAATGAGGTGGATGAAACTGGAGCCTATTATACAGAGTGAAGTAAGCCAGAAAGAAAAACACCAATACAGTATACTAACACATATATATGGAATTTAGAAAGATGGTAACAATAACCCTGTATACGAGATAGCAAAAGAGACACTGATGTATAGAACAGTCTTTTGGACTCTGTGGGAGAGGGAGAGGGTGGGAAGATTTGGGAGAATGGCATTGAAACATGTGTAATATCATATATGAAATG
>NW_011494784.1:2499548-2523124 GCF_000754665.1 Bison bison bison
TGAGTCGCCAGTCCAGGTTCGATGCACGATACTGAATGCTTGGGGCTGGTGCACTGGGACGACCCAGAGGGATGGTACGGGGATGGAGGAGGGAGGAGGGTTCAGGATGGGGAACATGTGTATACCTGTGGTGGATTCATGTTGATATATGGCATAACCAATACAATATTGTAAAGTTAAAAAATAAAATTTAAAAAAAAAGAAAAAAAAAGAATGCAGTGATAACAAGGAAGACATAGTTGGAATATGATTATGGTTAGTGTTATCAGATTTTGAGTGATAAATTTAAAGTGACTAGAAAATAAATTTTTGTTCACATTTTCCCCTTTTACTCTGGGTAAAATCTTATGTTTGTGATCATCCTCAGTGAACCACAGTAATAACAACCTTTGAGAGAATTGTTAGAAGCCAACTTCATGGGCAAAGCAATGGATGATTCAGCATTGAGTAATGAAATAATCAGCACTAAATTAATGGTATTAGAGAACTGCAAAGGCAAGACAATTGTTTCAATACAAAGAGTTTCTGGAGCGTTAGGGCATTGTGAATTTGTGTGGCTACTTTCTCTCATGGTGAGGGATAGGACATTTTCTAGTCATCAGGCATTTGACAGTTAAAAAAGGAAGAAAGAAGATAAGATGTACTTGAATAGGAATAAATGGTGCCTAGATACACTGAAGAATCTTCACATACACTGATTGGACAATAAGTTAATTTAAAGTATGTTTCTCTACCCATTATCCACTATACTTTGTGGATCCATAATTTTACAGTACATTTAAAAATCAAGTATTGCCCAAGGCCCTGCCTGCCCTAGAGTGTGGTCCTAGTGAACAGTGCTGTGGGCTTGTGTAAACTAATGGATGCTTTCTGTAATTAAGCCTATAGTTTCTCAAATGATGGAGAAAGTAGTCCTCTCCAAACTGAGATCGATCTTCATTTCAGGTTATGAAAAGAATACAGCACTCAAAATCAAATTATAAGTAATGTCAAAAGAGTCTAGGTCATGAGGAATTCTAGGTCTTGTTTATAACTTGGACACTGTTTCATACTGAGACTTGTTTAGAGAGGCTACTATTTAGTAGCGAATCACTTTGAAAGAGCCAAGACCAGACAAAGTAATACTATTTATGAAGCCATTGCAACAGTTCTGGAGGAGATAATGAGAGGAGTGGTACAGAGAATGAACACAAATAATGTTCTCTATAATGCAACTTATTATGTTTTAAAATTGAAGGTATTCAGTTATTCATTAACATGAAACTGATTAAAATGTAGGATACATTCATTCAATAGAAAATAATCCAATTATTATAAGTGATGTAGATCTGTATTTGATATGGAAACATCACATTGTTTTTTCAAGTGAAAAACAGACTATAAAACAGTTTGCCTAGTGTAATCTCATCTTTTGGGGCGGGGGTTAACTCTTTCCCTATATGCATTCATACATTTACACAAAAAATGTTTCTGAAAATATATATACCAAAATGCTAACAGTGCTTGATTCTGCATGGCTGGATTAAAGGCAGTCTTAAAAAAAAATGTCCACCCCTGCAACCTATAACCTATATACAAAATAAACTGCTATAGCCTTATTAGGAAAAGGATATATTATATATAATTGATATAATATAGGGATATATTATATCCCTATTAGGATATAATAAGACCATCAAATATTTGCTATTCAAATGAATATGGCTTTATATCCCTATCTAAACATATGAAAAGTTCATTATTCTTCAGAAGTTCTCCTCTCTGATATTTCCCAGGACTCCCAGGTTTACTTACCAAGTCCAAAGGAGTCAGTTAAGGCTGAAGAGTCTAGCCTCTTTGCTGCCATTTCTGCTTCTGTTGGGACACAGTGTAACCTCCAAGATCAGGTACTTGGAGCAGGTCTTTGAGCAGGACTCTGTCCTTGGCAGGAATCATGGTGGTCGTTGAGGCCCCATTGGCCATAATTCTGGTCCTGCAGTCATTCCTCAGGATGCTAGATCAAGAACTGTTCTAGCTCCAACTTCTTGTGTTCAGGCTCATCCCTTTTCTTCCACTTTGCTTCAAATGCAAACACAGCTGTCTTATTTAGCTGGCTTAAATGATAGTCCTGTATAAACGTTCTAATCCAGCCTGAGTAACACAATAGTCTGCAGCACATTTTTCAAAATGTGGATCATTTAGTCATAAATAGCCCAATGTGATTGAATATATGTCTTATGTAGGTGATGGGAGCATGGAGATCCTTATATACCATAGCGATGGTCTCTCCTCCAGGACCTCTTTTTGTTTTCCCTCCTCAGGGCAGAGTCCAGTTACACAAATCCTTAGTTTTACATGGTTAAATTCAGTCAACAGCTCAGTCAGTAGTTGTTGCATTCAGATACAGGGTGACCTCCCAGTTTTCTCCAAAAGCAATGATTGGATGATTATCTTATATTGATGTATCTAAAGGATATATCTTGGTAGTTTTTCCATACATAGGACAGCTCCAAAGGTCTTCTAAAATGTTCAGAAACTCCCTAAAAGATGATTCTCTTTTTAAAGTAATAAAAAACATTAACAAAGTACTTTGCTGATCATTAGTCTGGCTGATGTTTATTGCAGCAATAAGGAGGCTGTAATTTCATGACTTCCCTCATTAAAGAGGAATAATTGATTATCTTTCAAGTAAAAGAAAGTGAGTAGTCCTTGTAATTAAAGGAAAATGTGTTTAAGTTTTCCAAGTACTATGAGTTTTATGAATGACCTAACCTCAAGTCTTAGAGTTAGCTGTCTTTAAAAATTAAATTTGTATTTTTATGAAAAGAATGGATATGTATAGCTAAAATATCAAATAATGACCAAAAGCTTACAAAATCCAAAAAGACTTCTATTTTATCTTACTATTTTTCTTTTTAGATCTTTATTTTCATTCCCACCCATCTGTCCTCACGATTGCTGATCTACTTTCTAGAAGCATCTGTCTTTTAAAAAAATTTTTTATTGGAATATAGTTTGTTTTCAACATTGTGTTACTTTCATGTGTACAGCAAAGTGAGCACATATACATATGTGTGTGTGTGAGTGCTAAGTTACTTCAATCGTGTCTGGCTCTTTGTGACCATTTGGACTGTAGCCCATCAGGCTCCTCTGTCCATGGGATTCTCTAGGCAAGAATACTGGAGTGGGTTGCCATGCCCTCCTTCAGGGGATCTTCGTGTCCCAGGGATTGAACCTGCATCTCTTACGTCTCCTGCATTGGCAGGCAGGTTCTTTACAACTAGTACCACCTGGGATGCCCCACATATACATATATCTACTCTTTTCTAGATTTTTTTCCTTATAGGCCATTACAGAGTATTGAATAGAGTTCCTTGTGCTATACAGTAAGTGCTTATTAGTTGTCAGTTTTATAGATAGTAGCGTGTATATGTCACACAGCAGCAGGAGCAGCATGTATATGTCAATTCCAGTCTCCCAATTTATCCTCCCCCATCCGTTGGTAACCATACATTTGTTTTTACATCTGTAACTCTATTTCTGCTTTGCAAATAAGTTAATCTCTATCATTTTTCTAGATTCCACATATAAGTGATATTGTACATTTCTTTTTTTGTCTGACCCACTTTACTCAGTATGATAATTTCCAGGTGTGTCCATGTTGCTGCAAATGGCATTATTTCATTCTTTTCTAATGGCTCACTAATATCCATTCCTCTATTGATGGCTTTTTGGTTGCTTCCATGTTCTGGATATTGTAACTAGTGCTGGAGGCATCTATCTTTAATTTTTTAACTTATGTCTTCTATGTTTATCTCCATATTTCCAAAAATTATAGTTTACATCTATCTCTTTATTCTGCAATCTTAGACATTTATTGACTTCTTGTTATAAAAGATGAGAACTTTAGCTCTTTAGCAGCTTCCTCTTTTTATCCACTCATTGTTTCATGTATTAATAATTTGGGTAAATCTATATTCAAGTAATTTTATTTTCTTTCTACTATAACCGTTTATATTTCCTGGAGATAATAACGCTCTCTCTTTACCTCTCTCTCCTTCCCTCCCTCAGTTCAGTTTAGTTAAGTTGCTCAGTTGTGTCGACTCTTTGCGACCCCATGCATTGCAGCACGCCAGGCTTCCCTGTCCTTTATCAACTCCTGGAGCTTGCTCAAACTCATGTCCATCAAGTAGGTGATGCCCTCCAACCATCTCATCGTCTGTCATCCCCTTCTCGTGCATTCAATCCTTCCCAGCATCAGGGTCTTTTCCAATGAGTGGGCTCTTCAGATCAGGTGGCCAAAGGATTGGAGCTACAGCTTCAGCATCAGTACTTCCAATGAGTATTCAGGACTGATCTCCTTTAGGATGGACTGGTTGGATCTCCTTGCTGTCCAAGGGACTCTCAAGAGTCTTCTCCAAAAGCATCAATTCTTTGGTGCTAAGCTTTTTTTATGGTCCAACTCTCACATCTATACATGACTACTGGAAAAACCATAGCTTTGACTACATGTACCTTTGTTGGCAAAGTAATGTCTCTGCTTTTTAATATGCTGTCTCGGTTTGTCATAGCTTTTCTTCCAGGCAGCAAGTGCCTCACTGCTCTCTCTCTCTCTCTCTCCCACTTTTTAATTTGCTTATGTACATTTGAAACCATGGGTTAGTTTCCCTCACCCTCCAATACTATTGTAAAGTATCTCAATTAAATTTCCACACAAATTTGTCAGCTAAAATTTCAGTTTTATATTTATCCCATGAATATTTTTTCTCAAGTCCCCTTTCCATCTGCTCCATCATGTCCTTCTAGACTGGCTGCTTGCTTGGTCTAATTCACAACTATTATCTTTGCACTTTGCGTCCCCATCATCTTGAAAGCTCTGTTTGCTTTATTCTGTGCTGGATTCCCCATTTCTCTGAGTCATTGGCTTTCCTTTTTTCTTGGAAATTCCTTTGGTTTTCTGGAGCATATCCTTCCGTAGATTCCTTAGAAAAGGCTAAAGGAAAGGAATAGTTTTGACACTTTGTACACCTGATAATTTTTTATTCTACCATCACACTTAATTGATAGCTTACCTGGCTATAAAATTTTAAGTATAAACTAATTTTGTCTTAGAATTGCTGTGTAGTTTTCTACCTTTTAAGGATGTTGCTGGGACTCTCAGTGCAATGTAGATTCCTGAACCTTTTTGAACTTTCCCCCTTTGGAAGTTTTTCAAAAATTTCCCTTTATTTCTGCTATTCTCAAATTTCAGAATGTATGCCTTTTCATTAATCTTTTCCATTTATTGGTTTGGGTACAATTGGACAATTTTCATCAAATCTTACTTGGAAATTTTCTTGCATTGTTCTTTTTTTTTTGCAATATCTACTATTTGAATATGATGGATTTCCTGCATTGTTGTTCTTTAGTTTTTAAATTTTTGTTCTTTTTTCCAATATCTTTGTTTTTATTTTCTGGAAGAGTTCATTTACTTTATCTTCTTTCTACTTCAGTGAAATTTCTATTTTACTGGTCATATTTTTAATACTGAAATTTATTTCCTTTCTTTGATCATTTATAAAGATCTTGGGACTTCCCTGGCAGTCCAGGGGTTAAGACTCTGTGCTCCTAAAGCAGGGGATATGGGGTCCATATTTGATCGATGGTCAAGGAACTAAGATCCCTCATGCTTCATGGTGTGGCCAAATAAATAAACATAATTTTAAAAAGAGAGAATCTAATTTTTTTCATGAATGCAGTATCCTTTATTTTCCCACTGATAATATGCTGCTGTTGCTAAGTCACTTTAGTCGTGTCTGACTCTGTGCGACCCCATAGACGGCAGCCCAACAGGCTCCTCCACCCATGGGATTCTCCAGGCAAGAGTACTGGAGTGGATTGCCATTGCCTTCTCCACACTGATAATATAGCTATTTTTATTTTATTTAAAGTTTATTTTTTTGTGTTCCTTGCATTACTTCTTTTCTCCAAATTCTCTTTTTTATCTATTTATTTTCTCTTTGTCTTTCATGTTGAAGGTATTGTTTATTTGCCTCAAATGACCCATGGTTCATCATTCACATTTATTAGTGGTGGCTTGAAGTTGACCAAAAGCCAGTGAGCATTGGCATTTTTGGCTGATGGCCCTCCTAGTACAATCAGATGATTATCCAGCTTTTAGACTGAAAATTCTCACATGTCAGTGTCTGTAGGCCTTTGTTCTGGGATGATTCAACTTTATCAGGAAAATATTCCCAAAAATGTTGTTTGAGGAGTAAATATTGGACTACTAGAATTCTGGAACTGGTCAAAAAAGGATTTAGGGGAAGTCTTTCTGTTTAGCACATAGACTTTCAAATTATGTGGTTCCTGGTTTTGGTGACCATTTTTGTGTCTGGTGTCCTCACTTCTGCAGTCTCTTTTGTTCCTTGTCTCCCAACATACCGCCCGTCTCCTGCAAGGACTGGGGAGGTGGTTACCATTAATGTAGGATAGGAACCTGGGGCCGCCTTCCTTCTCATGTGTTAGTCGCTCAGTTGTGTCCAACTCTTTGTGACCCCATGGACTGTAGCCCGCCAGGCTCCTCTGTCCATGGAATTCTTCAGGCAAGAATACTGGAGTGGATAGCCATTCCCTTCTCCAGGGGATCTTCCTGACCCAGGGATTGAACCCTGGGTCTCCTAAATTGCAGGCAGATTCTTCACCGTCTGAGCCACCTCATATATACTTCCAAATAATCTCTTTCTTTACAACCTGTTGCCTGACCTGTGTCTTCTGCTTTACCAGGTATCTATAATTCTTGGAAATTAAAAAAAAATGTTAGCTTGTTTCTTGACTGAATGGTTGTACACATTCTTGCATGATTTTTCTCTCTTAATGTACTGCGCCTCTGGGTTATATGTATTCTGGTTTTAAAAAATAGAGATTGTACTTCTGTTTCTTATTCATGTTGATGTTTTGGAGGTTAATTTTAGAGCATAGAATGTAAATGTTGACATTCTTAATGTATATAAAGTATTCACCTTTCAAGTCATTACTCTTCACAATAAAAGCATACAGAGAAACTTTATTGATGTATTTGCTAGTTGTTTATCTTTACTGGGGATGTTACTTGGAGCTTCTCTTTAATTATGAGATGCATTTTTTCAGTTGACAATGAGAAATACAGGATACCAAAAACAGCTAAAGCAGCTATACTTATATAGCTGCTTTATGAACATGGAAAATTTATTCCTGAGATAGTTCTTAATACAACATAAATGAAAAATTATACCAGTAACTAAACATTTGAATGAATGAATCATTTAAAATGTGTTAGGCCCGGAGACAACAGGAAAAAAAAAATGACCAAATTGTACACTCTGTTAGAAGAAGAAGACAGAAGTTTAACAGTCAAAGCCTTTCATACCCTCCCCATAAAAATCAGGGGGACTTTCCTTTTCTGCTGTTCTCAGTCAGTTCTGAGGATGCAGGTTGCTCTGTGATATTTTCTCCTCTGCAAGTCTTTCATTGCAATGGATCCATTGGTCTTGATACAGGTTATCCTATGAGAGTAGTAGGAATAATAATATAGTTAACTAACTCAGAAGTGCAGAAAATACCGCATTACATTGTTTTTGGAAATGAACCCAATTTCTGCTTGGACTCTCTCTCCCTGCCCCTTCTCCTCCCCATTCAGCAATTTTGGGCAAGTGCCAAGATGTTTGTAAGCCTTTTGGGGTCATTTGTCTTTTGTACAAGTCATTACCTGTGAGATCATCATTATCCCAGACTACATGGTCTCTTCAGATCTGGCTGATCTGGTGCTTTTGGGTTGAGCTTGGTGTATGGTGAGCCCCCAGTCTAAAAGATTAACCTTTATCATGCCCTGTGAGGTTCTTTCTTGGCAGTCCTGTCATTTTCTGGGCATTGCCAGGGAGCATTTCACAAGTCCTCTGCTCTCTACACTTGCAGACACCTTTCTCTTCATCTCTCAGTTTCTTTTCTCTTACATGGTCTTGATTCTTTGGGAAATTAAATCTAGGAAAGGAATTACATGTAGGCAGCTTTTGCTTTCTAGTGTGCCCCACAGAATAAATTCATTGACTTCTACCTTCTTCAATGGGCGGGAGTAAAACAAGAAAATTGTAATTAGTATCTCAAATAAGTTATTCTTTATGAGTCAAATTGTGAGCAGTCAAATCTATAAATGTGTTTGGAAGACCATGAATAATTCAGAGAAAAAGAAATTATGGAGGACACGAAGTCCCGGTTTTTCATTTTTCACAGGAGGAGTCTGAAGGTCTGAAAGGTCATGACTTGCTGAAGGCCACGTGAACAATCCTTCGTGTGCATTTGGTTACTGTTTCTGTTGACACCAAACAAACTCTGAATCTTTTTGATCCAGGCTTTTGGAATAATCTCTAAGGGACACTCAAAATAGCTTGAGTTTGACTTTTTATGTGGTTAGGTAATGTTTGGAACCAAAGGCTTGAAGCTTGTTCTATACAGTGCCTAGAACACTGTGGACTTTTCATGACTATCAACAACAGGATATTAGTGTTTTCCAGTGCTGGGCAAATGGGCATAGAGCTGGTTTTGACAGCATCCTTTCCTGACCCGCTGAGCATGTAGCTTGTTTGCCATTGAAAATAGAGGACAGTTGCATTATCAACTCCTCTCATGGAGTGGAGGAAAGACAGCATTGAATGATTATGGAAATCACCCTGAACCTTTTTGGTTTTAAATACCATTAGCAGTAAAATGAGTTTAATATACCCTTTACTACCCACTTCCTAGAGTTAGTACGGAAAGTATGTGAAATAATGTCATTAATTAACTAATATACCCGACAAATATTTATTCCACATCTGTTGTGTTCTGGAGCATGTAAGGCACAGCCAGTACAGGGGTGAATAGAATTGTCTCAACTCTGGTCTGTATGATGTCAGTAATCACATAAACGAATCTATAGTTATTAAGGATTCTGATAGAAAAGCACATGGGAAAGTACAATAGAATGGTGATAAGCCCCCTTGATGAGGTAATATTTTTTTTCCTGAACTTTGAACTTTTTATTTTGTATTGAGGTGTAGCTGATGAACAATGTTATGGTGGTTTCAAGTGAACATGGAAGGAACTCACCCATACATATACATGTATCCGTTGAGGAGGTAACATTTAAACTGACGTCTGAAGGGTAAGTGGGAGGTCGTCAGGCAGAGGGTTGTGAGGAAAGCCTTCTAGACCCAGGGAATGGCAGGCGTTAAGGCCCTGCAGAGAGCACTGAGTAGGCTAGCGGGCCTGGAGCACAGCAAGAATGGCAGAGGATGAAGGTGAAACTGTAGGCAGGGGCCAAATTTTGTGGCCTTGTACTTGAGACTGCTTAGTAAGCTTGTTAAGAATTTTAGCTATTAAATAAGATTCAGTGAAGCTTAAGAAATCATGGCATATACGAACAAGCAATCCCACTGCTGGGCATACACACTGAGGAAACCAGAATTGAAAGAGACATGTGTACCCCAATGTTCATTGCAGCACTGTTTATAATAGCCAGGACATGGAAGCAACCTAGATGTCCATCAGCAGATGAATGGATAAGAAAGCTGTGGTACATATACACAATGGAGTATTACTCAGCCATTAAAAAGAATACATTTGAATCAGTTCTAATGAGGTGGATGAAACTGGAGCCTATTATACAGAGTGAAGTAAGCCAGAAAGAAAAACACCAATGCAGTATACTAATGCATATATATGGAATTTAGAAAATGGTAATGACAACCCTGTATGTGAGACAGCAAAAGAGACACGGATGTATAGAACAGTCTTTTGGACTCTGTGGGAGAGGGAGGTGGGGGATGATTTGGGAGAATGGCATTAAAACATGTATAATATTATATAAGAAATGAATCGCCAGTCCAGGTTCAATGCAGGATACAGGAGGCTTGGGGCTGGTGCACTGGGATGACCCAGAGGGATGGTATGGGGAGGGATGTAGGAGGGGGGTTCAGGATGGGGAATACGTGTACACCCATGGCAGATGCATGTTGATGTATGGCAAATCCAATACAACATTGTAAAGTAAAAAAAAAAATAATAATAATAATTAAAAAAGAAAAAAAATGAAATCATGGCATATACCATATATAAAAATAAAGTCAAAATGGATTAAAGACCTAAATGTAAGACTTGAAACTATAAAACTCCTAAAAGGGAACAGTCAGAACACTCTTTGGCATAAATCATAGCAATATTTTTTTGATCTTTCTCCTAAGGCAGATAAAAAAAAATGAAAGTGGATAAATGGGACCTAATTAAACGTAAAAGGTTTTACATAGCAAAGGAAACCATCAACAAAAGAAAAAGACAACCTACTGAAGGGGAGAAGATATTTGCCAGTGACATGACCAAAGGGTTAATATCCAAAATATATAAATAGCTCATACAACTCAACATTGAAAAAACAACCCAAATAAAAAAATGTGTCAAAGACCTGAACAGACTTTTTTCCAGAGAAGACATACAGATGGCTAACAGGCACATGAAAAGATGCTTAACTAATCTAATTATTAATTAGCTTAATAATGCTAATTATTAGAGAGATGCAAATTAAAACAACTGTGAGAAATCACCTCACACATGTCAGAATGGCAATCATCAAAAAGTCCACAAGTAATACATGCTGGAGAGGGTGTGGAGAAAAGGGAGCCCTCCCACACTGTCAGTGGAAATGGAAGTTGGTAGAGCCACTATGGAAAACAAAATGGAAGAGCCTCAAAAAGCTAAAAATAGAACTACCATATAACCCAGCAACTCCACTCCTATCTATATATCCAGGAAAAAAAAGAATACAAATTTGAAAAGATATGTGATCCCCAATGTTAATAGCAGCGCTATTTTCAGTGGCTAAGATATAGAAGCAACTTGTGTCCATAAACACATATATATATATATACACACAACATATATATGTATAAAAGCAGCTTGTGTCCATCAACACATATGTATATACACACACACATATATGTATACTCACATATATACACACAATGGAATGTTACCAAGTCATAAAAGGAATGAAATAATGCCATTTGCAGCAACATGGATGGATTTAAGGAAGTGAGACAGAGACAAATGCTGTGCGATATCACTTATTTGTGAATCTTAAAAAAATCAATGAATGTAGGTAGCAAAACAGAAATAAACTCACAGATACAGAAAACAAACGAATGGTTACCTGTGAGGAGAGAAAGAGATAGGGGCAAGATAGGGGTATGGAATTAAGAGATACAAACTACTGTGTGTGGAAATAGATAAGCAACAGGGTACATTGTACAGCGCAGGAATTATAGGCATCATTTTGTATGAACTTTTAATGGAGTATTATCTATAAAAATATTGAGTTATTATGCAGTACACATGAAAACTGATGTAATATTGTAAATCACCTATACTTCAATTAAAAAAAAAGAAATCATGGCATAATGATCAGAGTTTTGGGGTAGTTATTGCACTGTTCAGTCTTTTTGGTTCATTTATGTTATTAAATAGTGGTTCTACATGTGGGACCTGGAGACAGTGGCCTGGGCCTGAATCTTAACTCTGATGGTTGTTGGCCGTGTGATCTCAGACAGCTACTTACCATCTCTGTGCCTCTTTTTCTTCATTTGTAAAATGGCAAAGTAATGCCATCTACTCAGAGGGTTGTCGGGAGTTAAATGAGTCAATATGTGGCAGTTATTTTACAGAGAGCCTGGGATATATAGTGTATTCAGCACGTGATTAACTATTATTACTTCTGTTTGGGCTATATTGAGGTTGACAGTCTGATTTTCAGACAAATGATGCCTGTATTTTTATTTGTTTGAAAATACATCTTCCATAGCATCTTTGTTTTGTGAGTGGAGAGAGACGAGTCTGGGGTAGAAGTCCTGGCCTAGTGTAGGATTAACTTCTAAATCTTAGTTTCTTCATCTGTAATTTAGGAGAAATCTTCCTCCTGGACACTATTTTCATCACTTTTATCCTCTGCATCACTTTCAGTAACCAACATTTATCATGTAGCAATAGATTTCTCTTGTAATATGAAAGTTCCTTCTCCGTAGTCGGGTGGTTTATAGACTAGCAGTTGAATTCATTCAAAAACTGAATGTATTCGCTTTCCCTGGTCTTGGAAAAACTGTAACAACAAAGGAGCCAAGAACCTTGCCTCTCCTGTTACACTGACAAAAACCTTTCCATTTCTCACTGGACAACATTGTTCTATCCTTGTGTTGTTGCCTTTGCCTCACAGAATAGCCTTGCTTTTTTCAACAATCTTTCTCTTTTCTGTCTTATATTTAGAGTCTGCTGTGTTGCATGATTTCCCTTGTGATGAAATCTAACACTCATACAGAATGGGAAATGACAATGGTGATTTTCTTCTTATTAATTGCATTATTGCCTTTCCCTAAATCCTGTGTTAATTGGTAGCCACTCCATGTAGCCTGCATCCTTCATATGTGTTAGATTACAGCCACTTGGTTTCTGGGATATCAAATGCCACCCATCTGTGAGGGAATTACATGATAGCAGGGAATAATTTAAATCTTTAAAAATAAATTTTTATGTGTTGTGAGAGAAAGGAGTCCAAGGGAAAAAAGATAGAGAAATAATGTTTTACGAAATGCTGTCCTGTATGTTGCTTTATCCGGTCTTACCCTTTGGAGAAGTAGCATGTCTGATCTCTGTTTTTGAGATGAGGAGACTGAGAGTCTAATAGTGGAGATTGATTTGTCCGGAGTCACACTGCCAGCATATGGGACAGCTGGGCTTGAACCCTGGAATTCTGATGACCTCAGTTAGTGCCTGCACCAGGACAGGCAATTGTGGGTTATCATGAGGGAGCTAGGGTCTCTGGTTGCTAATGATCTCCCTGGCTTTCATTTTGGTGATATTTTCTGCGGTTTCATATGCGAAATAAATAAGCAATGTGTGCAGAATGTTTCAAGTCCAGAGAACCCCGGTGCTGGTGTTCCCGGTGACTCAGCCCGTGATGTTTGTTTAGATTACATACATAGGGAGTGCGTGCCTAGTGCACCGGGCTCCATGGACAGATCTAAAGCTATGGAGTCAATCAAGTACACATCTTTCCACATATGTGACAGCCAAACCCGATCACATTCTGACCATGACTCTTGGTCAAACTGATTATTCTTCACTGGACCGTGATTGATCTGATTGGAGAGGAAGGCACGTCTTGGGAAGCCTCATTCCCTTCTGCTTTGGAGACAGTGCTCAGGATTGTTCATACTGGAGGCAAGTGACCGCCCCTTTTGAACAGCAGAGAGAGCTGTCAATACAGTTGGAGCTGTCAGAGGCAATTCCTGTAGGAGAGGGAGTTTGCTTTTATAACATGCATCAAGGGTTGTGCTTTAAGGCTGGAATGTCAGCCTTGGCATATATTAAAATCACTACAGGAGTTTTGAAAAAGTATATATGCTTGAAGTCTCACCCTAGCACAATCAAATCAGAATCTTTGGAAAGAAAATTAAAAGAGCATAGAGAAGGGAGTATCTTTTAATAGGAGCCTTCCTCTTTCATTTTCTCTTTTGATCATTAACTCTTGACTTCCCAAGTTATACCTCCTCCGCTACACAACCACTGTTGTGGTTAGGTTATTGTGGACTCTTAAAAAGGAGCAAGACTTCTTGATTTCAGCTGCAAATGACCTCTTCCTGGCTTTCATTTCAGTGATGCTATTACTTGTATGGGGCTGTTGGAAACTAATGAGAAAGGAGGGCAGAGCCTCTCAAGCCTGAGAATTCTCTCAGGTGCTGATGTGTCTATTTCCATTGGATCACTGCTCATGGTGGTTTAATTAGAATAACCCGGGAAGCTTTCAATCGCCTGTGACACCTCAGCACCATCTCACAAATATTATTTAATTAGTCAAGTGTGGGGCTCAGGCTTTGGTATTTTTCAAAGTTACCAGGTACAGCCAAGACTTTGAAAAGCTTTGAGGGCTATTGGATACTAGGCACCTCACCTGCACACTGTTTGAGGGATTATGCCCTCAAGTGTAAAGAAGGGCATGACAACCCACTCCAGTATTCTTGCCTGGAGAATACCATGGACAGAGGAGCCTGGAGGGCTACAGTCCATAGGGTTGCAAAGAGTCAGACATGACTGAAGTGACTTGGCATGCACACATGCTCTCAAATGAGTCAGGGTGCTTTTGGTGTCCAGCTTGTGGCCAGAGAGGAGTTATTCAGTGTTGCATCAGCAGGTGGCTATATTGTCATTCTGCTCATTGCTCTTAAGCTCCTTAGTTCTATTTGGAAATAATGAGTCTCTGTGCTCCCTATTCCCATTCCAGGAATTCAGAGGCAGGCAGGATAGCAAATCTCCTGCTGAGGAGACCCTAGGTAAGTTTGTGCAGGTATATGAGGGTGGCTTTAAGAGGTCCCTATCTGTCCACACTGGCCTCCTGGGCCTTTGACCATCACACAGTTTGGGCTTCAACAAAAGTGATCATGTTGCAGTCAGGTAAGAAACCAAGACCCTGTTAGAAGAAAAAGGCTGGAGAGAATAAGAGGTGGTATATCAGGAAGGATCTTAGGCGATAAAGAAATTCAGTTTTGATTTTGACTCTTTGATGGGAATCTGACATCATCCTTCTGGCCTCTAGAGCTTAGGCTTCTCAAAGTAGCTTTCCTGCCTTTTATAAAGGTGACTGAAAATGCCCCAGTGGTCAAGTCAATGCTGATCTCCCTGGATCAGAAAAAAATGACAATATGATCTTGTGGTGCTTACTGATCCCCATTTGGAAGATCTTGTGGAAAAACACTAAGCCAAACAGAAAGAGGAAAAAAAAAAAACTCCTATGGATGCTTCCTCTGGCTTTCTACCCATTTACTGTATAAAACCAGTGGAAACTGGGGACTGGCAAGCCTTGGCCCAGTCATCTCTTCATCACCTCCCGTCTTCTCGGTACTGATGCCCCTCCTTTGTGAATCTCTGCTCTTCTTGTCAACTGAGTCGAGCTTTTTTTTTTTCTTCTTTCAGCACTTTGTGGCCTCTTTAAGGTACTGTCTTACTTAATAGTACTTCTTTCTCCCCGTTAGACTAAGTTCTTATTTATGTGTCTAACATAGCACGTCTGTATAACTGACGCTCCCAAAATTTGCTTTTTTAATAAGTAAATGATTACAGAAGCCCTTCTTCTCTTTCTTATCCTCTTGTTTTGGGTGCTGAAAGCATTGCCTTCCTGGGTTCTTAATGTTAACATTTA
The DNA here is from genome assembly GCF_000754665.1 of Bison bison bison. Classification (NCBI taxonomy): domain Eukaryota; kingdom Metazoa; phylum Chordata; class Mammalia; order Artiodactyla; family Bovidae; genus Bison; species Bison bison. The sequence continues at coordinate 2,514,760 of NW_011494784.1, forward strand.
AATGAGAAGATCTTTGTGGACAGTGGTTGTGGTGGAAGAGGCTCAAGCTGACTTTTCTCTGAAGTTTGAGGTCCAGTGATCAGCACAGCTGGGAAGCTGAGGGGAGAACTGTTGAGCCACAAGCTCTGTTCCTTTCCTGACTTTAGTAACTCTTGAAAGTCCTAAATGGGCTCTGAGATAGGAGAACAGATTGAATCAAGGCAAAGATATAACTCCTCACCATTTCATGAACAGAGCTGGAGAGAGGGCCTCACCAACTCCGTGCCTGGCACTTGGCAGATATGTGGTAAATATTTGCTGGATGAATTTGTCTAATATAACCCAAGAAGGCACCAGTTCACAGAGGCTTCAAGTGGCTTCTAATGTGGGATTTGGTTCCACTTCTGTTCCTTTCCTAACATTACAGAGACACCATTAAGTTGAGGTGATTCATTAGTGATTGCCAGAACAGTTTTATTGGGATAACTATTACCGTGTGTTTAACTTCTCAGATCCCCATAGCATTTTATTGCTGATTATTGTTCCACTAATCCATTCAGCAGTGATGGGGTTGTATTCAGTTTTAGCAGGGCCAATCTATTTATCTAGCTGCCAATGAGCCCCTGGTTAAAATCCCCACAGGGACCCTCCCAGTGTGTATCAGGACCTTTAATTACATGGTGCTAATAGAGATCACACAGAGTTTCCTTTGACATTTTCACTGGACAAATATTATAGACATCTGTGATTACTGTTGTGTAGAAAACTTACTGGTGAGGGTATAATTAAGATGGGTTTCAAGGGACAAGCATCCAGGAAATTTTTGAGGCTTTTTTTTTATTAGATGAGGAATAAAAGATGACTGACAGGTATCTAGGACTTTCATGTTTACATATATATACCATAAAAACCAAACCAATTACTTAAATAGAATATTCTTTTCATTTTGATCTCCTTGAGAGAGTTCTATGAATTCTCCTGATCTAATGGAGGAAAACAATAGAATAGAAAAGACTAGCGATCTCGTCAAGAAAATTAGACATACCAAGGAAACATTTCATGCAAAGATGGGCACAATAAAGGACAGAAATGGTATGGACCTAACAGAAGCAGAAGATATTAAGAAGAATGGCAAGAATGCACAGAAAAACTATACAAAAAAAGATCTTCATGACCCAGATAATCACGATGGTGTGATCACTCACCTAGAGCCAGACATCCTGGAATGTGAAGTCAAGTGGGCCTTAGGAAGCATCACTACGAACAAAACTAGTGGAGGTGATGGAATTCCAGTTGAGCTATTTCAAATCCTAAAAGATGATGCTGTGAAAGTGCTGCACTCAATATGCCAGCAAATTTGGAAAACTCAGCAGTGGCCACAGAACTGGAAAAGGTCAGTTTTCATTCCAATCCCAAAGAAAGGCAATGCTAAAGAATGCTCAAACTACTGCACAATTGCACTCATCTCACATGCTAGCAAAGTAATGCTCAAAATTCTCCAAGCCAGCCTTCAACAGTATGTGAACTATGAACTTCCAGATGTTCAAGCTGGATTTAGAAAATCCAAAGGAACCAGAGGTCAAATTGCCAACATCCATTGGATCATCGAAAAAGCAAGAGAATACCAGGAAAACATCTACTTCTACTTTATTGACTATGCCAAAGCCTTTGTGTGGATTACAATAAACTGTGGAAAATTCTTAGAGATGGGAATACCAGACCACTTGACCTGCCTCCTGAGAAATCTGTATGGAGGTTAAGAAGCAACAATTAGAACTGGACATGAAACAACAGACTGATTCCAAATAGGAAAAGGAATAGGTTAACGCTGTATATTGTCACCCTGCTTATTTAACTTATATGCAGAGTACATCAAGAAAAATGCTGGGCCTGGATGAAACACAAGCTGAAATCAAGATTGCCGGGATAAAATAATAACCTCAGATATGCAGAAGACACTACCCTTATGGTAGAAAGCGAAGAAGAACTAAAGAGCCTCTTGATGAAAGTGAAAGAGGAGAGTGAAGAAGTTGACTGAAAACTCAACATTCAGAAAACTAAGATCATGGCATTTGGTCCCATCAGTTCATGGCAAATAGATGGGGAAACAATGGAAACAATGAGAGACTTTATTTTCTTGGGCTCTAAAATCACTGCAGATGGTGACTGCAGCCATGAAATTAAAAAACGCTTACTCCTTGGAAGAAAAGCTATGACCAACCTAGACAGCATATTAAAAAGTAGAGACATAGCTTTGCCGACAAAGGTCTGTCTAGTCAAAGCTATGATTTTTCCAGTAGTTATGTATGGGTGTGAGAGTTGGACTATAAAGATGGCTGACAGTCCAGGTTCAATGCACGATACTGGATGCTTGGGGCTAGTGCACTGGGACGACCTGGAGGGATGGTATGGGGAGGGAGGAGGGAGGAGGGTTCAGGATGGGGAGCACATGTATACCTGTGATGGATTCATTTTGATGTTTGGCAAAACTAATACAATTATGTAAAGTTTAAAAATAAAATTAAATTAAAAAAAAATAAAGATGGCTGAGTACTGAAGAATTGATGCTTTAAACTGTGATGTTGGAGAAGACACTTGAGAGTCCCTTGGACTGAAAGGAGATCAAAGCAGTCCATCCTAAAGGAAATCAGTCCTGAATATTCATTGGAAGAACTGATGCTGAAGCTCCAATACTTTGGCTACCCGATGTGAAGAACTGACTCATTTGAAAAGACCCTGATGCTGGGAAAGACTGAAGACAGGAGGAGAAGGGGACAACAGAGGTTGAGATAGTTTGATGGCATCACCAGCTCGATGGACATGAGTTTGAGTGGGCTCCAGGAGTTGGTGATGGACAGGGAAGCCTGGCCTGCTGCAGTCCATGGGGTCACAAAGAGTTGGACATGACTGAGTGACGGAACTGAACTGAAGATAATATTCATATATAGAGAAAGAAGACAAATATCTATGAAATAAATATAGTTGTAAACCAAGGCTTTTGATTGTTACAAAGTATTATTTATATACGCCATTCTATGAAGTTAGAATTTTTTAAATTTATTTTTAACTAGAGAATAATTGCTTTACAATGTATTGGTTTCTAGTGTACAGCAAAATGAATCAGCCATAAGTATAGATATGTTCCTTCCCTCTTGAACTTCTTTTACCCCACCCTGTCCCACCCTTTTGGATTGTCACAGAGCACCAGGCTGGGCTCCCTGTGTTATACAGTAGCTTTGAAATTAAATTTTTGTTGTATATGGTGACTTAATGTGATATTTTCAGATTTTTTTTTTTTTTTAGCAGCAGCAGAATCATTTTGGGGGGAACAAAGAATGAAAGCTTATGTAGGACCCCAATATACAAATTGTTTCAGTTTATCCAGAGTTTGTTCTACCCACACCCCTACTTTGTAGGCCCCTGTCCCAAACCACCATCCATTCAGAAGCAACTTTCTGGAACTCTTGGGCTCTGTGCCGTTTGAAAAGTGTGGTTCTATTGAATAGAGTTTATAGAATTCTCTGGATTGAAAATGAACCCCTTTTCCTCTTTGAAAAGATGCCCGAGTAAACTCAGTTACCGCCTTTGTCTGAGCATTATTTTCAGTAGTAATGGTAATAGATAGATCAGCTCAGTTTTAGAACATTTCGTTTGCTTAATTTTTAGCATTGTTGCTAAGGGAGATCCTTCAGAAATGTGTTTCCAGTTCTTGTGAAAATCTCAATAGACAGCAGGTGCAAAGTGTAGATGTAGTGGTATCAGAATCTGTTCTCATAACAGTTCAAAACACAAGGAATAGAAAGTGCACCATAATAACCATGCTCTCATGAAACATCTTTGCTAAGTTTTTCAGAGGGAAAAATTAATCCGAACATTTAACAAGTATTGGTTGGCTAAAAAGTTCACTTGAGTTTTTCCATAACATCTTATGGAGAAACCCAAATGAATATTTTGGTCAACCCAATATTTCACACATAGACGTTATTCAGTAAATATTCGAGGCTCACATTAAGAAATGATTTACATTATATACGATTTTAAGGCAAAAATAAAATTTGCCGGCAAAATTTGCCTATAAGATTTTATTTTCTATTATGATTTGGCAGAGCAGCCACGTTTTGGGGAATGGAATGGAGGAAAGGACACTGAATGAGAAGTCTCATCATCTGGGCTGTAGTCTTAACTTGGCACAAGTGAGTTGGTATGACATCAAAGGCCAGAGAGGCTAAATTACTTGCCTAGGTTTCTTATCTATAACACAAGGAGGGTCAATTCAATGATCTGAGCTCCCTTTCACACTGGAGCATTCCACAGGTATCCATGCTCTCTGCTATTGACTGTGCTACTGGCTGTAATATACATGGGTGAACTCAGCTGGAGAAACCAGCTGTGATTTGTGCTCTTGCACTTCCAGTTCTGATCACTGGACTCCTTTTCTAGTCCTACCAGCCTAAATTGTGCTCTGCAGACTCCTCCCTCTTGGGAAATTGGCTTGTTCAAAAAGGAGTTTCTGGCTCTGGTTCATGGCCATCAGCAGGGCACAGTATTTATCCTTTTGCTTTTTATACTTGGTGGTTACCAACTACATTTCTGTTAAATAGCCCATGGTTAGTTTCCATACATTGAACAGATTATTGACTCCTTTTGTTTGTCATGAATCTATGTTTTTATGACATATTTATATTGTCAAAAATGTACGTTATGATAATACATAAAATGAGATGCATTTGGCACTTTTTAATACTGTAATTATCATTTTTTTTTTTTTTTTTGGAGAAGGAAATGGCAACCCACTCCAGTAATCTTGCCTGGAGATTTCCATGGACAGAGGAGCCTGGTGGACAGAGGAGCCAGTCCGTAGGGTCTCAAAGAGTTGTACACAACTGAAGCAACTTAGCACTTAGCACAATTATCTTTTTAATGTAGTTATTTAGAATGTAGTGTGTTAATCCACAGTACCTTTATAAATCACTTGTTTATCATTAAATCTTCCTCACTCAGAACTTTCTATAGTGTTTGCATTTTGTCCTAATATTATATCTATTTACTGTTGTTTCATTTCTTTCTACTTAAATGACACTTCTCTGTACAAAAACTCTTTTAAAGAGGCACATAGGTACAATTACAGGCACTCAGTGGAGAGATTTTTGTGAATGGCGTGAATCTGATTGCAGAAGTCCCCTTCAGGGTTGTAGTCAAACTTTAGTGTTGGTAAATATCACCAAGTGAAAGTGAAAGTCACTCAGTCGTGTCTGACTCTTTGCGACCCCGTGGACTATATAGTCCATGGAATTCTCCAGGCCAAAATACTGGAGAGGGTAGCCTTTCCCTTCTCCAGGGGATTTTACCAATCCAGGGATCGAATCTGGGTCTCCCTCATTGCAGGCAGATTCTTTATCAGTTGAGCCACAAGGGGAGCCTGAGATCACCAAAGACATTTGTTAAAATACATCTTTGGGGCCTATTCCCCAGGGATTCTAATTTAGTAGATCTGAAGTGTATCCCAGGAATCCGTATTTCTTTCAGCAATTCCAGGTGATTCTGATACAAGAGATTACTGTTGCTGCTGCGGTTACTGCTAAGTCGCTTCAGTCATGTCCAACTCTGTGCAACCCCATAGATGGCAGACCACCAGGCTTCCCTGTCCCTGGGATTCTCCAGGCAAGGACACTGGAGTGGGTTGCCATTTCCTTCTCCAATGCATGAAAGTGAAAAGTGAAAGTGAAGTCACTCAGTCATGTCCAACTCTTTGTGACCCCATGGACTGCAGCCTACCAGGCTCCTCTGTCCATGGGATTTTCCAGGCAAGAGTACTGGAGTGGGGTGCCATCGCCTTCTCTAACTCTTGCTATAGGGTGCTATTTAATGACTCCATGAGTAGGAGGTGGTGCTGTGTGGCCAGGGCCTGGTACTATATGATCCCCATGTAGTATTTCCCCCTCAGTTTGCTCCTTTTGTCCTGGGCCGTGGGTAGCACTCATGGTTCTCTTAAGCCAATTATTTTTATAGCCTTCATAGAGGCTTCCAGATACATCACCTCTGGAAGCATCTTTCTTTTTCCTGTGTGAATTTTCCATGCTAATATTTGAGAACCATTTCTGGAAAGGAACATCAGAATTAGATTTAAACCTTCAAAACATTTCCTAACCAAATGCTTGAAAGGAAAGATTATATAGATTTTAGTGTTGGGCTTAGAAAAGCAACATCCTAAGTGGAATAGTGATATGAGAAGAAATAGATTAGATAGTGGGAGGAAAGCAAATACAGGTAATATTCAATATATAATATATTCCAGATTGAATAAACACTTATAAGGGCTTCATGCATTGAATGGTCACCTCATGCTCTGAAAATTAATACCTAAACTTTCAGGGCCAGCTGTTCAGAAGCATTCTCATTAGACTTCTCTACTGGGATGATCCTCCTTATTGCTAATGAAGCCCATATTTATTCAACCATAGTTTCAGGCCATTCAGACTTACATCCAAGTCCCTTGAATGTGCAAGTAAAAAATGCAGATTTGGGGGCTCCACCTCAAATATGGTGAAATATAGGCAGTAAAGTTTGGAAATAGCACATGCATTTTTAGAAAGTTCTTGGACTGATTCTTATGCATACTGAAAGCTGACGATTAGAGCTTAAAGATGCTGCTATAATATTGAACACCATACTTCTCCAAAACAAAGCATAGCAGAGCAAGTCCTGGGAAGTGAGAGAAAGGAATGCCCAAGAGCTTAGAAATTTTATGAAGGGGAGGTTTAGAAGGTCATAGGTTTTCACATCAGCTCAACCCCTAGACACTTCCTCAGAGTGTATGAACCCACTGAGGTTGTGAGGTTGGCACAAAGAGCCAAGGATTGTGCAAATTGGGAGGGAACCAGTGCTGTCCTGAAAAATGCTGCTCAAGTTTTTCTGTTAGAGGCAGAAAGTCTTGGTTTTGTGAAGTGATCTTAGTCAGTTTGACCTTTCGGCAAAATTCAGGCCCATTTGTTAAAATTTCACCAAGTCCTTATATACCAATTTCCCCCACAATCTTTCTACTAGGTGGGATTCTATTGGGTTGGCCAAACAGTTGGTTTAGGTTTTCTGTAAGCTGATACGGAAAAACCTAAATTAACATTTTGGCCAATCCAATATATTGAAAACAGTCTTAGGCCAAATTCTGCCAAACATTCCCACTTTTATTAGTAAGGAGACATCAAAATGATCATATTTACCTGTTCTTGTAAGCTTGTTGTTATTGTTGCTTAGTTACAAAGTTGTGTCTGACTCTGTGACCTGTGGACTGTAGCCTGCTAGGCTCCTCTATCCATGGGACTTTCCAGGCAAGAATACTTGAGTGGGCTGTCGTTTCCTTCTCCAGGCAATATTCCTGACCTGAGGATTGAACCCTCGTCTCCTGCATTGGCAGACAGATTCATTACCACTGAGCCACCAATGAAGCAGTTTTATAAGCTTAGAAGGTCCTTACTTCTCTGACTTTTGGCATTTCTATGGGTATCTTAAACAGAAGTTCTTGTGATGCTGATTCACTACCACTCTGATGATTAGGTGCTAACTTTCTGTTTGGTTCAGATGACAGTCCTCTATGAAGTGGGAAGAACATAGGCCCAAACAAAGCTCTAGACTGAGCCAAGGATTAGGATATTTAGAATATTGCTGACTTTATTCTTCTGGTTCAAGAAAGTTTGGTGAGGCCCTAACAGTCTTTCTAGCCCATGATATATCTGAATTCCATTTACTTTACCAGAGAAAAATGATTTCTAATAATCCTTAAGCTAATAAAGAAACCATCTGGTGTTGATATTGATAACCATATTTGAAGTTCTTACTAAAACCCTCTGGAGGCTTGTATTCTTTACAAGTGTATTTCAAATACTAAACAGATGCCTCTTGACCCAGTCTATTTTAAAGTAAATAACCCCACAGCCAGCATTATAGCAATGACCAATGTTTCTTTTTTACCTAATGGAGGGTTGACCTCAAAGTTTAGAAACATCTTGGCAATCCATGTAAAGTCCTGAATTAAAGGTGGAAAAGTATTGGAGTTTCCGACCAAGTTTTAGGTCTCATATATTTTAAATATTTTTAGATCTGAAGGAGTAATACTGGGGAAGCTGCATTTCCATTATTTACTTCCAGCCTTCTACCTCTTCCTACAAGGGGGCTATCAGTTCAGTTCAGTTCAGTTCAGTTGCTCAGTCGTGTCCGACTCTTTGCAACCCCATGAATCGCAGAACGCTAGGCCTCCCTGTCCATCACCAACTCCCGGAGTTTACCCAAACTCATGTCCATTGAGTCGGTGATGCCATCCAGACATCTCATCCTCTGCCATCCCCTTCTCCTCCTGCCCCCAATCCTTCCCAGCATCAGAGTCTTTTCCAAT
>NW_011494784.1:2523648-2527479 GCF_000754665.1 Bison bison bison
CCAACTTCTTCACTGTCTCTTTCACTTTCATCAAGAGGCTCTTTAGTTCCTCTTCACTTTCTGTCATAAGGGTGGTGTCATCTGCATATCTGAGGTTATTGATATTTCTCCTGGCAATCTTGATTCCAGCTTGTGTTTCTTCTAGCCCTGCATTTCTCATGATGTACTCTGCATATAAGTTAAATAAGCAGGGTGACAATATACAGCCTTGATGTACTCCTTTTCCTATTTGGAACCAGTCTGTTGTCCCATGTCCAGTTCTAACTGTTGCTTCCTGACCTACATATACGTTTCTCAAGAGGCAGATCAGGTGGTCTGGTATTCCCATCTTTTTCAGAATTTTCCAGTTTATTGTGATCCACACAGTCAAAGGCTTTGATAGTCAATAAAGCAGAAATAGATGTTTTTCTGGAACTCTCTTGCTTTTTCAATGATCCAGCAGATGTTGGCAATCTGATCTCTGGTTCGTCTGCCTTTTCTAAAACCAGCTTGAACATCTGAAAGTTCATAGTTCATGTATTGCTGAAGCCTGGCTTGGAGAATTTTGAGCATTACTTTACTAGCATGTGAGATGAGTGCAATTGTGTGGTAGTTTGAGCATTCTTTGGTATTGCCTTTCTTTGGGATTATCCCCAATTAAGAATTACTGTTAAAAACTATTGGGTTGACCAAAAAGGTCCTTTGTGCTTTTCTTTAAGATGGTATGAAAAAATCTGGATGAACGTTTTGGGCAACCCAATATAATCTCAGGGACTCTCCCAGCTGGTTTGTGTTGCTGAAAAACACTCAGATACCCATTATGTTACTGCACACTTAATGGGTATGTGTGAAGCCGGGCTTGAAGCTACTTAGCAGTGAGGCCAAGAGAGCAGATCTGTACTATGAGTGGGGAGACCTGGTAGTTGGGAATAGGTGGGGACTGAGAAGGTGAGTTGGGTAGGGGTTGTGGTGGGGAGGAGCCATCAGCCATCAAGGTGAGTGAGAGGTTACTTGTGGTGGCAAAACAAGTGACAAGCTTCTGGTGTTAGGATGACAGAAAGGACTTGAAGAATAGGGAAGTCTAAAATGGGATTTTATGTTTGTTATGTGGTATAGAATGAGATCTCTTTTTTGCTTCCTTAGTGGTTCAGATAGACCTAGACAGCATATTAAAGAGCAGAGACATTACTTTGCCAAAAAAGGTCCATCTAGTCAAATCTATGGTTTTTCCAATAGTCACGTATGGATGTAAGAGTTGGACCATAAAGATGGCTGAGCGCAGAAGAACTGATGCTTTTGAACTGTGGTTTGGAAAAGACTCTTGAGAGTCTCTTGAACAGCAAGGAGATCCAACCAGTCCATCCTAAAGGAAATCAGTCCTGAATATTCGTTGGAAGGACTGATGCTGAAGCTGAAGCTTCAATACTTTGGCCACCTGATGTGAAGAACTGATTCATTTGGACTCCGATGCTGGGAAAGATTGAAGGCAGGAGGAAAGGGGACAACAGAAAATGAGATGGTTGGATGGCATCACCTACTCGATGGACATGAATCTGAGCAAGCTCTAGGAGTTGGTGACAGACAGGGAAGCCTGGTGTGCTGCAATCCATGGGGTCGCAATATTTGGACATGACTGAGTGACTGAGTGACTGAACTGAACTGAATGCATAGACATGACATCTAGCAACATGGTACAGATGAACCTGTATTCAACAAATATTTCTGGGGACGTATTACTTGCTTAGCTCAGTGCTAGTAAATTATCTAAAGGAAAGATAAAATAGTTCTTGCTCTCCAAGAACTTATTTTCTCTGTAGAAAAACAAAATATTTCTACTTAAATATTTAGCATGTCAATGACCGCTGTCTTTGAAGCGGCTGCTGTGTTCAGTTCAGAACACTTAGGAAAAGATGGACCTAGAGCCACAGTTGTCAGCTTTGGCTGCACAATGAAATCACTTGTGTGTGCGTGAGTCGCTCCATCATGTGTGACTCTTTGTGACCCTAGGTACTGTAGCCCGTTAGGCTTCCCTGTCCATGGAATTCTCCAGGCAAGAATACTGGAGTGGGACCTGGGTCTTCTGCATTGCAGGAGGATTCTTTACTCTTTGAGCCACCAGGAAATCCCCTGAAATCACTTAGGGAATCATTTAAAGCTTTTTTTAAAATGTGAAGTATGATTGATTTACAATGTTATGTTAATTTCTGCTACACAGCAAAGTGGTTCAGATATATATATTCTTTTTTATAATCTTCTCCATTATGGTCTATCACAGAATATTGAATTTAGTTCCCTGTGCTATACGGTAGGACTTTTTTGTTATCCATTCTATATATAATAGTTTGCATCCCTTTAAGAGTCAAAGACACACAAAGGCATATATATTCCTAACCCCATATTATTATATCCTCTGTATTTTCCTGTTCTCATGTTTCATCAAAGAAACCTTAATTTCCCCTTCCTTAGAATTTCTAAAATGTCACATTTCCTCTTTTACCTTCCACATTTGTGTAACAAGGCAGGAGTGTACTCTAGAAATCTCAATGCCCCCAAGAGGGATCTATAACTAGAAGATCTCCAGGGCTCAGGTAGTCCACGGTCTCCTAGAGCTAGCATATCTGATGCAGTTGCATTCCAACCCAGCAGAATAATGTTGTCAGCCTCTTGGTACTCATTGTGTGGAATATGACTTACATGGCTCTGCTCTAACAATAAAGTCAGTCTCTTTAGAAAGTTTTCAGAGAAAACAATAAATGAATATATATATATAATAGAGGAGCATTGCCGAAGTCAAGCCAAGTCAAGGCACTATCGGTATCAATCCCAGAACAAAGATATTGAGGATGTTTGAGTTTATCTGATTTTATATAATTGGACAATCATTCCTCCATCCTTTCTCCATGCTTAGAGTCTGTCAGTAACCTTGTAGAAAAATAATCCTTCTTTTTTTCTTCTTTTTTTCTCACTGCTGTTTCTGGCTCTCTGATCAAATGAGTGATTCCTGGAATGCTCAGTTTGTTCTGTGGTTGTGGCACTCCAGGAAAGCGGGGCAGCTCTCCTGCTCTACTCTGTGGCTGATTCTAGCTGGGAGAGCTCCCAACACCTGTTTCTGTAATAAAAGATCCTACAAAAGCCAAATAAATCATCTTTCCACCTCCATTTCTCCTGCACATAAAGGCTGATCACCCACAGTCATGATCCTGGCCTTGAATTTGGTTGTAGCATCTGATCTGATGGCACAAAGCAAGATCAATACCTGCTATGGTATAGTCTCAATGGGACATAAATTAGGAAGAGAATATTTTCACTGCTTGCTTGCCCCAAGCAGTGACTGGCTGGATGCACGCCATGCTGTTGGCCAATGAAAAGAGAAAGCAGCTTTACTTAGCAGCAGGGTAGACTATATTAGGATCATATTATGTGCTATTTCTAGTTATCTTTGTTGATCTCCAAATAATGAATTGAAGTGTGATGATTCTCTCTAAAGTTTTTCAAGATTTTACTACTAAAATGTTATCAGTTCAGTTCAGTTCGCTTCGGTCGCTCAGTCGTGCCGACTCTTTGCGACCCCGTGAATCGCAGCAGCCAGGCCTCCCTGTCCATCACCAACTCCCGGAGTTCACTCAGACTCACATCCATCGAGTCAGTGATGCCATCCAGCCATCTCATCCTCTGTCGTCCCCTTCTCCTCCTGCCCCCAATCCCTCCTAGCATCAGAGTCTTTTCCAATGAGTCAACTCTTCTCATGAGGTGGCCGAAGTACTGGAGTTTCAGCTTCAGCATCATTCCCTCCAAAGAAATCCCAGGGCTGATCTCCTTCAGAATGGACTGGTTGGATCTCCTTGCCTGTCT
>NW_011494784.1:2527579-2531816 GCF_000754665.1 Bison bison bison
AAACCAGCTTGAACATCTGGAAGGTCACAGTTCACGTATTGCTGAAGCCTGGCTTGGAGAATTTTGAGCGTTACTTTCCTAGCGTGTGAGATGAGTGCAATTGTGTGGTAGTTTGAGCATTCTTTGGCATTGCCTTTCTTTGGGATTGGAATGAAAACTGACCTTTTCCAGTCCTGTGGCCACTGCTGAGTTTTCCAAATTTGCTGGCATATTGAGTGCAGCACTTTCACAACATCATCTTTCAGGATTTGAAATAGCTCAACTGGAATTCCATCACCTCCACTAGCTTTGTTTGTAGTGATGCTTTCTAAGGCCCACTTGACTTCACATTCCAGGATGTCTGGCTCTAGGTCAGTGATCACACCATCATGATTATCTGGGTCGTGAAGATCTTTTTTGTACAGTTCTTCTGTATATTCTTGCCACCTCTTCTTAATATCTTCTGTTTCTGTTAGGTCCATACCATTTCTGTCCTTTATCGAGTCCATCTTTGCATGAAATGTTCCCTTGGTGTATCTAATTTTCTTGAAGAGATCTCTAGTCTTTCCCATTCTGTTGTTTTCCTCTATTTCTTTGCATTGATCACTGAGGAAGGCTTTCTTATCTCTTCTTGCTATTCTTTGGAATCAATAGTAATTACTATTCTTTTCAATGGCCAGATTGTCCTGAGTTTGACCACTGGAAGCTGATTCAAGGCTAGCTCCCTGCATCTTTTTCTCATGACTCAGCTTGTCTTTGGACATTTCTTACTTTTTGATACAACCTGTCCCACATTGCCTAGTATTTTCTGTATCCCATGTGTGTAATCAACCATTTCTGCAAGGGTCCCTGGTCCCTTTTACTGGGATGTGGTATTTAGAAACCAAGATCTTAATGCTTGTTCACTGACAACTACTAGTTGTCATTGGTTCTAGGCCCTTCCTATAAACAGAAGTAGGAAAAATCTTTTTAAAAATTTTTACTGTTTCCAGTTCAAATTTAATATTATATGATTTTTTAAAAACTTATTTTATATTGTTAAGATTTTTCTGTAACACCTAGAATCTTTGTTCTCAATACCATTCACATGCTCATTTGCTTTATCCTGTAATATGCACAAATTAATTTCTAAGGTGCAGTATTACAATCAACAATAAACATACTGAGTGAATTTTTACATATCTTTGCAATTTTTTTTTGTCCTTGCAATGTATCACAGTAAGAACAAACAGTTTCCTGTGGTTGAAATAATACTTTTTCTGTGCGGTTATTGATTTTATACAGTTAGATTCATTTATTTCTGTTGGTGTTCAATTTTATGGTTTGCTTTTCTCCTTTTTATTTGATTTTTGAATATATAAAACATTTACATGTTGCATCAGTTATTAAGCTATTGATTCTCAGCCTTCTGCACCCTGCTTTGTGATGCTGGGGCTGGGATTCTGTAAACCACATTTATGTTTTTTTCCAGCTGGTTCTCTGCTATAATCTTCCAAAGGTGATGCTACAGGGAGTCTGCAGAGCTAGAGGAGTTAGATAGAACTTTGCTCCTTTGCTGTTTTTACCTTGTGTGGCTATTTATTAGCTTCCAGTTTCTGTGCTTGCCTCCTTAGCCATGCTTCCTCGTCCCATAGAAGCAGTTGAATCCAACTTGCAGTTTTTCAAATACTTGCAGAACAGCCTTCCTCAGAGGTCCTGCTTGTGGGCCCTTCCTTTGAACTCAGAGACCTCAGCACCACCTGAGGAATGACCTGTGCTAGAGGTTCGGAGTTTCAGCCCAGCAGAAAAATTCTAAATTTAAATAATTTATAAATCTTAAGAATCCCAACATCTCTCATTATTTTTCTGCCCTAAAGGTGGTAACTACTCCCTGAAGTTATTTGTTGTCCTGATACATTTGTGTTTTTCTAACCCTTTCAGTTATATAGTTAACAATTCATCATATAAAATTACCTCTGTTCAAATAATTGGTATGCTTTTATCTCATGCCTAAACTTTAACTGATAAACGTGGTTCATACAAAAAAATAATTGCTCAGAGAAACCTTTCTTTCATACTTAACCTTCCTATCCCATTCCCATCTACCCCCTTGAGGTCATCATTTCATTAGTCACTATATTCTTGACTGTGTTTGTTTTGACAAAATTAATCAAATAAATGCACATGTGTGCACACACATACATAGACATTTTTATTTTCTCTTTTTTAAAGGTTTTTTAAAAAATTGAAATAAAGTTTATTTATAAAGTTGTGTTAGTTTCAAGCGTACAGCAAAGTGATTCAATTATATATATATGTATACATATGTACATATTCTTTTTCAGATTCTTTTCCATTATAGGTTATTACAAGATACTGAGTTTAGTTCCTTGTGCTATACAGTAAGAATGTGTTTTTTTTTTTACCTATTTTATATACAGTCCTGGAGAAGGCAATGGCACCCCACTCCAGTATTCTTGCCTGGAGAGTCCCATGGACGGAGGAACCTGGTAGGCTGCAGTCCATGGGGTCCCTAAAAGTCGGAGACGACTGAGCGGCTTCACTTTCACTTTTCACTTTCATGCATTGGAGAAGGAAATGGCAACCCACTCCACTGTTCTTGCCTGGAGAATCCCAGGGACAGGGGAGCCTGATGGGCTGCCGTCTATGGGGTCGCACAGAGTTGGACACGACTGAAGCGACTTAGCAGTAGCAGTGTGTATGTTAATCCCAAGCTTCTAATTTGTCTTCCCCATTCTACTATCACATTTGATAAACATGTTTGTTTTCTGTGTCTGTGAATCTATTTCTGTTTTGCAAATAAGTTCATTTGTAGCACTTTTTTAGATTTCACATATAAGCAGTATCATATGGTATTTGTCTTTATCTGTCTTACATCATTCAGTATGACAATCTCAAGGTCCATCCATGTTGCTGCAAATGGCATTATTTCATTCTTTTCTATGGCTGAGTAATATTTCATTGTATTTATTTGCCATATTTTCTTTATCTATTCCTCTGTTGATGGGCATTGTGGTTCCTTCCACGTCTTGACTATTGTAAATTATTCTGCTGTGAACACTGGGGTGTGTGTATCTTTTCAAATTAGAGTTTTCTCTGGATATATGCCCAAGAATGGGATTGCAGGATCATATGATGATTATGTTTTTAGTTTTTCTCAGGACATCCATACTGTTCTTCATAGTGGTTGTACCGATTTGTATTCCCACCAACAGTGTAGAAAGGTTCCATTTTCTCCACACCTTCTCCAACATTTATTATTCGTAGACCTTTTAATGATTGTCATTCTGACTGTTGTGAAGTGATACTTCATTGTACTTTTTTTTGCCTGCATACCATGCAGGATCTTAGCTCCCCAACCAAGGATTGAACCTGTGCCCCCTGCAGTGGAAGCAGAGTCCTAACCACTGGACAACCAGGTAATTCTTACTTCAAGTAGTTTTGATTTGCATTTCTCTAATAATTAGCATTGTTGAGCATCTTTTCTTGTGGCTGAAGGCGATCTGTTTGTCTTCTTTGGTGAAATGTCTACTTAAGTTTTCTGTCCATTTTTGGACACCTCTTTTTCTTTTTAGTATAAAATATAGTATAACATATATATTGTTCTGTACCTTGCTTTTTCACTAAATAATATATCCTAGAAATCATTCCATACCAATTCTTAGAGATTGTTTGCCTTTGGGTTGATGCACCATAATTTTTCCACCAGTCTTGACGAATGGGCGTTTGGATCGATTCTGATAGTACTTTGTTTTTGCCGATTATTCTACAGTGAATCACAGCTTTGAGCACCTATTGTTTTGTATTTGAACTGGTGTATCTTCAGGTGGAAACCTAAACATGAGATTGCTGAGCCAAAGGAAAAACCCATATATAACTTTATTATATCTGTATCAAATATTCCTCCATAGGATGGTACCCATTTTTGGTTCTCATCAGGAGTGTATGAAAGTGTTTGTTTCTCTTCAATTTTTTTTTAAAATTTTATTTTTAAACTTTACATAATTGTATTAGTTTTGCCAAATATCAAAATGAATCCATCACAGGTATACATGTGCTCCCCATCCTGAACCCTCCTCCCTCCTCCCTCCCCATACCATCCCTCTGGGTCGTCCCAGTGCACTAGCCCCAAGCATCCAGTATCATGTATCGAACCTGGACTGGCATCTCGTTTCATACATGATATTTTACATGTTTCAATGCCATTCTCCCAAATCTTCCCACCCTCTCCCTCTCCCACAGAGTCCATAAGACTGTT
>NW_011494784.1:2532922-2533430 GCF_000754665.1 Bison bison bison
TCTTTTACAAGTGGTTGACCAGTTTTCCCAGCACCACTTGTTAAAGAGATTGTCTTTCATCCATTGTATATTCTTGCCTCCTTTGTCAAAGATAAGGTGTCCATATGTGCGTGGATTTATCTCTGGGCTTTCTATTTTGTTCCATTGATCTATATTTCTGTCTTTGTGCCAGTACCATACTGTCTTGATAACTGTGGCTTTGTAGTAGAGCCCGAAGTCAGGTAGGTTGATTCCTCCAGTTCCATTCTTCTTTCTCAAGATTGCTTTGGCTATTCGAGGTTTTTTGTATTTCCATACAAATTGTGAAATTATTTGTTCTAGCTCTGTGAAGAATACTGTTGGTAGCTTGATAGGGATTACATTGAATCTATAAATTGCTTTGGGTAGTATACTCATTTTCACTATATTGATTCTTCCAATCCATGAACATGGTATATTTCTCCATCTATTAGTGTCCTCTTTGATTTCTTTCACCAGTGTTTTATAGTTTTCTATATATAGGTCTTTA
>NW_011494784.1:2533555-2534009 GCF_000754665.1 Bison bison bison
TTCTGCTCTGATTGCTGTGGCCAAAACTTCCAAAACTATGTTGAATAGTAATGGTGAAAGTGGGCACCCTTGTCTTGTTCCTGACTTTAGAGGAAATGCTTTCAATTTTTCACCATTGAGGATAATGTTTGCTGTGGCTTTGTCATATATAGCTTTTATTATGTTGAGGTATGTTCCTTCTATTCCTGCTTTCTGGAGAGTTTTTATCATAAATGGATGTTCAGTTTTGTCAAAGGCTTTCTCTGCATCTATTGAGATAATCATATGGTTTTTATTTTTCAATTTGTTAATGTGGTGTATTACATTGATTGATTTGCGGATATTGAAGAATCCTTGCATCCCTGGGATAAAGCCCACTTGGTCATGGTGTATGACCTTTTTAATGTGTTGTTGGATTCTGATTGCTAGAATTTTGTTAAGGATTTTTGCATCTATGTTCATCAGTGATATTGGC
>NW_011494784.1:2534109-2536561 GCF_000754665.1 Bison bison bison
CTATGTTCATCAGTGATATTGGCCTGTAGTTTTCTTTTTTTGTGGCATCTTTGTCAGGTTTTGGTATTAGGGTGATGGTGGCCTCATAGAATGAGTTTGGAAGTTTACCTTCCTCTGCAATTTTTTGGAAGAGTTTGAGCAGGATAGGTGTTAGCTCTTCTCTAAATTTTTGGTAGAATTCAGCTGTGAAGCCATCTGGACCTGGGCTTTTGTTTGCTGGAAGATTTTTGATTACAGTTTCAATTTCCGTGCTTGTGATGGGTCTGTTAAGATTTTCTATTTCTTCCTGTTCGAGTTGTGGAAAATTGTACTTTTCTAAGAATTTGTCCATTTCTTCCACGTTGTCCATTTTATTGGCATATAATTGTTGATAGTAGTCTCTTATGATCCTTTGTATTTCTGTGTTGTCTGTTGTGATCTCTCCATTTTCATTTCTAATTTTATTTATTTGACTTTTCTCCCTTTGTTTCTTGATGAGTCTGGCTACTGGTTTGTCAATTTTATTTATCCTTTCAAAGAACCAGCTTTTGGTTTTGTTGATTTTTGCTATGGTCTCTTTTGTTTCTTTTGCATTTATTTCTGCTCTAATTTTTAAGATTTCTTTCCTTCTACTAACCCTGGGGTTCTTCATTTCTTCCTTTTCTAGTTGCTTTAGGTGTAGAGTTAGGTTATTTATTTGACTTTTTTCTTGTTTCTTGAGGTGTGCCTGTATTGCTATGAACTTTCCCCTTAGGACTGCTTTTACCGTGTCCCACAGGTTTTGGGTTGTTGTGTTTTCATTTTCATTTGTGTCTATGCAAATTTTGATTTCTTTTTTGATTTCTTCTGTGATTTGTTGGTTATTCAGCAGCGTGTTGTTCAGCCTCCATATGTTGGAATTTTTAATCATTTTTCTCCTGTGATTGAGATCTAATCTTACTGCATTGTGGTCAGAAAAGATGCTTGGAATGATTTCTGTTTTTTTGAATTTACCAAGGCTAGCTTTATGGCCCAGGATGTGATCTATCCTGGAGAAGGTTCCATGTGCACTTGAGAAAAAGGTGAAATTCATTGTTTTGGGATGAAATGTCCTATAGATATCAATTAGGTCTAACTGGTTTATTGTATCATTTAAAGTTTGTGTTTCCTTGTTAATTTTCTGTTTAGTTGATCTATCCATAGGTGTGAGTGGCGTATTGAAGTCTCCCACTATTATTGTGTTATTGTTAATTTCTCCTTTCATACTTGTTAGCATTTGTTTTACATATTGTGGTGCTCCCGTGTTGGGTGCATATATAATTGTTATATCTTCTTCTTGGATTGATCCTTTGATCATTATGTAGTGACCTTCTTTGTCTCTTTTCACAGCCTTTGTTTTAAAGTCTATTTTATCTGATATGAGTATTGCTACTCCTGCTTTCTTTTGGTCCCTATTTGCATGGAAAATCTTTTTCCAGCCCTTCACTTTCAGTCTGTATGTGTCCCCTGTTTTGAGGTGGGTCTCTTGTAGACAACATATGTAGGGGTCTTGTTTTTGTATCCATTCAGCCAGTCTTTGTCTTTTGGTTGGGGCATTCAACCCATTTACGTTTAAGGTAATTACTGATAAGTATGATCCCGTTGCCATTTACTTTATTGTTTTGGGTTCGAACTTATACACCGTTTTTGTCTTTCCTGTCTAGAGAATATCCTTTAGCATTTGTTGGAGAGCTGGTTTGGTGGTGCTGAATTCTCTCAGCTTTTGCTTGTCTGAAAAGCTTTTGATTTCTCCTTCATACTTGAATGAGATCCTTGCTGGGTACAATAATCTGGGCTGTAGGTTATTTTCTTTCATCACTTTAAGTATGTCTTGCCATTCCCTCCTGGCTTGAAGAGTTTCTATTGAAAGATCAGCTGTTATCCTTATGGGAATTCCCTTGTGTGTTATTTGTTGTTTTTCCCTTGCTGCTTTTAATATTTGTTCTTTGTGTTTGATCTTTGTTAATTTGATTAATATGTGTCTTGGGGTGTTTCACCTTGGGGTTATCCTGTTTGGGACTCTCTGGGTTTCTTGGACTTGGGTGATTATTTCCTTCCTCATTTTAGGGAAGTTTTCAACTATTATCTCCTCAAGTATTTTCTCATGGTCTTTCTTTTTGTCTTCTTCTTCTGGAACCCCTATGATTCGAATGTTGTAGCATTTAATATTGTCCTGGAGGTCTCTGAGATTGTCCTCATTTCTTTTAATTTGTTTTTCTTTTATCCTCTCTGATTCATTTATTTCTACCATTCTATCTTCTAATTCACTAATCCTATCTTCTGCTTCTGTTATTCTACTATTTGTTGCCTCCAGGGTGTTTTTAACTTCATTTATTGCATTATTCATTATATATTGACTCTTTTTTATTTCTTCTAGGTCCTTGTTAAACCTTTCTTGCATATTCTCAATCCTTGTCTCCAGGCTATTTATCTGTGATTCCATTTTAATTTCAAG
>NW_011494784.1:2536661-2537365 GCF_000754665.1 Bison bison bison
TTATCCTGTTCCTTTATCTGCTGGGTATTCCTCTGTCTCTTCATCTTGTTTAAATTGCTGATTTTGGGGTGTCCTTTCTATATTCTGGCAGTTTGTGGAGTTCTCTTTATTGTGGCTTCTCCTCACTGTGTGTGGGTTTGTACAGGTGGCTTGTCAAGGTTTCCCGGTTAGGGAAGCTTGTGTCGGTGTTCTGGTGAGTGAAGCTGTATTTCTTATCTCTGGAGTGCAATGAAATGTCCAGTAATGAGTTATGAGATGTCTATGGTTTTAGGGTGACTTTGGTCAGCTTGTATCTTGAAGCTCAGGGCTGTGCTCCTTTGTTGCTGGAGAATTTGCTTGGTATGTCTTGCCCTGAAACTTGTTGGCCCTTGTGTGGTGCTTGGTTTCAGTGTCGGTATGGAGGCGTTTGATGAGCTCCTGTCAATTAATGTTCCTTGGAGTCAGGAGTTCCCTGGAGTCAGAGTTTGGACTTAAGCCTCTGCTTCCAGTTATCGGTCTTATTTTTACAGTAGTTTCAAAACTTCTCCTTCTATACAGCACCATTGATAAAACATCTACATTAAAGATGAAAAGTTTCTCTACTGTGAGGGTCACTCAGAGAGGTTCACAGCGTTACATGGAGAAGAGAAGAGGGAGGAGGGAGTTAGAGGTGACCCAAATGAGATGAGGTGGAATCAATAGTGGAGAGAGTGGGGTAGCCAGTA
>NW_011494784.1:2538183-2538475 GCF_000754665.1 Bison bison bison
TTGCTCCCTAGTGAAAAATGGGTCCTGAAGATTGGGTTCTTAAAGGTACAAAATTGGTAACAAATACATAAAAGCACAAATTAAAAATCTAGAGTAGAATTTGGAATTTCAAAAATACGATGTTAAAGAAAAGAAGAAGGAAAAGAAAGAGAGAAAAACCGAACAAAGAAAAACAAACAAGGTTGCGAAAATTATAAAGAAAATACAGGTACAAAATTGATAACTAATACCAAAAAGCAAAAATTAAAAATCTAGAGTAGAGTTTGGAATTTCAGATATACAATGTTATATA
>NW_011494784.1:2538608-2544174 GCF_000754665.1 Bison bison bison
AAAGAAAGAATGATCGTAAAAATAGTAAAAATATATCTAGGACTTTCTCTGGTTTTGTTGTATTGTGGGTTCAGTTCATTTTTGGCTAGTTCCTTGGTCCGACTTATATTTCTCAAGATCTATAGCCCCTTCCTATGTAGTCCGTAGTAACCACGGGGTTTTAATCTATTGCCCGTAGCTTCCAAGGCGTTTCCCTCTGTTATAACTTCTTCTGTTTGCTGGTCTCTTCAGTGTCTGGCTTCCGCCCTGACACAAAGGGGACGGTGGGGGAAACTTTTTTTTTTTCTTTTTAGGCTCACTTGTTCAGTCTCGCTGTGGGGAGGGAGGGAGGGATGCTGCAAACAAATAACACTGGCATGCGCTCGCAGTGCCTCAGCCACACTGGGTCTGCCCCCGCTCACGGTGCGTGTAGCCTCCCTGCCCATACTGCTTGGGCTCTAGGTTGTTCCGCCAAGAACAATCCGAGGCCGGCCCTGGGCTGCATGTACCTCCCAGGTCCAAGGCGCTCAGATTCAGGCACTCGGGTAGTCCTCAGAGGCGCAGATTCAGTTGGGCCTGCATTTTGTGCTCTTCCCAGGTCCGAGCAGCTCAGGTGATTAGGTGTTTGGCGAACGCCAATGCTGCGACTTATCGCCTCCCCACCTCTCGGTTATCTGGGTGTAAAACCGGAGCACTTTCTCAGGCAGATGTTGACCGTCCAGACCCCCAAGAAGTTTTAGTTAGCAAAGAAGCCTGCTTACAGTTTTATAGATAATGTCTCTTTGGGGCTGCGATTGCCCCCTTCTGGCTCTGGCTGCCTGTCACCGGAGGGGGAAGGTCTGCAGCCGGCTATTTCTGTTCAGTCCTTTGTTCTGTGCGCGGGCCTGGCGGTGTCTTATGTTGGGGCTGGCTTTTCGCGTGGTAGATATCCCACAGTCTGGTTTGCTAGCCCAGATTATTTAGCTCAGATAGTGCTCAGGGTATTCAGGCCAGATTCTTACTCTAAGCGATGCAGCCGGCGCCGCGCCTCCCTGCCCAGCCCCCGCTTGCTAATGGCATGTGCAGGCGTCTGCGCTGCTTTTCCGCTGGGGGAGTTACCGTAGGGCTCGCAATCTGCGAGTTTTAATTGTTTATTTTTTCTCCCTGTTATGTTGCCCTCTGTGCTTCCAAAGCTCGGCACAGATTCGGCAGTGAGAAGGTTTCCTGGTGTTTGGAAACTTCTCTCTTTTTAAGACTCCCTTCCCGGGACGGAACTCCATCCCTCCCTCTTTTGTCTCTTTTTTTGTCTTTATATTTTTTCCTACCTCCTTTCGAAGAGTTGGGTTGCTTTTCTGGGTGCCTGATGTCCTCTGCTGGCATTCAGAAGTTGTTTTGTGGAATTTACTCGACATTTAAATGCTCTTTTGATGAATTTGTGGGGGAGAAAGTGTTCTCCCCGTCCTACTCCTCCGCCATCTTGGCTCCTCTCCCTGTTTCTCTTCAATTTTAACAACTAAGTGTATTGTTAACTTTTTTTGATTTTTATCATTTCCATAGGTAAGAAATGTCATCTCAGTGTTGTTTTAATTTACATTTTTTTTACTATAGTGAAATTGAGGTTCATTTGTATGTATTATGGTCATTTGCCTTTCTTCTTTCTATAGGTTGTCTCTTTATCCTGTTTTTTTTTTAGGGGGCAGAATTTTGGTCTTTTTCATCTTGATAGTTACATATGATTTATATGTCAGAGAGATTAGCTCTAATCTGGTATATGTTGCAAATATTATCTCATATTTTTGTTTAGACTTTGTTTATAATGGTTTCTTCATGAAAATATTCAAAAATTGTTACATAGTCAAAATTTTAATCTATTGACTGCTTTTGGGTTTTGAACAAAAGTCATAAATTCTTCTAATACTTAAAACTATGGTTTTAATGGTTTTAATATTAAAGAATTCTTTCATTTTCTATGATATTTCCTTTTAATAATATTATGTTGTCATTTCATGAAAGTAATAACTTCATGTATCTCTTAGAAGATATCAATTAGGAACTTAAGAAATTCTCTTTCCTTCTCTGAATTATCTGTTCATTTGGAATCAATTTTTCAGTGCATTTGTCTTTAACATCCTCTTTGAGGATGCATATTTTTTGTTGAAAATATGGTTAGTTTTATATTTAAAAAAGACATCTTAAGAGTGATCTGGGAAGTTGAAAACTTAGACTGTCTTTTGGTTTGAGTGGTTGGAGCTCTAGCTTAATATAGTGTTAGAGGAGCTCCCTTTGTGTGAATGAAGAGGACTTTTGCTGGGGTTCTAACACACTCATCCTCAATAGCGGTTCTGACCAGGAGAATTTTTTTGCCTTTGATATATGCCAGAGTACCTGTGTTAAGGTTGTAATTTGTGAGTAAGCAGGCTACTATGGTGTATATGGATCTTAAATTACCTTCCTTGTTTTTTTTTCTTCACTTCTTACTTTTATACTTTATTATGTCTTTAATCTCTGAGTCCAGAAACTTTTCAGAGATTTTTCTCTCCTCATTTCCAATTTTCATACATGTTATAGTCTAGCTTCAATATCATGCTTATGTCTACCAGAACTTTGTTGAACTCTTTCATCCATTTAGTCATAATCTTATTTTCCTTTCTGTACGGGATTATAAACTTATTATTTTTTGACTAGTATTTTAATGGGTCTTTCTTAAGAAAGAAGAAAAACCAAACTTTAACCAGAAGTCTCTGTGTCCAATTCATAAGTCAGATCATGTAATTCTGGCATAGATTTTGGTCAAATTAATTCTACATTAGTTACAATTTAAGTTTTTCCTAATTTTTATGTTTTGTATAATCCTGTGAAGAACATCTTTTACATATATTTTGGGGCATATTTCCAAATATCTTGAGGATATTTCTTGAAGATATATTTTAGATATAGAATTGCTGAATCAAAGAGCATTGTTTCTTATAGCTTTTGACACATTATCCATCAGAAATATTATACCAGTTTTATTCTCAGACACAGCAGGTAAAAGAGGCCCTTTTCTCAAACCTTACTGAATATGAGATTATCAGTCTGGTTAATTTTTTGCCAGTTTCAAAAGTAAAAGCAGTGTCCAATTCAAGAACTCTTGCATTGATTTTGGAAGTGATGGTGATTATTTGCTTTCACTTATGAAGTGTACAATTTGTGTCATGAATTATATCCCTGATGTTCACATCAGTTCTTTATGATGTGAAGTGAATTACATTTTGCAGGAGATGAATATGAGATTCAGAAATGTTAAGTTATTGTTTCAGGGTTGTGCAGCTACTAAACAACTTATCTAGTATTCAAATTGGTATCTGTTTATTACTATAGAGAGCTAAAGGTAGAATTTTGTGTGAAATAATAGTAAAGATATGTAAACGTTATGTTACTCTTTAAGCATAGTGATATTAATATTATTAATCAGATTAAATCAGTTGCTCAGTCGTGTCCGACTCTTTGTGACCCCATGAATCGCAGCACGCCAGGCCTCCCTGTCCATCACCAATTCCCGGAGTTCACTCAGACTCATGTCCATCGAGTCAGTGATGCCATCCACCCATCTCATCCTCTGTCGTCCCCTTCTCCTCCTGCCCCCAACCCCTCGCAACATCAGAGTCTTTTCCAATGAGTCAACTCTTCGCATGAAGCGGCCAAAGTACTGGAGTTTCAGCTTTAGCATCATTCCTTCCAAAGAAATCCCAGGGATGATCTCCTTCAGAATGGACTGGTTGGATCTCCTTGCAGTCCAAGGGATTCTCAAGAGTCTTCTCCAACACCACAGTTCAAAAGCATCAATTCTTCGGTGCTCAGCCTTCTTCACAGTCCAACTCTCACATCCATACATGACCACAGGAAAAACCATACACTTGACTAGACGAACCTTTGTTGGCAAAGTAATGTCTCTGCTTTTGAATATGGTATCTAGGTTGGTCATAACTTTCCTTCCAAGGAGTAAGTGTCTTTTAATTTCATGGCTGCAGTCATCATCTGTAGTGATTTTGGAGCCCAGAAAAATAAAGTCTGACACTGTTTCCACTGTTTCCTCATCTATTTCCCATGAAGTGGTGGGACCAGATGCCATGATCTTTGTTTCCTGAATGTTGAGGTTTAAGCCAACTTTTTCACTCTCCACTTTCACTTTCATCAAGAGGTTTTTTAGTTCCTCTTCACTTTCTGCCATAAGGGTGGTGTCATCTGCATATCTGAGGTTATTGATATTTCTCCCAGCAATCTTGATTCCAGCTTGTGTTTCTTAGAGTCCAGTGTTTCTCATGATGTACTCTGCATAGAAGTTAAATAAGCAGGGTGACAATATGTGGCTTTGACGTACTCCTTTTCCTATTTGGAACCAGTCTGTTGTTCCATGTCCAGTTCTAACTGTTGCTTCCTGACCTGCATACAAATTTCTCAAGAGGCAGATCAGGTGTTCTGGTATTCCCATCTCTTGTCTACGGCCATACCACCCTGAACGTGCTTGATCTCATCTGGTATTCCCATCTCTTTCAGAATTTTCCACAGAATTAGTATTATTAATAGAGTGCCTGGCGTGCTGCGATTCATGGGGTCTCAAAGAGTCGGACACGACTGAGCGACTGATCTGATCTGATCAATATTTGGAAATAAATCCCCTATTTAGTGATGATGAAAGCTAAATGCTTTCCACCTTCTATTTAAGGAACAGGTTGGAGCAACTGTGATCATTGCACTCTGATATGACTTTCATGTCACTTCAAATACCAAGTATGTTATGGACTGCTTTGTACTATTGATACTCTTCACTCACTACTGATAGAAAACACATTGATTTTGTTAGGTGAATGAATGAGATTTTGAATAGTTTATTAGTTATCTATTGCTGAGTGACAAATTCCTTCAAAAGTTGGCTTAAAACAATGACAAACTTTTTTTTCACAATTTCTGTGGGTTAGAAGTTTGGGAGTAGTTTTGCTAATTCTGGCCCAGAGAGAGATTTCAGTCAAGAAATTGGCTGTGGTTATACTTATCAGAAGACTTGACTGGGACTATAGAATCTGATTTCTAGGTGACTCACTCACATTGCTGGCAAGTTAGTCCTAGTTGCTGCTGCTGCTGCTGCTAAGTTGCTTCAGTCATGTCGACTCTGTGCAACCCCATAGATGGCAGTCTACCAGGCTCCCCCGTCCCTGGGAATCTCCAGGCAAGAACACTGGAGTGGGTTGCTATTTCCTTCTCCAATGCATGGAAGTGAAAAGTGAAAGTGAAGTTGCTCAGCCGTGTCCGACTCTTCAAGGTTCTTCAATTTCTCAGCTTGTGAACCTCCACAGAGGCTGCTGAGTATCATCCTGATTTGGCAGCTGGCTTGCTCCAGAACAAGTGATTCAAGAGGGAACAAGGCTGAAACAAAAACATCTTTTATGAATCAGTTTTGGAAGTCACACTATCAGTTCCACAATATCCTATTGGCTATACAGTCATCATGGGAGAAGGCAATGGCAACCCACTCCAGTACTCTTGCCTGGAAATCCCATGGATGGAGGAGCCTGGTAGGCTGCAGTCCATGGGGTTGCTAAGAGTTGGACACGACTGAGCGACTTCACTT
>NW_011494784.1:2544274-2570816 GCF_000754665.1 Bison bison bison
CTTCACTTTCACTTTTCACTTTCATGCATTGGAGGAGGAAATGGCAACCCACTCCAGTGTTCTTGCCTGGAGAATCCCAGGGATGGTGGGGCCTGGTGGGCTGCCGTCTATGGGGTTGCACAGAGTGGACACAACTGAAGCTACTTAGCAGCAGCAGTAGCAGCAGCATACAGGCATCATGGGAGGAACCTATACAAGGGCATGAATATCAGTAGACAATAATCATTGGATGTCATGTCAGAGGCTGGTTACCACACTTGGATATGTAATATCCAGGCAGACAGTGGATGCAGGAATCAGTACAACACTGAAGATATGCTGACCATAGTGGGTTGGAGTAAACAGAAGGATCCCAACTCACATAAAAACTGAATAACTTTCTCTATTTTATAGCAGTAAAAAATTATGGTTAGAATTCTTTTGTAAATGTTTGTCCAAAATGGTTGTCCTTCAATCTCAACATTTATATGATAAATGCTAGTATTTTTGCCTGGAAAATCCCACGGACAAGGAGCCTGGAAGGCTGCAGTCCATGGGGTCGCTGAGGGTTGGACACGACTGAGCGATTTCATTTTCACTTTCCTGCATTGGAGAAGGAAATGGCAAACCACTCCAGTGTTCTTGCCTGGAGAATCCCAGGGACGGAGGAGCCTGGTGGGCTGCCATCTATTGGGTCGCACAGAGTCGGACACGACTGAAATGACTTAGCAGCAGCAGTAATGTTATTTTTTGCACTAGACAATGAACTAGGCAAGTTTACTCAATTCTCACAATGTTGGCATTATTATTCAGATTTTACACAGGAAGAAACTGAGCCTAATTGAGATTAAGAGACAAGCCCAGGGCTACTTAACGCAGAAGTGGTAGAGTTGAATTTCATCACTGGCTCTTTTCCTCTCTTCTGTGTTGTCTCCCATTACATACAGTGTTTCATGGGCCGAAGTTCTAGGAGCATCAGATTTTCATGTTGGAGATAATAAAAGGCAGACCTGAGCCTTATTTCTGATCACATAGTGAGAACAAATACTTTTCAGCTGGTCCCCAACCTTCTAACCATCCTACTGGGGAAATTAAAGGGACTTTTTGAGGATATAGGTAGAAATTGGGTTTTAACCACAGGGTAACAGAATCTGTTTTTGAGAAAGAAGAAATTTTGATGTTTTCAGCATATCTTGACCTTCTTAGTAATAAAATTCAATTTTTATCCAGCCAGAAGGAGAAGATCACTGAGTTCTTCCTTTGCAGTAGTCTCTATTTTCTCTTTCCCAATAAAGGAGGAATATGCTTCTTCAGCAAGTCATCTGCATTTCTTAAGACAATTTTTAAAGACCAAAATTATTCTCAACAAACTAGTAGTATTTTATCTGGTTTAAAAGTCACTGCTTACTCACTGAAGATACATCTCTTAGGAGTAATAGTTACCTGCTTAACTTATGTGTAGTTGTATAGAACTTCAGAATGCTAATTCAATTTGATGGACATAATGATGCATTTTAAACTACTATATACACTTTAGTGTCTCAGGATGTCAGGTTCAGTTGGGTCTAATTCACCTGGGATCAGCTTTTAGATTTATTTCAGAGTTGATCTTGGGTTTTAAGGAGTTCATAAGTGTGGCTATACCCTTCACTTAGGGTTAGTGAGGATGGTTGTGACCTGCTCAAGAGACTTTTGAAGAGACAGTGTTGGGCGTCTATAGGAAACTGGTTGTTCTAGCTGGATTATATCTTTTTTTCCCCAGTAATATTCTTTCAGTAATATTAAATCTTGTTTAACATTCCCTTTATCTGCATCGATATTATTACACTCATCTTTTCCTTTTTTTTACATTTCAATTTTTTTTCTATAAAAGGAGTGGGTTTTGTACAATGGAAGGTTAAATGCTTTATAGACAAGAATAAAAGCTGCACTGCTGCTACTGCTATGTCACTTCAGTCATGTCCGACTCTGTGTGACCCCATAGACGGCAGCCACCAGGCTCCCCCGTCCCTGGGATTCTCCAGGCAAGAACACTGGAATGGGTTGCCATTTCCTTCTCCAATGCATGAAAGTGAAAAGTGAAAGTCAAGTCGCTCAGTCGTGTCTGACTCTTTGTGACCCCATGGACTGCAGCCTACCAGGCTCCTCCATCCATGGGATTTTCCAGGCAAAGTACTGGAGTGGGGGCCATTGCCTTCTCCAAAAGCTGCACTAGAACCAACTTATTCATTATGATCTTCTTCCTCCTCCTCATCCTCTTACCTTCCTCCTCTTCCTTTTTTTCTTGCTTTCTTCAGCCTTGATGACTTTCCTTTTTTTTTTGCTGCATCTGGCTTCCTTATAGCTTGCTATGCAGTAATATCCTTTTTGTACTTTTCCTTCAGCTTAGTAGCCTTTTTCTCATAAGACTGCTTGTCATCTGTAGCAGTGTTATTCCACATCACTCCCAGTTTCTTTGCAACATCACCAGTGAAGAGGCTAGGATGTCCACCTTTGATTTTGGGGCAATATTAAGCACAAAATTAGAAAAAGGCCAAAGAAGCCTCTTGAGTGCATTGGGATACTTGAACTTCTTTCTTGAAACTTGTATCCCTTTTAGAATGGATGTAAGTTTTAATTTCTCTTTCATAACAGGCCTTGTCAGCCTTTGCCATGTCTTCAAATTTTCCTTTCTCTTCAGCAGACGTGATCTTCCACTTCTCTGAGCACTTCTTAGAAAACTCTGAGAAGCTGACTGAGGCATCTGGGTGCTTCTTCTTGTGCTCCTCCTGGCAAGTTTGCACAAAGAATGCATATGATGACATTTGCCTCTCAGCTTCTTAGGATCTCCTTTGCCCATGTTTAATTATTTTTCCTCTTAGAGACACAGAGTTGCCCCGTGCCCTCCCCTCTTGTCTGAGATAGTTTTCCCTCTCCACTGGGTCTTAGGGGAATGAAAGTGCTGTAGACTGAATGATTGTGTCCCCCCAAAATTCATATGTTGAAATCTTCTCTCCAGTGTGATAGTATTTGGAGGAGAGGATTTTGGGAGGTGATTGGATCATGAAGACTGAGCTCTTATGAATGGAATTAATGCCCTTATAAAAGAGTCTCCCAAGAGCTCCCTAGCTTCTTCCACCATATAAGGACACTGTAAGAGGATGGCCATCTGTGAACCAGGAATCAGGCTCTCCTCAGACCCTGAATCTAGCAGTGTCTTGATCTTGGACTTTCCAGTCTCCAGAGCTGTGAGGCGTTGAACTGCCCAGTCTATGGTAATTTTGCTAGAGTAGCCCCAGTGGTCTAAGACAGGGAGTCATATTTGACTCACTTTTGATTATAATGTCCCAAGTCTCTGTAAACTCCCATCTACCCAGAGAGAAAGAATCTGCACTAGTTTTCTTTGAAATGGGGAGATTAGTTTTTAGTCTGGTATAGGCCCCTTATTTTGACATCTGTCTTTTCTGACCACATTACCTGTTTGTACCCTGATTATTCTTTATTATAGCTTCCTGTTTCTTTCCTTTAAATTATCTATTCCAGTCTGTAATTATATTATTTGGTGGTTTATATATTTATTATCCATTTTCTCCACTAAAATGAAGGCTGTATCAGTGTGGCTGCATTATCTGCCTTTGCTTACCACTCTTCTCCAGCACCCTCCTGGTGGCTGGAGACGTGAACAGAAGCCCCCAATAGTTACTTGTTCAATAAATACATGAGCATTTACTAGATACTCAAAGTTAGCCTAACAGACGATGTTGATACTCTTCCCATAACTCCTTGCCATCGCCACTGTAGGCATACCAGCTCTCTTCAATTGCACTTCATAGCACTTAATTACCTGAGGATTTTTTTTTTTTTTTACTTTAGCCACTAGATCGTGCTTTTCACCTACCCAGCAGAATAGAATTTCTATACCCTTGAACGCAGCCCTCAACTACAGACAAATTGAAGTGTATAGACACCCTAGCTCCTTTGTTCCTTGGGTGGGATAACTCAAGCATTTTCACACTGGCTCCCAGAATTGCTGAAGTAAAATTAAGCTTCAATCACTGAGTGTACCTCTAGTTGCTCTTCATTCCTTCTTTGCTTCACATCCCAACTTGCTTACTGTTTTCTTCTTACTTCCCCAAGAAACCACCGGCACTTAAAACATTGCCTCGAGTCTGTTTCTGGGCAACCCAACCAAGACAGATAGGAAACAGAAGTTTACAAAAGCTCTCCAAGTGTTCTGAACTCTATTTCTAAATGAGGGAGCTTGCAGTCTATTTTGAAATGAAAGTTAGTTGGAAAAAGATAATTTCCTTTCCTAAAGCATGTATTGTCTTTTGATTACCTTGTATACCAAAAGTATGGTTATTTGAAGCATTATTTTACTAAATTGCTTTTCTGAGTTTCCAACTTTAGTTTTTAACATGTATTGATGTACTTCCAGACCACTATCTGGCAATTGGAAGAATGCATTTTGTGAGTCACTGTGCAGAAATGTGGCTAGCAATTTAATGGTCATTGATAGCACATTTACTATTTGAAAAACAATGAAGTCCTTATAGAGGAAACAGCGTTGAACAGGATATTTTTCTCCATCCCAAAAGAGCTCACAGTCCAGTAGTAGAGAAAAGTATATGTACATTAAAGTGGAGTTCAGCACTTCTCCAACTAAAAGAAGTGTTCTGTGGAGTTCCAAAGTAGATCAGCCTTCCGGTGAGGAACTTTGCAAGATGAGGCTTGAAGGATATGTAATTCTGTAGAGGAAACATTGTTGACACAGGCGATAGATTGGAAAATACAAAGTATGGTGAGAGGGCACCTCTTACTCTGATTTCAGAGAATAAGAAACAGTGGTAGATAAGGCTGAAAGGCAGAAATAAATCTTTCTGAAACACTTTATATTAAGAAGATGAAAAGACCATAAAAGCTGGGACAAAATGTACTAATCACAGAGTGGGTCTGGTACTACTCCACTCATAGGGAAATCCTCAGCTGGTTCGCTTATAGAGAAATATTGCCAAGGTATCACCCATTCCAAAACAAGTTCTCTGTCCTCTGACCAGGGGAGCTTATACTTGTCTAGATCAGGAGCCTGCAAACTTTTTCTGTAAAGGACTAGACTGTAAATATTTTAGGCTTTGTGGGCCATATGGTTTCTTTTGCTATTATTCAATTCTGCTATTGTAGTATAAAATCAACCATATATAGTATGTATATGAATGAGTGTCTATGAATAAAACTTTATTTACAAAGCACAGGTTGGATTCGGATTTGGCCCACAGGTTGTATTTGGCTGGATTTGGCCCACAGGTTGTATTTCTCTTACTCTCTGATAGACTAATTCTAGTCAAGCTGCTGCTGCTACTAAGTCGCATCAGTCATGTCCGACTCTGTGCGACCCCATAGATGGCAGCCTACCAGGCTCTGCTGTCCTTGGGATTCTCCAGGCAAGAACACTGGAGTGGGTTGCCATTTCCTTCTCCAATGCATGAAGCGAAAAGTGAAAGTGAAGTTGCTCAGTGGTGTCTGACTCAGCGACCCCATGGACTGCAGCCTACCAGGCTCCTCCGTCCATAGGATTCTCCAGGCAAGAGTACTGGAGTGGGTTGCTATTGCCTTCTCTGCTAGTCAAGCTAAAATGTCCTAAATGACTTGTTCTTTTTTGTTAGGTAATATTTGCTTCAAACCCTTGTTTTAACACAAAGAAAGTACACATGTATACCTGTGATGGATTCATTTTGATATTTGGCAAAACTAATACAATTATGTAAAGTTTAAAAATAAAATAAAATTTAAAAAAAAACTAAAAAAAAAAAAAAAGAAAGTAGCAGAGCTAGAGAACAATATTAGGGGTGGGAAGATAGAATTTCTGGTGCCCATCCAAAGGTACTGGATAGATAACTGCTTACACAAAGATTGGGTCAAATACCCAGTCCCATGTGTCTGGGACTCAATCTCAGAACGGAGATCTAGGACTATAATGAAAAAATGAGGCTAATACTGGAGTGGGTAGCCATTCCCTTCTCCAGAGAATCTTCCCAACCCAGGGATTGAACCCAGGTCTCCTGCATTTCAGGCAGATTCTTTACTGTATGAGCACCACGGAAGCCCTGAGAATGAACAAGGCTAACGTTGTGTGAGCCAATTTAGCTATACACTGACAGCATAGTGAGATTATTGTGGGTTAGGATTGGGAAGTACATTAGTTTACTAGGGCTCCATTAACAAAGTACCACAAACTTTGTGACTTAAACAACATAAGTTTATTTCTTATAGTCCTGGAAGCTGGAAGTGTGAGTCAAGATGTTGGCAGGGTTAGTTTCTTTGGAAACTTCTCTGCTTGGCTTTTAGGAAGCTGTCTTTCCCTGCTATGTTTTCCCAAGTTCTTTCTCTGTGTGTCTATGTCCTAATTTCTTCTTCTTATAAAACTACCAGTCATACTGGCTTAGGGCCCATGCTAATGACCTCATTTTAACTTAATTGCTTATTTAAAGATTCTGTCTAAATACAGTCACATTGTGAGGACTGGGGGTTAGGACTTCAACATATGAATTGGGGGAGGGGGCACAATTCAGCTCATATCCAGGCAACAGAGAGGGATAAGGTTTATATGTATGTTTATGGATTTACATACATATGCTGTTAAGTCGCGTCAGTTGTGTCTGACTCTTCGCGACCCCATGGACTGCAGCCTACCAGAGGTGAGGTCAAGTTCATCCAATTTCTTGATGTGAAGGAATGTGGTTTCATTGAGCAAAGAATGGGAGAAGGAAGGATCAAGGTAGGCTGGGCACAAGGAAAAAGAAAAACAGAAAAGAGGCTGAAAGTAGTGGTAGAAGAAAGAAAAGATAGATTAGGAGAAAGAATAGAGGACTTCTGCTTCATTGACTACACTAAAGCCTTTGACTGTGTGGATCACAACAAACTGTGGAAAATTTTTAAAGAGATGTGAATACCAGACCACCTTACCTACATTCTGAGAAATCTGTATGCAGGTTAAGAAGCAACACTTGGAACCAGACATGGAACAACAGACTAGTTCCAAATTGGGAAAAGAGTTCATCAAGGCTGTATATTGTCACCTTGCTTATTTAACTTATATGCAGAGTACATCATGTGAAATGCTGGACTGGATGAAGCACAAGCTTGAATCAATGACTGCAGGGGGAAATATCAATAACCTCAGATATGCAGATGACACCACCCTTATGACAGAAAGTGAAGAGGAACTAAAGAGTGTCTTGATGAAAGTGAAAGAGGAGAGTGAAAAAGTTGGCTTAAAGCTCAACATTCAGAAAACTAAGATCATGGCATCTCGTCCCATCACCTCATGGCAAATAAATGGGGAAACAGAGGAAACAGTGATAGATTTTTTTTTCTTGGCCTCCAAAATCACTGCAGATGGTTACTGCAGCCATTAAATTAAAATATGCTTGCTCCTTGGAAGAAAATCTATGACAAATCTAGACTGCATATTAAAAACCAGAGACATTACTTTACCAGCAAAGGTCCATATAGTCTAAGCTATGGTTTTTCCAGTAGTCAGGTATGGATGTGAGAGTTGAATTATAAAGAAAACTGAGTGCCGAAGAATTGATGCTTCTGAACTGTGGTGTTGGAGAAGACTCTTGAAAGTCCCTTGGACTGCAAGGAGATCCAACCAGACCGTTCTAAAGGAGATCAGTCCTGAATATTTATTGGAAGGACTGATGCTGAAGCTGAAAATCCAATTCTGTGGCCCCCTGATGCGAAGAACTGACTCATTGGAAAAGACCCTGATTCTGGGAAAGATTGAAAGCAGGAGGAGAAGGGGCCAACAGCAAATGAGATGGCTGGATGGCATCACTGACTCAATGGACATGAGTTTGAGCAAGCTCTGGGAGTTGGTGATGGACAGGAAGCCTGGGCAGCCCATGTGGTTGCAAAGAGTTGGACATGACTGAGCAGCTGAACTGAACTGTAAGAGAGAAAGCAATGATGACCGGATAACAGTGATTAACAAAAGGCGTGGTCATGACAAGCAAAAATCAGGGTGGTTAAATACTTGAAAAGCAGTGATCCCACAGGCCTGAAGAATATCTATTCATATGTATTTTACCCAAGACAAGCGCCAAGCATGCTCTAGTAAAGCAACATTACATGTACATTTAGGTAGAGGCAAGCTGGTGTATTTTTTGAATGTAGGACAAACACGCTGATGATGGCATACAATAGTGATGTCATGTATTACATGTCCTCCTGTGTCCCACATTGACATAATGGAAACTTCTTTACTATGAATACTAAAATATTCATTATCAAATAATGGTGAAATGAGATTTTTACTGTAAATAAACAGTGTGTAGTACCAGGTTCTGCATTGGGACCAAGGAGATAAGATATGACATCTCTCCAGAAGGAGTTCATGTTGCTATTCAATGTATATTTTTAGATATCTATATAATTTCAGCATTAAGGAAATCTTTTCTTTTTCCATGCTTCATTTGTGTGGACATTCATTCCTATCCAGAAACCTCAGTAATTGGCATGAAAAGAAGGATTTTGTTATAAGTTCGGTTGAAAGATGAAAACTTTATCTCGGTGGTATTCAAAGTATTTGAGCATGGAAGTTTACTAGCTAGCTTGAAATTTAAAGTCTTGTTTCTGTGCTTACACTGGAAACATTAAGTTCACAAATTTGCCATTTTACTTGATTCTGCCAGTTTGTGATTAAAAACTCACAATGTAAAATGCACAGTGGAGTTTAAAAGAACTATAAAATATGGTTGTTTAGAGAACTTAGTGATTTTGCCTGGAGAATCCCAGGGACGGGGGAGCCTGGTGGGCTGCTGTCTATGGGGTCGCACAGAGTCAGACACGACTGAAGTGACTTAGCAGCAGCAGCAGCAGTGGTACAATAAGTATATTCCTGGGCTGGAAAGCAAAAGAGCTTATGCTAATGCTGACCCTTGCACTGGGGTTTTGTGCTTTGGAAAACATCCCTTTTTCTCTAAGCTTTTCATTCCTTCTGCTCTCACCTTATATCTATTTTAAAAAATTCCAGACCTTCAGAAAAATATAACAAACATTTATATATCCCTGTAGGTTTACCAGCAGATAACATTTTGTCCCATTTGTTCAATTTATCTATCTACATATGTGTTTATGTGTGTTTAAATTTTTTTTCTCAACTGTTTGAAAGTAAGTTGTGGATATAACATGCTTAAATATGCGGTCATTTCTTACCTACAAAGACATTCTCTTTCATAATTTCATAACCACCTACTTTATTTGTCAAGATATTTAACACTGATACAGAAATATTATCTATACTCACTTTCCTAGGTGTTCCAAATATGTCCTTTGAGTTTTTTTCCCTTTCAATATAGAATCTCAACAAACAAAATGCGTTGCATTTAGTGTCATGTTTCTTTTATTTCTTTTAATTTATTTTATAATATTGATAATTTTTAAGAGTCTAAGCCAATAATTTTGTGGACAGTATCAGTTTGAAATTATTCTGATTATTTTTGAATACTAAATTTCAGCTAATAATTTTGCAGGCAAGATTATTACATAGATGATATCATATACCTTTTATTGCATCCCATTAGAAGGCACATGTTATTATCTCATTGTTTGTGTTATTGTGACCAAATAATAACACAATTATTTGTGGTGTCCTCTAGATTTCTCCACTGTAAAGGTATAGTTTTTCCTTTTTAATTAATAGGTAATATTCCAGCAATCTTGATTCCAGCTTTTGCTTCTTCCAGCCCAGAGTGTCTCATGATATACTATGCATGTAAGTTAAATAAGCAGGGTGACAATATACAGCCTTGACGTATTCCTTTTCCTATTTGGAACCAGTCTGTTGTTCCATGTCCAGTTCTGTCTTGCTTCCTGACCTGCATACAGATTTCTCAAGAGGCAGGTCAGGTGGTCTGGTATTCCCATCTCTTTCAGAATTTTCCACAGTTTATTGTGATCCATACAGTCAAAGGCTTTGGCATAGTCAATAAAGCAGAAATAGATATTTTTCTGGAACTCTCTTGCTTTTTCCATGATCCAGTGGATGTTGGCAATTTGATCTCTGGTTTGTCTGCCTTTTCTAAAACCAGCATGAACATCTGGAAGTTCACAGTTCACATATTACTGAAGCCTGGCTTGGAGAATTTTGAGCATTACTTTACTAACGTGTGAGATGAGTGAAATTGTGCATTAGTTTGAGCATTCTTTGGCATTGCCTTTCTTTGGGATTGGAATGAAAACTGACCTTTTCCAGTCCTGTGGCCACTGCTGAGTTTTCCAAATTTGCTGGCATATTGAGTGCAGCACTTTCACAACATCATCTTTCAGGATTTGAAAGAGCTCAACTGGAATTCCATCCACTAGCTTTGTTCGTAGTGATGCTCTCTAAGGCCCACTTGACTTCACATTCCAGGATGACACCACCCTTATGGAAGAAAGTGAAGAGGGACTAAAAAGCCTCTTGATGAAAGCGAAAGAGGAGAGTGAAAAAGTTGGCTTAAAGCTCAACATTCAGAAAACAAAGATCATGGCATCTGGTCCCATCACTTCATGGGAAATAGATGGGGAAACAGTGGAAACAGTGTCAGACTTTATTTTTGGGGGCTCCAAAATCACTGCAGATGGCGATTGCAGCCATGAAATTAAAAGATGCGTACTCCTTGGAAGGAAAGTTATGACCAAACTTCAGTTCAGTTCAGTCCCTCAGTCGTGTCCGACTCTTTTCGACCCCATGAATCGCAGCACGCCAGGCCTCCCTGTCCATCACCAACTCCCGGAGTTCACTCAGACTCACGTCCATCGAGTCAGTGATGCCATCCAGACATCTCATCCTCTGTGGTCCCCTTTTCCTCCTGCCCCCAATCCCTCCCAGCATCAGAGTCTTTTCCAATGAGCCAACTCTTTGCATGAGGTGGCCAAAGTATTGGAGTTTCAGCTTTAGCATCATTCCTTCCAAAGAGATCCCAGGGCTCATCTCCTTTAGAATGGTTGGTTGGAACTCCTTGCAGCCCAAGGGACTCTCAAGAGTCTTCTCCAACACCACAGTTCAAAAGCATCAATTCTTCGGTGCTCAGCTTTCTTCACAGTCCAACTCTCACATCCATACACGACCACTAGAAAAATCATAGCCTTGA
This sequence comes from Bison bison bison, assembly GCF_000754665.1. Classification (NCBI taxonomy): domain Eukaryota; kingdom Metazoa; phylum Chordata; class Mammalia; order Artiodactyla; family Bovidae; genus Bison; species Bison bison. The sequence goes on from NW_011494784.1 coordinate 2,555,371, forward strand.
CTAGACGGACCTTCGTTGGCAAAGTAATGTCTCTGCTTTTGAATATGTTATCTAGGTTGGTCATAACTTTCCTTCCAAGGAGTAAGCGTCTTTTAATTTCATGGCTGCAGTCACCATCTGCAGTGATTTTGGAGCCCAGAAAAATAAAGTCTGACACTGTTTCCACTGTTACCCCATCTGTTTCTCATGAAGTGTTGGGACCAGATGCCATGACCTTAGTTTTCTGAATATTGAGCTTTAAGCCAACTTTTTCACTCTCCTTGTTCACTTTTATCAAGAGGCTTTTGAGTTCCTCTTCACTTTCTGCCGTAAGGGTGGTGTCATCTGCATATCTGAGGTTATTGATATTTCTCCCGGCAATCTTGATTCCAGCTTGTGTTTCTTCCAGCCCAGCATTTCTCATGATGTACTCTGCATAGAAGTTAAATAAGCAGGGTGACAATATACAGCCTTGACGCTAGATAGCATACTCAAAAGCAGAGACATTACTTTACCAACAAAGGTCCATCTAGTCAAGGCTATGGTTTTTCCAGTGGTCATGTATGGATGTGAGAGTTGGACTGTGAAGAAAACTGAGCACCAAAATTGATGCTTTTGAACTGTGGTGTTGGAAAAGACTCTTGAGAGTCCCTTGGACTTCAAGGAGATCAACCAGTCCATTCTAAAGGAGATCAGTCCTGGGTTTTCTTTGCAGGGACTGATGCTAAAGCTGAAACTCCAATACTTTGGCCACCTCATGCAAAGAGTTGGCTCATTGGAAAAGACTCTGATGCTGGGAGGGATTGGGGACAGGAGGAGAAGGGGATGGCAGAGGATGAGATGTCTGGATGGCATCACCGACTCAATGGACCTGAGAGTGAGTGAACTCCGGGAGTTGGTGATTGACAGGGAGGCCTGGCGTGCTGCAATTCATGAGGTCACAAACAGTCGGGCATGACTGAGCAACTGAACTGAACTGAACTGATATGGGTAGTTTTTTTGAGACCATGTCTTTTATTTTCCAACAAAATTCACCCAATGGTTTTGCTCTCCATGAATGATCTTTACTTGATTCAATATTAAACTGATGTTCTACCCATGATTGTAAATGGAATAATTAAATATTCAACTTTTACTATTGAATTGTCTGTTTCTTCCTTCTGATCTGTCAATAGCATATTTTATTTACCATTTTTTTCATTAGTTTATTGGGTGTGAGATGATCTTTCATTGTGCTTTTGATTTGCATTTCCCTAGTCAAGAGATAATAAGCATCTTTTTGTGTGCTAATATATCGTTTTTGGAGAAATGTTTATTCAAGTCTTTTGTCCACTTTTGCATTGGTGTGTTTTTTTTGTTGTTGTTGTTGTTGCCGAATTGTAAGAGCTGTTTATAAACTGGATATTAACCCCTCATCAGATATAGATTTACAAATATTTTTTCCTTTCCATGAGTTACCTTTTCACTTCATTGATTGTGTACTTTGATGCATAAAAGTTTTAAATTTTGATGTAGTTCAGTTTACTGCTTTTTCTTTTTTTACCTTTGCTTTTGGTGTCACAACCAGGAAATCATTGCCAAATCCAACGTCATGAAGTTTTTCCCCTGTGTTTTATTCTAAGAGTTTTATGCTTCTAGGTCTTATATTTAAAAATTTTCATTTTGAATTGTTTGATATATTGTGTAAGATAAAGATTCAATTTCACTCTTTTGCATGTGGATATCCAGTGTTCCCAAAAACATTTATTGAAAGACTGTCCTTTTCCTATTGAATGGTCTTGGTACCCTTATCAAAAATCATTTGACCATATTTGTGGAGGTCTTTCTGTTTTATTCCATTGTTTTATATGCCTGTCTTTATGGCATTACCACCCTGTTTTGATTACTACAGCTTTGTGATAAGTGTTGAAATCAGGAAGCATGAAACTTTTAACTTTTTTCTTTATTAAGATTATTTTGGCTATTTGAGATCTCTTGAGATTTCACATAAATTTTAGGATGGATTTTTCTATTTCTGCAAAAAAAAACAAAAACAAAACACAGACCAAACACTGGGATTTTGATTGCTAAATCTGTATATAGCTTTGGGTAGTATTGACTTTTTTTTTTTTGGACACACACTACGCAGCTTGTGGAATCTTAGCTCCTGGACCAAAGATTGAATCCAGGTCCTTGGCAGTGAAAGTGCAGTCTTAACCACTGGACTGCCAGGAAATTCTCAGTGTTGACATCTTAACAATGTTAAATCTTATAATCCATGAGCATGGGTTGTCTATTTATTTGTGTATTCTTTATTTTCTTTCAGCAGTGTTTTGTAGTTTTCAATACAAATCTTTCACCTCCTTGGTCAGATTTATTCCTAAATTTATTCTTATTGATGGTATTGTAAATAAAATTGTTTTCTTAATTTTCTTTTTGGATGTTTCATTGCTTATTTATTTATTATGATTTTTTTAATTGAAGTATAACTGACTTAGTATATTAATTTTAAGTATACAAAATAGTGATTTGGTAATTTTATACATTGCAAAATGATCCCCACTGGATGATTCATTGTTATTGTATAGAAACACAATTGATTCTTGTTGTGTCGATTTTATATCCTGCAGCTTTACTGAATTTATTTATTCTGACAGGCTTTTTCTTTTTTTGTGGGGAGCACTTAGGTTTTTCTACATCCAAGATCATGTTATCCATGACCAGTAATAATTTTAGTTTTTCCTTTCCCAATTAGATGTAAAAGCAGGCATTCTTGTCATCTCATAGAAAAAACTTTCAGTCTTTCGCCACTGAGTGTGATGTTAGCTATGGTATTTTCTTACATAGCCTTTATTGTGTTGAGTTAGTTTACTTCTGTTCCTTGTTTATTGAATGTTTTTATTATGAAGCTTTGTTCATTTTTCTTCTTGTTTTTTTCTTTTTGTTTTTTGAATTGTGTATTCTCTATCAACATATCTTCAGTTTTTCTGATTTTTCTTCTGCCATCCAAATCTACTGTTGAGCCTCTTTAGTGAATTTTTCATTCAGTTATTATATTTTTAATGCCAGAATTTGTATTTGGCTCTTTTTAATTTTTTGAAATAATTTCTATCTCTTTATCTTCTCTATTTAATGAGATATTTTCATCATAGCTTCATTTATATCTTGAAGTATGATTGTCTTCTGTTCTTAGAACGTATTTACAAAGGAGACTTTGATGTCTTTGTTAAATTTGACATGAGTTGTCTCACAGACTTTTCAGCTGTTTGTTTCTCTTGTGTATGGGTTAGTCTTTTCTGTTTCTTTGCATGTCCCATAATTTTTTGTTGATGGACCACTCTAGCTTCTGATTCTCCACTGCATCTGGGTCTTATTTCTGTTGTTTGCTTGTTTATTTGTTTAATTACTTGGCTAGATAATGTTAGTGAGTTATATATCTCCTATAGTGGGAAGCTTTTGGTTTTGCTTCTTGTTGAGTACAGGGTTGGATGTGTGCACAGTCACTCTGGCTTCCCTGGTGGCTCAGATGATAAAGAATCTGCCTGTAATGCAGGAGACCTGGGTTTCATCCCTGGGTCTGGAAGATCCCCTGGAGAAGGGAATGGTTACCCACTCCAGTATTCTTGCCTGGAGAATTCCATGGGTAGAGGAGCCTGGTGGGTTATAGTCGATGGGGTTGCAAAGAGTCGGATACCACTAACTAACTTTTTGACTTTTTCTGAGCGACTAACAGCCAGCAGCACAGTCACTCTGGGACTTTCTCTTTTACTGCTAAGCTTTTGGCCTCATTTTTTTTTTTTTTTTTAATCACAGCAAGCTATTGAGCCCCACTAATTGCCAGATGATTGCTCTATTCTTTAGACAGTGCTGTGGGGCATAAATTGCTCTACACTCTGATCTAATTAAATTTGAGCAGGGGATTTAGAGGTCCATCTCTGAGGTTTATTCTAACCTCAGGAGGGCTCTTAGCTTTTTCCCTGTTTCTCTCTGGTGAACTAGTTGGCCTATGGTTTGTTGCTGTTAATTAAAAGGAGCTATGTTTTTGAGAGCATTCTGAGGTTTGAACTTCTCTGCCCTCTGTTTCGAATAAATTATTTCAGTTTATTTGGGGAGAATTTTAGACCTTTCTGTTCTTGTGAATAGCTTCTTTCCTTTCTATCCTGGGTGCTGGGTGGCGGAAGGGATCTATTGACCTTTTGGCTACATTCACCAGGAATTTAGCTTCTTGGACTAAATTTAGAGTTGGAAGGTATGAGAAATGTTGATGACCTGCCCCAGTAGGTAAGAAACTGTATTTCTTGATTGGCAGCTGAGGTAGCAGAAAGCTTTGCGTCTTGGCCACACCCACTGAGACTGCTGAGCTAATAAGTTGGAGGTTTTGGTGGTGGGGAGGGAGCAGGTGTGCTGTAAATACCACAGACTCTCCCCATTTTTTTTTTGCCAAGTTTTAGTAGCTCTTCTTGAGTAAAGGTTTCTTCATTTCCATATGCCTTTAGGACAGTTCCAGAGATGGTTGTTTTTAAAATACTTTTCATTAGTTATTTATAGTTATGAATCTATGAAGCTCCTTATACAACCATCCCAGAAGTTCCTCACCAGTTTAGAGAAGTCTCAAACTGAGGTGATAACAGGCCTACGCTCTCTATAAAGAGTCTAAGAGAGGATCCTTCCCTGCCTTGTCCTAGCTTTTGGTGGGTTGCTGGCAATTCCTGGTATTTCTTGGCTTGTATTTTTGTCACTCCAACTTCTGCCTCTGTGCTCACATGACATACTTTCCTCTGTGTATATGCATCTGTGTCAGATTCCCTTCTTATAAGGACAGCGTGACCTCATTTTCACTTAAGTACACTTATAAAAATCCTATTTCCAAATAAGGTCACATTTGCAAGTACTGGGATTTAGGACTTGAACATGCTTTTTGGTGAACACAGTTCAGCCTGTGTTACCATCAGCAACATAAGAGTGTTTGCTTCCCCATAGTCCTCCCAAAAGACTGCTGCCAAGCTTTCGAATATTTGCCAACCGTATAATTTCTAAATGGTATATCAGCATTTCTAATTCTTTTACTACAAAAGAAGCTGAATATTTTGTTAAATGTTATTGTGCCTTTTAAAAACTATCTCTTTGTGGCTTTTTAAGGGTGTAGTTAAAAGTATTATTATGGAAAATTTCACATATGTACAAAAGCAGAGAGACAATTTAATAATCTCCTGTATGTCTAACATCTATCTTAATCAGTTGTCAACATTTTATCAATATTATTTCACCTATTACTCCCCACTACTGCCACATATATTTAAGAACTTTGGTACATAACTCTAATACATTTAACTTAAAAAACACAAAAGCACATAATAGCAGTACCATTTTTAATGTGTAATAAAATTGCCCCAATGATTTGTTAATTTTATCTAATGCCCAGGCTGTGCTCAGGTGTCTCAAAAAAATCTCTTTTCTAGTATATAAAAATCTCTTTTCTATAATTTTTTAACCAGTTAAATGAAGGGATTGGATAAGATCATGTCTAGGGTCCTCTTTCATTTTAAAATTTGGAGATTTATTCTCTAATTCTCCATAATAAATGGAGAGAAACCTTGCTATTGTAAGCCTTGAAATACTGCTGGGTAATGATCTCATTACTTACTGGTGAATTCTACAGAGCACAGTTTTCATGTTCTCTTTCTTCAGTTTGTAATAGTCTTATCTACTGTGGTATCATTAGATTGTTATCTATTACGTCTCTGGAAATAGAGTGACTTAGTTCTCTAATGGGACTTTTTGTTCTCAAAGCATTTTTCAGATGTGACAATAGACCATAATGTTACCTTAATCTTGCCGTGAGCCTAATAGGAAGTGAGACATGTCGTTGGTGATGGTATGATTGTAGACCCATTTTTCTCATTTGCTATATCCTATTAATTCTTTCAAAATCTTGACTTTACCTCTTCTTTTTCCTCCTGTCATTTGCGTTACTGCCACAATTTATGTGGTTTCTCTCCCAGGCAGAGCCAGACTTTCAGGGTTCAAATTTTACATCTGCCATTCATCAGCTGTGATTTTTGGGTACTGTTTTCTTATCTGTGAAAGAGGGAAATAATAAAGTTATTGACTGCATTGTGTTTTTGTGAAGATTAAATGATTTAATCCATAATCCATGTTAAACTATTAGCAACAGAAACAATGACCAGCATACAGAAAGTGCCAAGTGAATGGTAGATTTTACTAATCTGTCTCCTGTCCTAAGTGCCTCTGCCTTAAGCCTGTTCTGCTTATTACTGTCAGAATAACCTGAGAACTGTTCTTAGAGGCTTGCACTCTTTCATATGGATGCCACCATTAGCCAGATGTGGCTCATTTTAATTAAATTAAAGAAAGTTAAACATTTGGTTTCAATGTAGCCACTTAACAAGTATTCAATAGCCACACGTGCTTAGTGGCTACCATACTGGGAAGCATAAATATAAATATTTCTTTCCAGTAGGGCGGAAGGTGTTGTTGGACAGTGCTGCTGCTCTGAAACTTTCTCCTGTTGGGTTGATGGCACTAATACAGAAGGGAACCCTTGTTCCCCGTCTCCTCTTTTCATGAAGACTTGTTCCTGTGCCTTCAAGGAGACAGTAGTTTTCAGAGGGGAGACAACACCTCTCCCTCAGTCCACTTTATGGAAAAATAACCCAGCTGGATAGATAGCAGGAAAAACAAATTACTGGACCAACTTCCTCTGTTAGGAGAGGATAAGGTATTAAAAATCATCCCTCGTACATGACCTGCTTCTTGCTCTTGTTATTTCTGAGACATATATTGCTGTGAATGACTTCCTCACTTCTGTTTTTGACTCCCATGCGGCAGGCACACTAGGGTATGGAGTTGTGGCAGTGCGTCTTACCCTTCTACCCCTCCTGTGACTGGGTAGATCAGTTCAGTTCAGAGAAGAACTAGCCTCAACATTTTTGGCCACAAATCTGGGCTGCATTAGTCACTCTAGTTTTATTAAATATCCTCATGCTTAGGGTATAAATATAATACCTTATTTTAATCACCACTTATGTACTTCTCAAATTAGGTAGATCCAATGAAGGAGTTTGGGAGATGAATTATTATCCTATAAAACTTTCGTTCCCACAATAGCTCCCCCAAGCCTACCCCATCAAGTCAAAATTCCTCTCCCTGACTCAAAACTCTCTATAATTTGACTCCACTGTAATTATTCAGTCTTCTTCAGTTCAGTGACTATTAGCTAGACGTCTATTATACTCTAATTCCTCTGCTTTACCTTAAGGTTCCAAAAATGATAAGACATGGATCTTCCATAAAATTCTTGTGGATTAGTTTGATAGAAAGGCCTACAAAGAAATAACATATATAATGTGTCGAGTGCTATAGTTGAAAAATGATCTAAGTACTAGCTTAACATGAAAGAAATAGCAGTAGGTCCTACCTGGAGAGAAAGAAAGACAATAGAACAAACACTCACAGATGTACACTGACACACACAGTTGAATGGCTGATAGGAGGTTGCCAGATAGAAGTGTTAGGGGGATGTTGTTCTAGATAAAGGGAACAGTATGAAAAAAATAAGACATATTTATACTCTTTACTTCAAACAGGCTTTTGTCCACAGGCCATGACTCCATGCATATGTCTGAGCTACTGTGCAAGCTTATGGAAGAATCAAACGTAGAACTCTTTTTGGCGAAAATCTATCTGAGGATTTTTATTTTTTGCAGCTGTAAGACAGACCAGGAAAAATATTTCTTGTTTAATAAGAGAACATATGCAATATACTACAATTGAGGGTTAGTTATCCCAAGGCTCTTAAGTTCATTTTCAGAGGGATTGGTTATCTCCACAAATTACCATCATGGTTGGTGAATTCATTTACAGTAAAAAAAAAAATTAATTTTTTTTCTGACAAATGTGTATTTTTTGTAATTTATGACTTCTTATAACAAATATTTCTGAAGACTATCAAAACAAAATTTACCATGTGAAAATACTCTGTGATGAAGTGAACAAACCCAGTTTTCCATACAAATAAGTTTTGTGATTATCATAGGCTTCAAGTTTAAGAGTTATATTCCTTGGAAATCAAATAAACAAAAAATAAAGAAACAGATTATTTAGTTAAGAGTTGAATATCTTAGAGTACTTTGATAAACGTTAAAATGAGGATTGTAATTAATTTCATATCAAGAATTAGAGCACACAGAGATATATGTCATACTAGTTTTCCAGAAGTGCTTTTTTAAATATGTTTATTTTATATTATAGTTAATTTACAATGTTGTGTTAGTTTCAGGTATACAACAAAGTGATCAGTTATATATATACAAATATCCATTCTTTTCACATATAGGTTATCACAGAATATTGAGTAGAGTTCTCTGTGCTATATAGGAGGCCCTTGTTGTTTACCTATTTTATGTATATGCTGCTGCTGCTGCTGCTAAGTCGCTGAAGTCGTGTCCGACTCGGTGCGACCCCACAGACGGCAGCCCACCAGGCTCCCCGGTTCCTGGGATTCTCTCTATATAGTAGTATGTATATGTAAATCCCAAACTCCTAATATATCCATCCCCCCAACTTTCCCCTTTGGTAATCCCAAGAGTGCGATCACTGAACTATATTTAGTTCTGTTTTTAAATTTTTAAGAACCTCCATACTATTCTCTATAGTGGCTGAACCAATTTACATTCCCACCAACAGTGTAGAAAGGTTTCTTCTTCTTCACCCTCTCCAGCATTTATTGTTTGTAGACTATTTGATGATGGCTGTTCTGACCAGTGTGAGGTGATATCTCATTGTAGTTTTGATTTACATTTCTCTAATTATTAGTGGTGTTGAACATCTTTTCATGTGCTTTTTTGACCATCTGTATGTTTTCTTCAGAGAAATGTCTATTTAGATCTTCTGCCCTTTTTTTTTTGGATTGGGTTGTTTTTTGTTTTTACATTGAATAGCATGAACTGTTTGAGTGTCTTGGAGATCAATCCCTTAGGGCACACGGAAACATATATTAGTTTTCTGAAAGTGCTTTTTAAAAAAATAGCTCTGCTCAAAATGTCAATATGATTTTTTCCTCCTTATCTTATTGTGAAGAACAATAACCATGTCAGTTCTGAGTTACTATTCTCAAGAATTTTCATCAAATATAATAATAACTTTCATTTTTACAACTTTGATCAGTAAAAGAAATGAAAACCTTAAGTTTCTGTGTCTCTTATCCATATCCTCAGTTCCTCCTAGAAAAGACTTGTTCATTGATTGGTTGTTGGAGGGGGGTAATCTGGTGAGGAAAAGTCAGATAGATAATAGATGATAGAGTCTTCTCACCCAGGATGCTCTGTAGATGGAGTTTGGGATAGGGGAATAGTATTGTTTGGTAGACAGGAGACGAAAATGTGGAGTTCATTTTGGACCTGGAAAGTTTAAGGTACTTGTGACACAAACAACAACAAACAATAAAGAGTTCCTTTTCAAATAAAAATGTAGGTATATTCCAAAATGGATGGAAAGAGGAGGGGGAGGAGGAAAGAGCACCAGCAAGGACAGGAGCAGTGACCTATGCAAGAGACGAGGCAGATCTGCTTTTGAGAGTTTGAGGGTCTTCTGTGAGGCACAGGTGAGCAGTGGCCTATCATGGGTACGGGGGCTCTGCCAGCAGTAGCTGTGGGAGGCATGGCATGTGGCATAAATCCTCTTGGAGAAGGTCGACATTAGCCCCACTATGGAGCTTCTGGGTGGGCAATCCACAAACTGGAGAAAAATTATGCCAAAGAAGTTCTTACACTGTAGTGAAAGTTCTAGGCCCCACAATAGATTTCCTAACCTTCAGTTCAGTTCAGTCACTCAGTCGTGTCCACCTCTTTGTGACCCCATGGACTGCAGCATGCTAGGCTTCCCTGTCCATCACCAACTCCCAGAGTTTATTCAAACTCATGTCCATTGAGTCGGTGATGCCATCCAACAATTTCATCCTCTGTCATCCTCTTCTCCTCCCACCTTCAATCTTTCCCAGGATCAGGGTCTTTTCAAATGAGTCAGCTCTTCACATCAGGTGGCCAAATTATTGGAGTTTCAGCTTCAGCATCAGTCCTTCCAGTGAGCACCTAGGACTGATCTCCTTTAGGATGGACTGGTTGGATCTCCTTGCAGTCCAAGGGACTCTCAAGAGTCTTCTCCAACACCACAGTTCAAAAGCATCAATTCTTCAGTGCTTAGCTTTCTTTATAGTACAACTCTCACATCCATACATGACTACTGGAAAAACCATAGCTTTGACTAGATGGACCTTTGTTGGCAAAGTAATGTTTCTTCTTTTTAATATGCTGTCTAGGTTGGTCATCAGAGAAGGCAATGGCACCCCACTCCAGTACTCTTGCCTGGAAAATCCCATGGATGGAGGAGCCTGATAGGCTGAAGTTCATGGGGTCGCTAAGAGTCAGACACGACTGAGTGACTTCACTTTCACTTTTCACTTTCATGCATTGGAGAAAGAAATGGCAACCCACTCCAGTGTTCTTGCCTGGAGAATTCCAGGGACAGGGGAGCCTGATGGGCTGCCGTCTATGGGGTCACACAGAGTCGGACATGACTGAAGTGACTTAGCAGCAGCAGCAGCAGCAGGTTGGTCATAATTTTCCTTCCAAGGAGTAAGCATCTTTTAATTTCATGGCTGCAGTCACCATTTGCAGCGATTTTTGAGCCCCCCAAAATAAAATCTGCCACTGTTTCCACTGTTTCCCCATCTATTTGCCATGTGGTGATGGGACTGTATGCCATGATATTAAGTTTCTGAATGTTGAGCTTTAAGCCAACTTTTTCACTGTCCTCTTTGAATTTCATCAAGAGATTATTTAGTTCTTCTTCACTTTCTGCCATAACCTCACTTTCCAACCTTGGAATCCAGCAAAGGGATTGAGAATCCCCAGGGAATCTGACTTTGAAGGTCAGTGGGATTTGATTATAGAACTTCCACAGGATGGGGGAAACAGAGACTGTTGAAGGGCTAACCAAAACCTTGTGTGCACCAGGACCCAGGAGAAAGGAGCAGTGACCTCCCCAAGAGACTGAGCCAGACTTGTCTGTGAGTGTTTGGGCATCTCTGGCAGAAGTTTGGTCAACAGTGACCTGCCTTGGGATTAGAGGCACTGACTGTAGCAGTCCTAGAAGGCCCAGCATGCCGGCATAAGTCCTTTTGGAGAAGGTTGACATTACCCCTACCATAGTTTGGCCTCAGGTCAAACTACAGGGTGGAAACACAGCCCCACCCATCGGCAGAAGATTGGATTAAAGAGTTACTGAATAGAATGGAAATTTCACTTTCCTCTTTCACTTTCATCAAGAGGCTTTTTAGTTCCTCTTCACTTTCTGCCATAAGGGTGGTGTCATCTGCATATCTGAGGTTATTGATATGTCTCCCAGCAATCTTGATTCCAGCTTGTACTTCTTCCAGTCCAGCATTTCTCATGATGTACTCTGCATAGAAGTTAAATAAGCAGGGTGACAGTATACAGCCTTGAGGTACTCCTTTTCCTATTTGGAACCAGTCTGCTGATCCATGTCCAGTTCTAACTGTTGCTTCCTGACCTGCATACAGATTTCTCAAGAGGCAGGTCAGGTGGTCTGGTATTCCCATCTCTTTCAGAATTTTCCACAGTTGATTGTGATCCACACAGTCAAAGGCTTTGGCATAGTCAATCAAGCAGAAATAGATGTTTTTCTGGAACTCTCTTGCTTTTTCCATGATCCAGTGGATGTTGGCAATTTGATCTCTGGTTCCTCTTCCTTTTCTAAAACCAGCTTGAACATCTGGAAGTTCACGGTTCACGTATTGCTGAAGCCTGGCTTGGAGAATTTTGAGCATTACTTTACTAGCGTGTGAGATGAGTGCAACAGTGCAGTAGTTTGAGCATTCTTTGGCATTGCCTTTTTTGGGATTTGAATGAAAACTGACCTTTTCCAGTCCTGTGGCCACTGCTGAGTTTTCCAAATTTGCTGGCATATTGAGTGCAACACTTTCACAGCATCATCTTTTAGGATTTGAAATAGCTCAACTGGAATTCCATCACCTCCACTAGTTTTGTTCATAGTGATGCTTTCTAAGGCCCACTTGACTTCACATTCCAGGATGTCTGGCTCTAGGTGAGTGATCACACCATCGTGATTATCTTGGTCATGAAGATCTTTTTTGTACAGTTCTTCTGTGTCTTCTTGCCACCTCTTCTTAATATCTTCTGCTTCTGCTAGGTCCATACCATTTCTGTCCTTTATCAAGCCCATCTTTGCATGACATGTTCCCTTGGTATCTCTAATTTTCTTGAAGAGATCTCTAGTCTTTCCCCTTCTGTTGTTTTCCTCTATTTCTTTGAGAAATGCAAATCAAAACAACAATGAGATATCACCTCACACCAGTCAGAATGGCCTTCATCAAAGTCTACAAACAATAAATGCTGGAAAGGGTGTGGAGATACAGGAACACTCTTGTTCTGTTGGTGGGAATGTAAATTGATACAGTCACTATGGAAGATGGTACAGAGATTCCTTAAAAAACTAGAAATAAAACCACCGTATGACCCAGCAATCCCACTCCTAGGCATATAGCCTGAGAAAACCAAAATTGAAAGAGACACATGTACCCTATTGTTCATTGCAGCACTATTTACAATAGCTAGAACATGGAAGCAACCTAGATGTGCATTGACAGATGAATGGATAAAGAAGTTGTGGTACATATACACAATGGAAAATTACTTAGCCATAAAAAGGAATGCATTTGAGTCAGTTCTAATGAGGTGGATGAACCTAGAATCTATTATACAGAGTGAAGTGAGTCAGAAAGAGAAAAATGAATACATATTCTAACACATACATACAGAATCTAAAAAAAGGTACTGAAGAATTTATTTATAGGACAGCAGTGGAGAAACACATATAGAGAATCGACTTATGGACATGGGGAGAGGAGAGGAGAGGAGAGGTTGAGATGTATGGAAAGAGTAACACGGAAACTTACATTACCATATGTAAAATAGATAGCCAACAGGAATTTGCTGTATGGCTCAGGAAACTCAAACAGGGGCTCTGTATCAACCTAGAGGGGTAGGATAGGGAGGAAGATGGGAGGGAGTTTCAAAAGGGAGGGGTTATATATATAACTATGGCTGATTAATGTTGAGGTTTGACAGAAAACAGCAAAATTCTGTATAGCAATTATCTGTCAATTAAAAAAAAAAAGAGTTGCTGAACAGGACCTTGGCCACCAGAGCAAGACCCAGTTTCCCCCACAGCCAGTCCTTCCTATCAGGAAGCTCCACAAGCCTCTTATCCTCATCCATCAGAGGGCAGACAGAATGAAAACCACAATCACAGAAAACTAACCCAACTGATAACATGGATCACAGCCTTGTTTAACTCAATGAAACTGAGTTCTAAGAAAATGTGGTCCACTGGAGAAGTGAATGGCAAACCACTTCTTGCCGAGAACCCCATGGACAATATGAAAAGGCCAAAGATATGACACTGAAAGATGAATTCCCCAGATTGGTAGATACCCAATATGCTACTGGAGAAGAGCGGAGAAATAATTCCAGAAGGAATGAAGAGGCTGAGCCAAAGTGGAAACAACCAGCTGTGGATGTGTCTGGTGGTGAAAGTCACGTCTGATGCTGTAAAGAACAACATTGCAAAATCTATTTGCTTCATACAATCAGCAAAAACAAGACAAAGAGCTGACTGTGGCTCAGATCATGAGGTTCTTATTGCAAAATTCAGACTTCAATTGAAGAAAGTAGGGAAAACCACTAGGCCATTCAAGTATGACTGAAATTAAGTCCCCCACAATTATACAGTGGAAGTGACAAATTGATTCAAGAGATTAGATCTAATAGAGTACCTGAGGAACTATGGATGGAGGTTTGTGACACTGTACAGGAGGCAGTGATCAAAACCATCCCCAAGAAAAAGAAATGCAAAAAGGCAAAATTGTTGTCTGAGGAGGCCTTGCCAATAGCTGAGAAAAGAAGAGAAGCAAAAGGCAAAGGACAAAAGGAAAGATGTATCCATCTGAATGCAGAGTTCCAAAGAATAGCAAGGAGAGATAGGAAAGCCTTCTTAAGTGAACAATGCAAGGAAATGGAAGAAAACAATAGAATGGGAAAGAAAAGGGATTTCTTCAAGAAAATTAGAAATACCAGGGGAACATTTCATGCAAAGATGGGAACAATAAAGGACTGAAATGCTGTGGACATAACAGAAGCAGAATATATTAAGAAGATGTGGCAAGATACACAGAACTATACAAAAAAGATCTTAGTGATCCAGATAACCATGATGTTGTCATCACTCACGTAGAGCCAGACATCCTGGAATGCAAGTTCAAGTGGACCTTAGAAAGCATCACTATGAACAAAGCTAGTGGAGGTGATGGAATTCCAGTTGAGCTATTTCAAATCCTGAAAGATGATGCTATCAAAGTGTTGCACTCAATATGCCAGCAAATTTGGAAAACTCAGCAGTGGCCACAGGACTGGAAAAGGTCAGTTTTCATTCCAGTCCCAAAGGGTAATGCCAAAGAATGTTCAAACTACCACACAATTGTACTCATTTCACATGCTAATAAGGTAATTTTCAAAATCCTTCAAGCTAGCCTTCAGCAGTATATGAACAGAGAACTTGCAGATGTATAAACTGGATTTTAAAGAGGCAGAACCAGAGATAAAATTGCCAACATCTTTTGGATCACAGAGAAAGGAAGAGAATACCAGAAAAACATCTACTTGTGCCAAAGCCTTTGACTGTGTGGATTGCAACAAACTGTGGGAAATTCTTAAAGATATGGGAGTACCAGACCATCTTACCTGCCTCCTGAGAAACCTGTATGCAGGTCAAGAAGCAACAGTTAGAACTGGACATGGAACAACAGACTGGTTCCAAATTGAGAAAGGAGTACTTTAAGGCTATATATTATCATCCTGCTTATTTAACTTCTATGCAAAGTCTCTCTCTCTCTTTGGTCACTAAGTCATGTCTGACTCTTGCAACCCCATGGAATGCAGCCTGACAGCCTCCTCTGTTCTTGGGATTCTCCAGGCAAGAATACTGGAGTGGGTTGCCATTTCCTTCTCCAGGGGAATCTTCCCGACCTGGGAATAGAACGCAGATCTCCTGAATTTCAGGCAGATTCTTTACCCACTGAGCTATGAGGGAAGCCCAATCAACTGTACTCTAATAAAAATAAAAATCAACTATACTCCAATAAAAAATTTAAAAAGTATTAAAGGAAAGCCAGCACCATATAAACACCATCAGTTCAGTTCAGTCACTCAGTTGTGTCCGATTCTTTGTGACCCCATGGACTGCAGCATGCCAGGCTTCCCTGTCCATCAGCAATTCCCAGAGCTTGCTCAAACTCATATCCATTGAGTCAGTGATGCCATCCAACCATCTCATCTTCTGTTATCCCCTTCTCCTCCTGCCTTCAATCTTTC
>NW_011494784.1:2571065-2571164 GCF_000754665.1 Bison bison bison
AGGTCTAGGTTGGTCATAGCTTTTCTTCAAAGGAGCATTTGTCTTAATTTCATGGCTGCAGTCATCATCTACAGTGATTTTAGAGCCCAGGAGAATAAC
>NW_011494784.1:2571264-2579364 GCF_000754665.1 Bison bison bison
ACCCCATGGACTGCAGCATGCCAGGCTTCCCTGTCCATCAGCAATTCCCAGAGCTTGCTCAAACTCATATCCATTGAGTCAGTGATGCCATCCAACCATCTCATCTTCTGTTATCCCCTTCTCCTCCTGCCTTCAATCTTTCCCAGCATTAGGATCTTTTCCAATGAGTCAGTTCTTCGCATCAGGTGGCCAAAGTGTTGGAGTTTCAGCTTCAGCATCAGTCCTTCCAATGAATATTCAGGACTGATTTCCTTTAGGATTGACTGGTTTGATATCCTTACAGTCCAAGGAACTCTCAAGAGTCTTCTTCAACACCACAGTTCAAAAGCATTAATTCTTTGGCTCTTAGTTTTCTTTGTAGTCCAACTCTCAGATCCATACATGACTACTGGAAAAGCCGTAGCTTTGACTTGATGGACCTTTGTTGGCAAAGTAATGTTTCTGCTATTTAATATGCTGTCTAGGTTGGTCATAGCTTTTCTTCAAAGGAGCATTTGTCTTAATTTCATGGCTGCAGTCATCATCTACAGTGATTTTAGAGCCCAGGAGAATAACATCTATCACTGTTTCCATTGTTTCCCCATCTATTTTTTATGAAGTGATGGGGCCAGGTGCCATGATCTTAGTTTTCTGAATGTTGAGCTTTAAGCCACGTTTTTCACTCTCCTCTTTCACTTTCATCAAGAGGCTCTTTAGTTCTTCATTTTATGCCATAAGGTTGGTGTCATCTGCATATCAGAGGTTATTGATATTTCTCCTGGGAATCTTGATTCCAGCTTCTTCTTCATCCAGCCTGGCATTTCATATGATATACTCTGTATATAACTGAAATAAGCAGGGTGACAGTATACAGCCTTGATGCACTACTTTCCGGATTTGGAACCAGTCTGTTGTTTCATGTCCAGTTCTAACTGTTGCTTCTTGACCTGCATGCAGATTTCTCAGGAAGCAGGTAAGGTGGTCTAGTATTCCCATCTCTTTAAGAATTTTCCACAGTTTGTTGTGATCCCGACAGTCAAAGGCTTTGGTGTAGTCAATAAAGCAGAAATAGATGTTTTTCTGGAACTTTCTTGCTTTTTCAATGATCCAACAGATATTGGCAATTTGATTTCTGGTTCTTCTGGCTTTCCTAAATCCAGCTTGAATATCTGGAAGTTCATGGTTCACATACTGTTGAAGCCTGGCTCGGAGAATTTTGAGCATTACTTTGCTAGCTTGTAAGATGAGTGCAATTGTGTGGTAGTTTGAGCATTCTTTGGCATTGCCTTTCTTTGGGATTTGAATGAAAACTGACCTTTTCCAGTCCCATGCCCACCGCTGAGTTTTCCAAATTTCCCAGCATATTGAGTGCAGCACTTTCACAGCATCATCTTTCAGGATTTGAAATAGCTCAACTGGAATTCCAACATCTCCACTAGCTTTGTTCATAGTGATGCTTCCTAAGGCCCACTTTACTTCACATTCCAGGATGTCTGGCACTAGGTGAGTGATCACACCATTGTGGTTATCTGGGTCATGAAGATCTTTTTTGTATAAAGAGATGAATGCTTAACATAGAATGTTTTTTATTCACTGATAATCTAAAGTCCATTTCAAGATGTTTCTGTTGCATGCTTAATTTGTTTCATTATCAAGCAAAGCCCTATAAAGGATGGTTTCATATAGTCCTTAGATTCATCTTCATCTTGACTAATCTGTAAGTAATGAAGCTCATAAGTCTCCTTGTCAGATGCAATCACACAAAGCCAATCACAAAGATTGTTCTTTTTAAGGTATTTCTTGGTAAGTTGCTTCAAATACCTTTTAGAGAAGTGTTTCTCAGAAATGACTATGATTTTATTCTTGAAGTGTTCAATGTGAATGACATTCCCAAGATATCCAGTCTTTCCATTCACTTTAACCTTCTCCCACAGAAACTGTTCAAAATTTACCTTATGTGAAATGCCATGCTGGATGCAGCACAAGCTGGAATCAAGATGCCCAGGAGAAATATCAATAACCTCAGATATGCAGATGACACCAACATTATGGCAGAAAGCAAAGAAGAACTAAAGAGTCTCTTAATGAAAGTGAAAGAGGAGAGTGAAAATGCAGGCTTAAAACTCAACAATCAAAAAAGCTAAGATCATGGCATCCGGTCCCATCACTTCAGGGAAAATAGATGGGGAAACAATGGAAACAGTGACAGACTTTATTTTCTTGGGCTCCAAAATCACTGTAGATGGTGATTGCAGCCATGAAATTAAAAGATGCTTGCTCCTTGGAAGAAAAGCTGTGACAAACCTAGGCAGCATGTTAAAAAGCAGAGACATTACTTTACCCGCAAAAGTCCATCTAGTCAAAGCTGTGGTTTTTCCAGTAGTAATGTACAGATATGAGAGTTGGACTATTATGAAGGCTGAGTGCCCAAGAACTGATGGTTTTGAACTGTGGTGTTGGAGAAGACTCTTGAGAGTCCCTTGAGTTGCAAGGAGATCAAAGCAGTGAATCCTAAAGGAAATCAACCCTGAATATTCATTGCAAGGACCAATGCTGAAGCTACAATACTTTGGCCACCTGATAGGAATAGCTGACTCACTGGAAAACATCCTGGGAAAGATTGAAGGTAGGAGTAGAAGGGGATGACAGAGGATGAGATGGTTGGATGTTATCACTGACTCAGTGGACATAATTGAGATGGTGAGATGGCAGACTCCGAGAGATGGTGAAGGATGGGGAAAGCTGATGTACTGCAGTCCATGAGGTCTCAAAGAGTTTGACGTGACTAAGTGACTGAACAAGAACCAAAATGAAAATCTGAATGAAGCCAGCACCAACATTTGTGGGTCCCACCTGTTCTGTTATATGCTAACCCTGCTTTGTTAGTGGTTCTTGAGTTCCTGGAGTTCCACATGATGTAGCTCAGAAATCTCCTTCTAGTCTAGTACTTGTCTTTCACAGGTGAGAAACCTGAAGCGTGAATCACCTTGTTAAAGGAGGCATCTTAGATAGATAATGTCTGAGGATCAATTCTCTCAGCAACTTGCAAATATTCTATGCAGTATTATTAACTGTAGTCACCATAGTATATATTACATGCCCATGACTCAATTATTTTGTAAATGGCAATTTGTACCTTTTGATCCCCATCACCCAGTTTGCCCATCCTCCCTCTGGCAATCACCAGTCTATTCTCTGTATCCATGAACTTGATTTATTTTTTAGATTACACATGTAAGTAAGATCATATGGTATTTGTCTTTCTCTGTCTGACTTATTTCACTTAGCATAATGCCCTCAACGTAAATGCATGTTGTTGCACATGGCAATATTTCTTTCTTTTTAATGACTGAATATTATTCTATTATGTCTCTATATCTAAATCTGTATCACATTCTTATTCATTCATTCACTGATGGACACAGGTTGTTTCCATGTCTTGGTTATTGTAAATACTGCTGCAGTGAACATGGGCATATAGGTATCTTTTTGAATTAGTGTTTTCAATTTTTTAGATAAGTAATCAGAAGTAGAATTGCTAGATCATATATATGGTAGTTCTGTTTTGAGTTTTTTGAGGAAATTTCATACTGTTTTCCATAGTGCTGTACAATTTACTTTCTTACCAACAGTGCACAAGAGTTCTCTTTCCATCACATTCCTGCCAACACTTGTTATTTCTTGTCTTTTTGTTACTAGCCATTCAAACAGGTTTAAGATGATAACTCATTGTGGTTTTGATTTGCATTTTCTTGATGATTGGTGATGTTGAGCATCTTTTTATGACCTGTTGGCCATCTGTATGTCTTCTTTGGAAAAATGTCCATTCAGATCCTTTGCCCATTTCTAAATTGGAATTTTTTTATTCTGTGTTCTTTATATATTTTGAGTATTGACCTCTGATTAGCTGTATGGTTTGCAAATATTTTCTCCTACTCAGTAGGTTACCTGTTAGGGAATGTTTAACAGGAGGATTCCTACATGCTGTTCTCATACATCCTCTGTTCCTTATCAGTGGAACAGCAAGCTGCTCCCAGGACTGAGGTCATTATGTGAGACAGGCTTGAATCTTCTTTAGTAAACCTTCTCTTTACGATAAAACTGCTTAGTCTCGATCCTCTTTCTTGAGATATGGATTGTCTCCTGACCTTGTGACCATTATTAATCCCTTGTTCCCTTGGTAACAGTTGCTATACGTTTGGTTTTCTGATCTTTATCATTGTTGAAAGAAATTTCTTGTACAACAACCTATATATACTTACAAAAGATCATTAAAGCACCTTTGCTCCATTAGAGCTTGGGTCCCCGTGTCTTTCTTTCTTTCTTTCTTTTTTTTCTCTCTCTCACTCCCTCTGGCTCTCTCTTTCACTTTCTTATTGTCAACTCCAGACCGCCAGGTCGTGGTCCATTAAAGGACCCCAACAGTTACCTTTTCATTTTGTTGGTGATTTCCTTTGCTGTGCAGAAGATTTTAAGTTTGATGGAGTCCCAAGTATTTATTTTTGCTTTTGTTCCCTTTCCTTTTGGAATCAGATACAAAAAACTGTCACCAAGGTCAACGTTAGGAGCTTATCATCTGTGATTTCTTCTGGGAATTTTATGGTTTCAAGTCTTGCATTCAAGTCTTTAGTTTATTTTGAAATTTTTTGTGTATAGTAATCTAGTTTCATTGTTTTGCATGTGGCTATCCAATTTTCACAACACCATTTATTGAAGAGACTCTTTTATCCATTGTATATTAATGACTCCTTTGTCATAAATTAATTGACCATTGAGTATGATGTTAGCTGTGGGTGTGTCTGAGAAGAAATAGGAGGATGCAGAAATATAGTTAGGGTTTACTTTTATGTTTTAAATTATATAGATTTTTAATCATTAACTTTTAAATTAATGTCAGGGGATAAATGTACATGGAATTAAAATTTTAGTGAATAGAAGTAATATTAAATATAAACCAATAAATTGTCAAATTGAAGCTAGCATTTTTCTGAAAACTCTTGGAAAAGTCTTGCAAATGTTTTTAAAAATCCTAGGCTGGAAAAAATTTAATCAAACAATATTGGGTTGGCCAAAATGTTCATTTGGGTTTTCCATCCCAAATGAATTTTTTGACCCACTCCATATATATCATGGGCTTCCCCTGTGGCTCAGCTGGTAAAGAATCTGCCTGTAATGAGGGAGACCTGAGTTCGATCCCCGGGTTGGGAAGATCCCCTGGAAAAGGGAAAGACTACCCACTCCAGTATTCTGGCCTGGAGAATGCCATGGACTGTATAGTCCATGGGGTCGCAAATGACTGTAGCCATGAATTAAAAGACGCTTACTCCTTATGACCAACCTAGATAGCATATTCAAAAGCAGAGACATTACTTTGCTAACAAAGGTTCGTCTAGTCAAGGCTATGGTTTTTCCTGTGGTCATGTATGGATGTGAGAGTTGGACTGTGAAGAAGGCTGAGCACCGAAGAATTGATGCTTTTGTTTTTGTTTTTGTTTTGTGTGTGTGTGTGTGTGTGTGTAATAAAGTTTTATTAAAGTATAAAGGAGACAGAGAAAGCTTCTGACATAGGCATCAGAAGGGGGCAGAAAGAGTACCCGCTTGCTAGTGTTAACAATGAAGTTAAATACTCCAAAGAATGTCTGGAGGTTGTAAGGACCTCCCATAATTTACATTTTAAGATAACAGAATTAGCCAGAGGGTTTTATCCAGAGATTGTCCTTAGGCAGGATACATTATTGTTATATAATCCTAAGGAATGTGGAGAAAGAAAAAAAGGTTGTCCTTTCTTCCTCCTTTAGAATTCCAGACCCCTCTCTCCTTGGGGACCCCTAGACTCCCTATCAACCTGCCTAGGAACTGACTCTCTCATCCCCCCCTTTTCTTTTAGGAGAATTATGTTGCTTACGGGAAAGGGGTGTCATTCTCGTTCCATAACTGCTTCCGAGCTGACAAGGGGCATTGTCCCTAAATTGGTGAGGCAACATATTCTCCTAATCCTTATATTGAGGATATCTGATCCAGGGGCCCCAAATAGTAGCTGGAGGAAGCTACAGAAGTAGCAGGAGTTTGAGCAACCATTTGTAACTTAAAAGCTTTCATGTGGCTAGAAACAAATCCAGTTATACAATTACAGATGCAGGGAGCAAACAGCAAAAACACAACATTCAGAATCAAAATTAAAAGTCACATTATGTCCATAGTTAAAGTGCAAATTGTTGCACCAGTCCATTTTAGGGTTGGCAGATGTCATCAGATGAATAAGAGGCATCACATGTGATTGTTGTCGAAGGTATTTACAGACTTGGAGAAAGTCTTTTCCTTGAAGTGGGGATGTCCACCACGGGAAGCCTTCTACTGATGAAGAGGGGAGTGCTCCACACCCAGCAGTTTATCCTTTAGATCCTCCAGAGCTGCATAGTTTAAAGCTAGGAATTGAGAATAATCGTGATCAGGTGTTTCATTTTCCTTCTCAGGAAGGAAAGTGGTAGGATTTAAATTTCCACAAACTTTAAGCTTAGTTACTGGTCCTTCTAACAACAATGACTGATACTTAAGAAGCCTACTGTCTGTCATCCAAATATTAACCTTAGAATTTAAGATTCTACTCACATCATGAGAAGTCAGTACAGTAAGGTTTCATCCATTAATTATATTTAAAGCTTCAGGTGCTAATAAAGCCGCTGCCCCAATTACTCTTAGGCAGTGGGGCCACCCACATGAAACTACATCTAATTCTCTGCTTAGATAAGCAATAGGTTGCTGGTGAGGCCCTTGGGGTTGTGTCAAAACTCCCAATGCCACACCTTTTCTTTCAGTGACAAACAAATTAAATTCTGACCCTGTGGGCAAGCTCAGAGCTGGAGCTTGCAGGAGAGCAGTCTGAAGAATCTTAAAAGCCTTTTGAGTTTCTGGAGACCAAACCAGTTTGTTGGTTTGGGCCTGCTGAGTTTCAGCTATAAGTTTATATAAAGGCCAGGTAAGTTCCCCGTAACCCGGAATCCAAATGGGACAGTAACCTGTGATTCCCAAAAATCCTCTCAATTGTCTTAAAGTCATAGGTAGGGGGTGATTTAGTATAGGTTTAATTCTCTCAGGGCCTATGGCCCTAGTCCCTTCTGATATGATTAGGCCCAGATATCTAACCGATTGTTGACAAAGCTGAGCCTTTTCTCTTGATGCCTTGTAACCACAGCCTGCCAGCAAGTTTAAGAAATCTTCTGAGGCTTGCAAACAAACTTCCTCTGTCTCAGCACAGAGCAAAATATCATCTACATATTGTAACACCACCGCTTCAGAACTATTAAAGTTTTGTAGATACCGTGACAAACTTTGTCCGAATAAGTGAGGACTGTCACGAAATCCCTGAGGCAAAACTGTCCAGGTTAACTGAGAAGCTGGCTGTGTAGGGTCTTCAAAGGCAAATAGGAACTGACTTTCTTCTGCCAAAGGCACTGAATAGATGGCATCCTTTAAATCAATTACTGAGAAATATTTGGCCCATTCAGGAATTTCAGACAATAGAGTATAAGGATTAGGCACCACGGGGTGTAAAGGAACTACAGCCTCATTTATTATTCGTAAATCTTGAACTAGTCTCCATTTACCATTCTATTTCTTTATACCCAAAATAGGAGTGTTGCAAGGACTGTTACAGGGAATTAATAGTCCCTGCTCCTTTAAATTTTTGATGATGGGTTTTAACCCTTCCTTAACTAGGTTTCAGTGGATACTGAGCTTAACAACTACAGGAATAGAATTTTGTGCTCAACCCACAGATTTTCCATCAGCCCATACTCTAGGATTTACATTTTGTTCAACTAAAGGGAGAGAAAGGAAGGGCTCCATATTCATGAAAACAGAGGCATGGACCTTGCTCAGTATATCCCTTCCCAAAAGGGGTGAGGGAGATTCTGGCACGATCAGAAACTCGTGTGAAAACAGCACAGAATCCCAGTTGCAAGATAAAGAATAACTGAAATAATACCTTTTGGCTCGTCCAGACAGTCCCATTACGGAAGCGGATCGTGAAGAAAGTGGGCCAGGGGCTTCAGTAAGCACAGAATAAGTTGCCCCAGTATCTAAAAGGAAATCGACGGATTGGCCCCCCACAATTATTAATAC
>NW_011494784.1:2579534-2589560 GCF_000754665.1 Bison bison bison
CTTTCTTTCTTTTCCTCATATTCCCTACCATAATAGACTGTCTGAGCCAGTTGTAACAGAGTATCTAAAGACTGATTTGGTCCATACGTCTGTTTTAATAGCTTACAGCGGATATCTGGAGCCGACTGAGTGAGAAATCTATCCTTTAAGATCACTTTTCCCTCTTCACTTTCAGGATCAATCTCAGTGAATCTGCGAAGGCCTTCTCTCAATCTGTCTAGGAATTTACCAGGAGCTTCCTTCTCCTCCTGTTCTATGTCTGCCAATTTGCCATAGTTTAAAGGCTTAGAACGCGCCTGCCTAAGTCCTTCAAGAATACATCTAACAAAATGACTCTGATCCCATCTTCCTTTAGCTGTGTTGTAGTCCCAGTCTGGTTCTATAGTTGGGACCGCCTGATTCCCATTGGGGAGGGCCGCTATCTCATTCTCCCTCTTCTCTACTGATTCATTACCAAGCCACTCATCTCCATAAGCAACCGCTTTTCCCAAAACTCGAGTCTTTGACTTGGGAGTCAGCATTTGTCCCAAGATATACACCACATCCTTAAACCCATTGCAGTCCCAATCTGAGTAACCTTTAACCTCAGAGATGTTCTGGGAGCTAGAGCTCCATCTAGCTTCCAAACTTTCAATTCCTAGCGAGGCTAGGTGCTTTCTTGACTACCAATCCAAGTTTGGGACCTAAGCCACAGTACACAATAACAGTATAGATCACAAGTCCCTTGAAAGTCTATGATCTGATAGATTAGGTTGGTTCTTCTAATTCTCAAGGAGTTATGAAATGGTCAAAGAGACCAAAAAGTTTGACCGAGAAAGGAGGGTTTGGTCCACATGCTTTGCCCATTTCTGGTCAGTTCCCGAAGGAGACATTGGGTGCCTCTTGGCATTGGCAGGTCGGTATAATGCCCCGACAGGTTTCTTCCATAAGCCGTATGAGATCACCGTGGAACTGCAGAGCAGGGCTCCTTACTTGCTTCATGCAGGGCATGCCATTCATTCACACAAGCACACCATAGAGTTAGTAAAGCACAGCAGAAAACGTGTTCGTTAAGAGAACAAAGAACTAAAGCTCCAAGCATCCTTACCTTGTCCTGAAGGATCCCGGACGAGCCCCCAAGATGAAAGGTTGTTGTTGAATCACGCGAAGACACCAGGATTCTTGGCCCCCGGAGGAGAAGAATTCAATCCGGGGCCAGAGACGAGGCTTGATTGCTCAGAGCTTTTGTGTAATAAAGTTTTATTAAAGTATAAAGGAGATAGAGAAAGCTTCTGACATAGGCATCAGAAGGGGGCAGAAAGAGTACCCCCGAATTGATGCTTTTGAACTGTGGTGTTGGAGAAGACTCTTGTGAGTCCCTTGGACTGCAAGGAGATCAGCCCTGGGATCTCTTTGGAAGGAATGATGCTAAAGCTGAAACTCCAGTACTTTGGCCACCTCATGCGAAACGTTGGCTCATTGGAAAAGACTGATGCTGGGAGGGATTGGGGGCAGGAGGAAAAGGGGACGACAGAGGATGAGATGGCTGGATGGCATCACTGACTTAATGGACGTGAGCCTCAGTGAACTCCGGGAGTTGGTGATGGATGGGGAGGCCTGGTGTGCTGCGATTCATGGGGTCGCAAAGAGTTGGACACGACTGAGTGACTGAACTGAACTGAACTGAATGACTTTCACTTTTTCATATATAACATATATTTAAAAAATACACACAAACTTATGTTTATATACTATATAATGTTTAAAGGCCATGCATGATTTTTAAGTGCATTTAAATTCATATATAATTGTGATAGCCAGCCTGTAGGATGGCCTTTCATAATCCCTATTTATGAGAGCCCCCCTTGAACATGGGTTGGACCTAGTGACTTGCTTCTAAATAATAGAAGATTGACAGAAATGGTAGTATGTCGCTTTGAAATTAGGCTGTTAAAGACTGTGGTTTCTGTGTTGGGTACCAATCTCTCTGTCTTTTCACTTGCTCTGGGGGAAACAAACTATTATGTTTTTAGCAGTCCTATGTAAAGATATATATGGCAAGAAACTAAAACCTCCAGCCAACAGTGAGAACTTGAGGTCTGCCAACAATCAGTGAGCTTGAAAAAAGTTTTTGTAATTGAGTCTTGAGATGACTGTGACCTTGGCTGACACCTTTAATGCAACTTTGTAAGATACTTTGACCCACAACTGCCCAGCTAGACCATACCTGGATACTTGACCCTCAAAATCTGTATGAGGTCATAACTGTTTATTGTTTTAAGCTGCTAAGTTTTGGGGTAATTTCTTATGCATAAAGAGGAAACTAATACAATAATATTTGATAATGTATATATACAATACCTGGACTTGTCTGGTGGGTCAGAAGGTAAAGAATCCTTTCTGCAGTGCAGAAGACCCACATTTGATCCCTGGGTCAGGAAGATGCCTTGGAGAAGGAAATGGCAACTCACTCCAGTATTCTTGCCTGGAAAACTCCATGGACAGAGGAGCCTGGCAGGCTATAGTCCATGGAGTTGCAAAGAGTCAGACACGACTTAGCCACTGAACAACAAACTTATGCCAGATATACCTCAATAACTTTTGACTCTTTAACCTAAAAGCATTGTTACTTCTTACCTCATGCAATCTGCTTTTTTTCTTTAGAGGAGTTTGGTATTAAACTTTAGTCATAAGAATTTTTTCTGAGAGACTCTTTTTGGGGGCAATGGAGGGAGCATTGTCTCTTTTTGTATTGCTTTGTAAGAGATTTTATATATCCTATATATTCATTATTTTCTTGATATATTTAGGATAATGTCTCCCAATCTACTGGTTACTTGAAAAGTCAGTTTATTTGGTATCATTGTCAACCAGATGTACTTACTGCTACTGCTACTGCTAAGTCACTTCAGTCGTGTCCAACTCTGTGCGACCCCATAGACGGCAGCCCACCAGGCTCCCCCGTCCCTGGGATTCTCTAGGCAAGAACACCGGAGTGGGTTGCTAGATACTCTTAATTTTAAAATTTTCTTTAGACATCTTGGATTTTTTATAGTTTTGTTTTTTTTTTTTTAAGAATTCTTCTTCCCTTCTAAGATTACAAACTTCTGTTTTATTTCTTTTGCTGCTTATTTTTATAATATTAGTATTAATTTTCTAATCTTTAAAATAATTGTTTCTGCTTAGCTTTCCTAAATTTAAAAACCATATTTCTATTCTTTTATAAAATAAATGCAATTTTTCTTTATATTAAGAAAATTTTATTCATAACTTTATTACTTTTATTTTGAAATATTTCTTTTAAAAGTTTTATTACTTCAGTTGTTTCAAATTATCTTGTTAGAGTCTACATTTTATATAGGATAAAATATTTTATCTTAGATATATTTTGAAATATTTTAAAGTATCTTAAAATATTTTATCTTATTGAAATTAGATAAAATATTTCTTTTAAAACACTTTATTGCAAAATATAAAAATAATGCAAAAGTTTCTGTACACGGTAACAAATCTAGTGTTTATGCAGTTGACACCTATGTGCTTTCCAACTAGGTCAAGAGAGCTTTGATAACGTCTATAGAGCTTTTGTTTTTTACAGAAGGTTCTGAGAAAACATGACAAAATATTAATAATTAAAAATCTACTTAATGCTTTTACAGGTGTTATATTATTCTCTGGGCTTTATGCTTAAACTAGCTCATGATAATAACATCATCAATAATAAAAGAGAAATCATTAGCCCTGGAAAGCTAAAACAGTATTAGTAACATTTTCCACTATTTAAGATAACCCTTCAATATAGGTTTTAATGGTGAAAAGAAAAAGTTAAAAGGAAGGTTTGTGGGAAAAAATCCTCCAAACCACTTCTGCCTGCATACTCTCTAGAGAGAAATGAGTGAACCTAGCTAATAGTCTGAAGTCATTAACTTCTTACAACAGAGACATTTGATTGTAGAATGCCTAATTTTTCCACCTTGCTTAGTTAAGAAAATAATAAGATCTTACCCAGAGTAAAATGACTACAAGATGTTAATTTACTGTTCACAAGGTTTATTCCAAAAAGGAGGATATAACACAACACAAAATCTTTATTGGGTTATAAATCCCCCTTTGGGTGCACATGGAGTTGATGACCCATGAGTGTATGAGGCTAATTAAGATTTCTTAAAAAGACTCCAGGGAAGAGATTGTACAGAGCCCTCAAATCATGGAAAGAGTCCAGAAAATTAAAGGAAAAATACAGAAAACAAAAGTGGAAATATGTTTGACTAATAGAAGCTAGGCATCTATTTATGGGGTTGTCTTTTGTAGATATCTGCATCAAAATATCTTTCAAGAGATTCCTGGTTTCAGCATGAGTTGCTCTAATTTAAGTCTATTAGTGAATAGCGTGATCTGTAAATTTTTGATGGGAAGATAGTTATCCGATGGTTCTCAAACTCAAAGAATCATGTGGAAGGTATGTTAGAAAGTAAACTCACTGTTCCCAGAATTCCTGATTCAGTGAGTCTGAGGTGGGGCAACGATTAGCAAGTTCCTAGAAAACCACACTTTGGGATGCTATAGTAGATACTCTTGATGTCTACCTGGATCCTCTTTTTCCACTGCTGCATCCAACCCTCTGTTGTTAACAGCATATACCTACTAACTTCCTCAGAAAATTATCCTGGCTGAGGGAGCTGCCTTTCATGGAGATGCCTGAAAGGTCACCAGCCTGTTCTCCACCAGTCATCTCCCTAGTACCTCTAGCAGTCAGTCATTGACTGAAAGAGGCAAACTAGAGCCTGGCTTCTCTTTCCTTAAGAGAAGACAACTCTGTAATCCTGTAATCTACCTCTTGTAATCTACCAACCGGAAGTGGTCTCCAAGTCTTTCATTACCTGGTTGGCAGGGGCCAAAACTGCTTCCGCTTCCTTCTATTTTCCTCAATCTTTTGCCGGTTTTTCATGAGGAATATACCTTCAGTAAGTCGCTGGTGCCTAAATCTCTGTCTTTGGCTCTGCTTCTAGGGGACCAGACTAAGACAATAGGCAAAACATACACTTAAGTTTCTAGGAGTTGTTCTAAATTGTATCTCCTTGGTAGTTTTCTGTTGCTGCTGCTGCTAAATCGCTTCAGTCATGTATGACTCTGTGCACCCTCATAGACAGTAGCCCACCAGGCTTCCCCGTCCCTGGGATTCTCCAGGCAAGAACACTGGAGTGGGTTGCCATTTCCTTTTCCAATGCATGAAAGTGAAAAGTGAAAGTGGAGTCACTCAGTTGCGTCCAACTCTTCATGACCCCAGGCCTACCAGGCCCCTCTGTCCATGGAATTTTCCAGGCAAGAATACTGGAGTGGGGTGCCGTCGCCTTCTCCGTGGTAGCTTTCTAGGTTCAAGTAAAAGCTGTTCACTGAGGTCTGTTCTCTGGTTAGTTGTTGCTTCTTTGTCATTAAACATTTATACTTGAAAAAGTATCTGTGGACTTGGCATGCAGGACTGCTTTGTTCAAAGCACGTTTAAAGAACAATAGCTGCTTTGTCTAGCTTTAAACACTTAGTTCTAAAACTGATTGAAAACAGGAAAAAAATATGAAGCTGATCAGGCCAAATTTTAGCCATGGAAAAAAGTTGATCTTAAAAATCAGGAAAAGAGACTATAATGTGCTTATAATGAAATGACAAGGAGGAATAGATTTATGGGAGAGTGGAGGGAAGCCTGGTTTGAAATGTATTACTATCCAGCTCATATTAGCTCATATTATATGACTGAGAGCTAACTGTCATTAGCTCTGAGGTGTCATTAGTGCTGCTACTGATATGCCTTCCCCTAAGGGCCAACTGGAGAAGGAAATGGCAACCCACTCCAGTACTCTTGCCTGGAAAATTCCATGGACGGAGGAGCCTGGTAGGCTACAGTCCATGAACTCGCAAAGAGTTGGATACGACTGTCTCCAGCAGTAGGTGGGATGATGCTAAAAGGATTTTCCTAACTTCAAGTTTAAAAGGTAACTGGAGCCTTTTTCATTCCTCCTCAAACCCAGCAAATCTGTGAATTTGCACTGGCAACAGCTCCGCTTTTTTTTTTTTTTTTAACCATTTATTTTTTTCATATATGATATAGGAAACAGCTCAGCTTTATGTCAAAAAATTGTGTGGTGTGTAGGTGTTGACCTGATGCTTGATCAGACCAAGGTTTAGATCTTGGTTTTGCCCTGAAGCTAATCGAAGGCAAGTTATCTCAGCGCTGATGACCTCAGTTTCTTCTGTTAAATGTGGCTGAATGAGATAGTATTTATAAAAGCCTACAGCATATTTCTCGGCTAAGTGCTCTTTTTTTTTTTTTTTTCCCCACTCTCCGAGATATTTGATTCCATCTCATTTCTTCCTTGCTTATAAAACAAGTGTGCTATCAGGTGTCCTTCCCAGTAGGCTCTTTTGATTGCTGATTCTAGGGGTCTGCATTCCTTCAACCCTTTGATATTTAGAGAGCTGGCTTGCATATTGTATATAGCCACTGGGGAAGAATATAGCCACACAGGCTATCACCATCTCGGCAATTTTCTTATGGAAGGTGAGCAAGATAAATGCAAAGTATGATTAGCTCTGGGACTGTGAACAAAATGATGTAACCAGATTAAAAAAACCCAAACAAAAGCTAACACCCTCTCTCAAGAACTTGTAAATTGAAACAGTGATAATGTTTCCAAATGCAGAAGGAATATAAACTGGTTATTCCACTCTATGTTTAGTCACTTAATTTCATTCCTTAAATTTACCTTTTCATCACCAAATTAGAAAAAAAAAAAACCAAACAACACAGCACATCCTTTTGATCTCCCAGGGCAAAATGGTTTGACATATGTTTTCCTGGCAAGTTATGATACAGACATAGCTGACATTTTGATGACATCGGTAAGTCAAAGGCTAATAGAAGTTAGGGAGCAGTCCTTTCATGTTAGAGCTCACACAGTAAACAGTCATAGGATTATCCTGACAAATGTCAGTTTTGAACTAAAATAAATGAGGGCACACTTTTGGACTTCATGCATTGCTGCTTTAGGTACTTAGTTTGAAACATAAACTAAACCATAAATCCAATCTTCTTATCAGCATTCCAGCAGGGTCAGGAAAGGATACCAGAAGTAGAGCAATAGAAAAATTTTCATACTCACCATTCAGTTCACTTCAGTTCAGTTCAGTCGCTCAGTCGTGTCCTACTCTTTGCAACCCCATGAATTGCAGCACACCAGGCCTCCCTGTCCATCACCAAGTCCCAGAGTTCACCCAAACTCATGTCTATCGAGTCGATGATGCCATCCAGACATCTCAACCTCTGTCGTCCCCTTCTCCTCCTGCCCCCAATCCCTCCCAGCATCAGGGTCTTTTCCAACAAGTCAACTCTTTGCATGAGGTGGTCAAAGTATTGGAGTTTCAGCCTCAGCATCAGTCCTTCCAATGAACACCCAGGACTGGTCTTCTTTAGGATGGACTGCTTGGATCTCCTTGAAGTCCAAGGGACTTGCAAGAGTCTTCTCTAGCATCACAGTTCAAAAGCACCAATTCTTCGGTGCTCAGCTTTCTTCACAGTCCAACTCTCACATTCATACATGACCACTGGAAAAACCATAGCCTTGACTAGACGGACCTTTGTTGACAAAGTAATATCTCTGCTTTTTATTATGCTATCTAGGTTGGTCATAACTTTTCCTTGCCTTGGAAACGAACAGAGATCATTCTGTCGTTTTTGAGATTGCATCCAAGTACTGCATTTCGGACTCTTGTTGACCATGATGGCTACTCCATTTCTTCTAAGGGATTCCTGCCCACAGTAGTAGATATAATGATTATCTGAGTTAAATTCACCCATTCCAGTCCATTTTAGTTCGCTGACTCCTAGATATCGACGTTCACTCTTGCCATCTCCTGTTTGACCACTTCCAATTTGCCTTGATTCATGGACCTAACATTCCAGGTTCCTATACAATATTGCTCTTTACAGCATTGGACCCTGCTTCTATCTATCACCAGTCACATCCACAACTGGGTATCATTTTTTCTTTGGCTCTATCTCTTCATTCTTTCTGGGGTTATTTCTCCACTTATCTCCAGTAGCATATTGGGCACCTATTGACTTGGGGAGTTCCTCTTTCAGTATCCTATCATTTCGCCTTTTCATACTGTTCATGGGGTTCTCAAGGCAAGAATACTGAAGTGGTTTGCTATTCCCTTCTCCAGTGGACCACATTCTGTCAGACCTCTCCACCATGACCTGCCCATCTTAGGTGGCCCCACACGGTATGGCTTAGTTTCATTGAGTTAGACAAGGCTGTGGTCCATGTGATCAGATTGGCTAGTTTTTTGTGATTATAGTTTCAGTGTGTCTGCCCTCTGATGCCCTCTCGCAACACCTACCATCTCACGTGGGTTTCTCTTACCTTAGACGTAGGGTGTCTCTTCATGGTTGCTCCAGCAAAGTGCAGCCGGACTGCTCCTTACCTTGGACAAGGTTGCCTCTCCTGACCTTGAATATGAAGTAGCTCCTCTAGGCCCTCCTGTGCCCACACAGCCACTGCTCCTTGGACATGGGGTTGCTCCTCTTGGCCGCCGCTCCTGACCTTGGGTGTGTGGTAGCTCCTCTCGGCCTCGGTTCTGCACGGTGCATCACCATTAATTTCTCCATTAATCTGTTTTGAATTCTAAGAAGCCCTAACTCCAAAGGTGTAAAATAAATCAGAACAAATTAATTAGCACATTCTACTGCAATTAGATTTAAGTTCAGTGTTCTGGGTAGAGGAGTTCAAGACAACATGTGTTGAATTAGGGATTTGGAGGCATACTGAAATAAGCATGATTTTTGGCTTGTGTTTTCATCTGGTGAGGTAGACAGATGCACATGTAAAGTCTCACTCATGTCTATAGTGACTGAGCTGTAGGAACATAAAGAATTTTACTTTTCCTATTGAGTCAGTTGTTGTTTTTTCATAAAGTCCATGTTGGATGGACAACTGGGATTCCTCCCTCTCTCTGGTTTCCCTTTCTTTGCCTTCCTGTCCATGGGTTTTAGCCATCTTTTCTCCTGTTGATTCTCTGGAATTCAGTTAGTACCAGATTGGTTCCAATTACAACTGTTTTCCCTCTGAAGGGAGCTAAGGCTGTGGGTTCCAAAGCCTGTGTCCAGTTGCCTTTAGACACAGCAGCAAATTTAGAGTACTATCACAATGGATATTTTGTTTTTGAGGAAAATAACTTGACCTCTGCTGGACATCACGTGAACTACATTATTTAAGTTATTATTTTTTTTATTGAGGTACAGTTGATGTACAATATTATATAAGTTTTAGATGTTCAACATCAGATCAGATCAGATCAGTCGCTCAGTCATGTCCGAATCTTTGCAACCCCATGAATTGCAGCATGCCAGGCCTCCCTGTCCATCACCAACTCCCGGAGTTCACTGAGGCTCACGTCCATTGAGTCAGTGATGCCATCCAGCCATCTCATCCTCTGTCATCCCCTTCTCCTCCGGCCCCCAATCCCTTCCAGCATCAGACTCTTTTTGAATGAGTCAACTCTTCACATGAGGTGGCCAAAGTACTAGAGTTTCAGCTGCAGCATCATTCCTTCCAAAGAAATCCCAGGGCTGATCTCCTTCAGAACGGACTGGTTGGATCTCCTTGCAGTCCAAGGGACTCTCAAGAGTCTTCTCCAACACCACAGTTCAAAAGCATCAATTCTTCGGCGCTCAGCCTTCTTCACAGTCCAACTCTCACATCCATACATGACCACTGGAAAAACCATAGCCTTGACTAGATGGACCTTTGTTGGCAAAGTAATGTCTCTGCTTTTGAATATGCTATCTAGGTTGGTCATAACTTTCCTTCCAAGGAGTAAGCGTCTTTTAATTTCATGGCTGCAGTCACCATCTGCAGTGATTTTGGAGCCCCCAAAATAAAGTCTGACACTGTTTCCACTGTTTCCCCATCTATTTGCCATGAAGTGATGGGACCGGATGCCATGATCCTGTTTTCTGAATGTTGAGCTTTAAGCCAACTTTTTCACTCTCCA
>NW_011494784.1:2589660-2593418 GCF_000754665.1 Bison bison bison
CTGTTTCCACTGTTTCCCCATCTATTTGCCATGAAGTGATGGGACCGGATGCCATGATCTTCGTTTTCTGAATGTTGAGCTTTAAGCCAACTTTTTCACTCTCCACTTTCACTTTCATCAAGAGGCCTTTGGATTCCTCTTCACTTTCTGCCATAAGGGTGGTGTCATCTGCATATCTGAGGTTATTGATATTTCTCCCGGCAGTCTTGATTCCAGCTTGTGTTTCTTCTAGTCCAGCGTTTCTCATGATGTATTCTGCATATAAGTTAAATAAACAGGGTGACAATATACAGCCTTGACGAACTCCTTTTCCTATTTGGAACCAGTCTGTTGTTCCATGTCCAGTTCTAACTGTTGCTTCCTGACCGTAGTGATTCACAATTTTAAGGGTTATGTTCTATTTATAGTTATTATAAAATATTGAGTATATTCCAGGTGTTGTACAACATATCCTTGTAGCTTATGTATTTTGTACATAGTAGTTTGTCCTTCTTAATCACCTACTCCTATTATCCCCTCCTCTTTCCCTCTTCCCCATGGTGACCACTAGTTTGTTTTCTATATCTGTGAGTCTGTTTCTTTTTTTATTATATTTATTAGTTTGTTTCATTTTTTAGATTCTGCATATAAGTGATATCATGTGTATTTATTTTTCTCTGTCAGACATTTCATTTAGCATAATACCCTTCAAGTCCATTCATGTTGTTGCAAATGATAAAATTTCATTTTTTTCTTATGGCTGAGTAGTATTTCATTGTATGTATGTATTTTCTTTATCCACTTATCTGTTGCTGAACACTTAGGTTACATCCATATTTTGGCAATTATAAATAATGTAGCAGCGAACATTGGGGTACATGTAATTTTTTGAATTAGTGTTTTCATTTTTTTTCTGGATATATACCCAGGAGTGGAATTGTTGATAAATGGCACTTTTAACATAAAGTGCTGTATTGCTTTTAATTAAGTCATAGTTGCAGTGATAAAAACCTTGAAAATCAGTATCCTTGAAAATCAATGTGCAATAGGAAAGGAGGATGGCAATGTGCAGGCTAATTCCAAGAATTAAGAAGTTGTGTGGCGTCCAATAGGTGCACACATCTCATTAGCTAAGTGATTGTGGTTATTTGAGAATAACAAAAATATTGCAATTTATGCATAATATTTTTTTCAAACTGCTCTAAGTTGTTAGGCTTAAGGTGCTTATTAAGGATTTAGATTTAATAACTTCATAATTGGAACTGTTAGGTATTGTGTTTGATCTTAATTAAGTTGACATTTAAGGTGTCTTGGATTGAGAAAGTCTAGAGAACTCTGAGCTGGAGGCAAGGTGACATGTGAAGGTCCTCCACTTATGAGAAAAATAGAGTGTTTTCTCTGTAATATTAACCACCGTTTTATGGCATAATTTTGATATGAGTCTGAATCATATGCTCTTTTACTCTCTTTCATCTGCTCAAAGATCTCTTTTGAGGGAAGAAGTATAAATGTCAATGCACGGTGGTGGAAATGGGGAGAGAAAGAAAAGGGATTAAAGAACAAGAAAATCCTGTCCTGTCCACATAAAGGTAATTATTATACACATACTAAAAGTGAGGTTCAAAGACATTGTAATGGGGAATCAGAAGGGAAGGTACATGAAAATAAACAGTTAAATCTGTTATTTCCTCTCTCCCTTCTGTAGGCGGGCTGGTTAGATTTTAGAGTCCATAATACTGAACTGTAGTATTTTATAGTTGGAGATGACCTCAGGGTTGCTCTAATATTCAACATTAGAATTTTCTCCTGTTACAGAGGAGGGAACAGATCTAAAGAGGGAACGAGATTTGTGGAAGGTCCCTCTGACAGGCTGAGGTCTGAGACTAGATCTGTATTTGGGGAGATCCCACCCCTCACTTTTTCTGTTTTTTAGGCATATCCTTATGTACCACTGGGTCATGGCTGCTGTGAGGACAGCAGGCTAGTGCTCTGCCTCAATGGAGTGGTGCCATTTGGTAGCCAATGTCTCATATCACACACACACGGAAAATACACACAAAGTCAAAATTCAATCACCAGGCTGTTAGTATTAGTCCTGTATTCATCCCTGAGAAAAATTACAAAGCCCTTAAATCCAATCCTTGCATCCAGTTCGCTGTTTTTCACACACCATGCTGCACTTATAAACTGATGCTGTTAATATGTCCAGATATTCTTCTCCAAGGTCATGAGCTGAGAGTAATTGTGTTGTTATCAACTGCAGGCCATGTATTATTGGTTTCTCTTTTTTAACCTAGTACTTTAAGAAGAATCCTATTAAATTTTTATACGTTCAAAAGGTGTGCAGGAATTATAGGCGATTGTTTTTTATTGAAGTATATTTATAGCACTTTTCCCCATATAATAGGGGACAATGATCATATGAGATTCAGTATTAGAAATTATCTTTTTTTGCATAGAAGTCTTTGTTTGAAATAATATTCTGTGAGCAATTCTGCCTTACCTGCTTGAACATGAAGCAGAAGGCTAGTAGGAAATATACCAGCATTAATTCTCCAAACCTACTGGGAATATTAATTCTCAGGGACATCTGGGAAGTACTTAAGCAGAACATAAAGAAATATATCTACCCCAGAGATCTGATATGTCTGTAAGTCTAAAATAGATACTCTGAGCTGGTGAAGAATTTTCAGGACTATAAAAAGGAATATTAAAGAGGGAATTTTAATAAAAGGGAAAAGATAGTGAAGAAGACCTAAAGAAGGAAGATCTGGGAGAAAGGTGCCAGGTGGTTTCAGAAAATAACAGGAATTTTAATGCTATTTTATTATTTGGTAGGAATGGAAAAGCAGCCTCATATAGTAGAAAGACAGGGCCTAGAGCCGTGTAGTCATGGGTGTTTGTGCCCTGGTTTCTACTGGCTCATAAGCACACTATTCAAGAGGAATGCCAGAGCCTTACTAGTATTAGGACAAGTCATGGATGACATGCTGTAAAACTGTGATGTTTTTAACTGACTATGAACACACGAACAAAGCTAGTGGAGGTGATGGAATTCCAGTTGAGCTATTTCAAATCCTGGAAGATGATGCTATGAAAGTGCTGCACTCAATATGCCAGCAAATTTGGAAAACTCAGCGGCGGCCACAGGACTGGAAAAGGTCAGTTTTCACTCCAATCCCAAAGAAAGGCAATGCCAAAGAATGCTCAAACTACCACACAATTGCACTCATCTCACATGCTAGTAAAGTAATGCTCAAAATTCTGCAAGCTAGGCTTCAGCAATACATGAACCGTGAACTTCCAGATGTTCAAACTGGTTTTGGAAAAGACAGAGCAACCAGAGATCAAATTGCCAACATCCACTGGATCATGGAAAAAGCAAGAGATTTCCAGAAAAACATCTATTTCTTCTTGATTGACTATGCCAAAGCCTTTGACTGTGTGGATCACAATCAACTGTGGAAAATTCTGAAAGAGATGGGAATACCAGACCACCTGACCTGCCTCTTGAGAAACCTCTATGCAGGTCAGGAAGCAACAGTTAGAACTGGACATGGAACAACAGACTGGTTCCAAATAGGAAAAGGAGTACGTCAAGGCTGTATACTGTCACCCTGCTTATTTAACTTCTATGCAGAGTACATCATGAGAAACGCTGGACTAGAAGAAACACAAGCTGGAATCAAGATTGCTGGGAGAAATATCAATAACCTCAGATATGCAGATGACACCACCCTTATGGCAGAAAGTGAAGAGGAATCCAAAGGCCTGTGATG
>NW_011494784.1:2593518-2597968 GCF_000754665.1 Bison bison bison
GTGAAAGAGGAGAGTGAAAAAGTTGGCTTAAAGCTCAACATTCAGAAAACGAAGATCATGGCATCTGGTCCCATCACTTCATGGCAAATAGATGGGGAAACAGTGGAAACAGTGTCAGACTTTATTTTTGGGGTGGCTCCAAAATCACTGCAGATGGTGATTGCAGCCATGAAATTAAAAGACGCTTACTCCTTGGAAGGAAAGTTATGACCAACCTAGATAGCATATTCAAAAGCAGAGACATTACTTTGCCAACAAAGGTCCGTCTAGTCAAGGCTATGGTTTTTCCAGTGATCATGTATGGATACGAGAGTTGGACTGTGAAGAAAGCTGAGCGCCGAAGATTGATGCTTTTGAACTGTGGTGTTGGAGAAGACTCTTGAGAGTCCCTTGGACTGCAAAGAGATCCAATCAGTCCATTCTAAAGGAGATCAGTCCGGGGTGTTCTTTGGAAGGACTGATGTTGAGGCTGAAACTCCAATACTTTGGCCACCTTATGCTAAGAGTTGACTCATTGGAAAAGACTCTGATGCTGGGAGGGATTGGGGGCAAGAGGAGAAGGGGATGATAGAGGATGAGATGGCTGGATGGCATCACTGACTCGATGGACATGAGTTTGGGTGAACTCCGGGAGATGATGATGGACAGGGAGGCCTGGTGTGCTGCAGTTCATGGGGTTGCAAAGATTCGGACACAACTGAGAGACTGAACTAAACTGAACTGAACACAATTTCACAGAATTAATATTTGTTACCAACATAGATGGGTAGCAAATCCCATCTGTGAGACATTGAAGGGAGCCCATCAAGTCAACAGCAATGTTTGTTTCTTCAAAAAGCCTTCCTTGGGTATAAGAGTATCTTGCTTATTTTCATTAGCTGATTTTCATTGTGCGTATTTCATTCATGCCTCTAAATAGATCACCTGGGGGTGACTTTTTTTTCCCAATGGTCTTGTACCTACTTTTGGCTTTCATAGTTGCCCTTCTGGGTAAAATTGGACTATGAGACAAATGGTGAATGTTTCTCCAAGAACTTCTAGGTTTTGATAATTTTAGGTAATTATGTCAACGTCAGACACCTTTCATACACATATACATATATCACAAGATTTTGAGTCTTTTGTTCTTTAGTACTTCTGGGTGATCTTGACCTGCAACCATTTTGTAACCAACCATCAGGGTTAGGTAGCAAGAACCATACAGAAGTAGATTCAGCAATGGAGTGGTTGAATAAATCATTGAATTACTTAATTTCAGGCCTCTTGTTATTTAGAAAATATAAAACACTATTTGATTAAGTCACTGTCAGTCATATATTCCATCACTTGCAGCCAAAACAGGCCTGTTTAAATTCCACACTTGAAGGTACCAATTAGAATAATTTGAAGCAGCAGATAACATAATTCTTCTGATCCTAGTTATTATATTGTTAAAAGTAGAGATAAAAATGTCCATTCTGGAGAATGATTGAGATAATATATGTGAAGAAAATCTAAGATGTTGTCTGCAACATAGTAGATGCCCAATATTTCCTTTTTTTCCTGTCTTGGTTCCACTGCTGCTGCTGCTGCTAAGTCACTTCAGTTGTGTCAGACTCTGTGTGACCCCATAGACGGCAGCCCACCAGGCTCCCCTGTCCATTGGATTCTCCAGTCAAGAACACTGGAGTGGGTTGCCATTGCCTTCTCCAATGCATGAAAGTGAAAAGTGAAAGTGAAGTCGCTCAGTCGTGTCCGACT
This sequence comes from Bison bison bison, assembly GCF_000754665.1. Lineage (NCBI taxonomy): Eukaryota > Metazoa > Chordata > Mammalia > Artiodactyla > Bovidae > Bison > Bison bison. The sequence continues at coordinate 2,595,259 of NW_011494784.1, forward strand.
CCTAGCGACCCCATGGACTGCAGCCCACAGGCCCCTCTGTCCATGGGATTTTCCAGGCAAGAGTACTGGAGTGGGTTGCTATTGCCTTCTCCGTTGGTTCCACTAGAGCTAACATACTTACTGAAATTGTTTAACTATCTATGCATCAATTTACCACTCTCTTGAATAGGGATAATAATTCTATATTTACTTTTTTTTCTTATTAACTTTTCATGAAGACTCTCTTATTAAGGTTTTAAATTTTTTTTTTTTTTAACTTCTTATAGACTCAGGAATAAGTTAGTTACTAAATGCTTCATTAATTCTTCTGGGCCTCTGGAACACAATTAGCTGTTTGCTAAAGCACAATATACAATTAAATACAAGTGCTATGAAAACATTTCTAGAGAATGATTTGAGACCATAAGATCATATTGCTCAAGAAAATTTAGGGCTAGAAGATAACTTAGAACCATTTATAATACCTCTTCATGAGCAGTTGAAGAAACAGATTCGGGCATGTAAGTGATGTACCCAAGATCAAATAGTTAGTAGGCGCAGATTATAATCATTCTGCAAAAGATTTTTATGGATGCAGAACATGAAGACAAAGTTTTATAAAGCTCTGCAAAGAACTATGAGATATTTGCTCTGAGAATTTTTATTTAAAAATAATTTTTCTACTCTATTTTAATAATGCTTAAAAACCATGATGGTGTTTTACTATTTCAATTCAGTTAATGAATTTAGATATACTTTAATGGAAAACGTACAAATGGATCACAGGCATATTTTTCTAAGAAATTTAGCTCTCTGGTTTTCTGCTTCAAAATTTTTTTATTTTGAAAATATTCTCTTACAGAAACATAGAACAAATGTGTAACCTACCCCATGAGCAAAATTTACCACATACTTGGTAACTTTGTCATGAAACCAAGATTGTTAATAAAATAGGACTGCATAATTATAAAATTATGGACTGTGTGCTGCAGTCCATGGGGTCGCAGAGTTGGACACAACTGAGTGACTGAACTGAACTGAATTATGAAATATGACTTGTTTTAAGGAAAATATTTCCATCATGGGAAAACCAAGTCAAAAGATTTGACCAGATTAGAATATGGGTTTCTCAGCTAATTCTGTGACTCAACTCATGCACTTGTCACACTTGGGATAAAAACTCAGAAGCTCCCAATAATATTCTGTATTAGCAGCTCTGAGTGTTGCATGTTTCTTTGCCTGGGATTGGGTAAGTGGATATGAAATAAACATTTCAGGAAAGTTCAGGCACAAGTTTTAGTACTGGGTGGGTACTTATGAGTCACATACTTTCAGAAATTTTATAGTAAGTTGTGAGCATGTGTATGAATATATGTACTCTAGTCAAGTCAGCCAACTTATGTGCTTTCATGATTGGACCTGAATTGCAAGGCTTTTTCCTATGTGACAAACGTTCTTCCCATTCCAAAAGTAATATTCACTTGAAAATCTTGTCCTTTCCAATAAACTTATTACTATCACCACAGGACCATGGAACAGTCTTCAAACCCCACACATGGAACACTCCCCAACAGCTTGTTAAAGTTTCATGAGCTCATCTGTTGTCTTTTGTTAACAGCTCCCTACTCTCCTCCTCCCCCTGCAGCCTCTACTTACACACAACTCATCCAGTATTTAAAGAATTTTTAGAGAAAGGAGGTGACTTCAGCCAGGAGCTTAGCCAAATTCCACAGCTGGCCCACACACGTTGCTTTAAGTCTCCAGCCATTGGCTCAGGAAGGTCACAGCTACATGTTTACAAATTAAATTTAGGCCCCTTATCAAAGAAGTTGACTCACATCATGGGCCATAAATTCTTCATTGTGCCTGTTCAGTGCTGTCCACAGAAAAGCGGAATCTATGGGTTTTCAGACTCAGGTTTTATTTTTGTCTGATGGTCAATGACTCAAAAAATATCTGCTCTCTCTTAGGGAATTAAAAAGCAATAAAAAATTAAAGAAAACCATCCAGCATCTCTGCAGTATTTTATCTTGTAACTTTGGTTAACTTGGTAACTTTTTCATAATGACTGGAGTATTGAGTAACTTTTGAATTGTGGTACTTATATTTCTGGGAATAAAGATGCAGGACTGGTCAATGTCACCATAACCTCTTAAACTATCTCTTTACAGCTAGGGATGAACAAAGCAGGGTATTTTGCCTCACTTAGAACCAATGAGATTGACTTTACAGTTCTGACTTATCTGAATAAAGAATGTTGCAGTTTTAAAATTACATGTATAAATATTACCTTCTTTTAGTGACATACCTCTAGGCATGTCTTGGAGAGTCTTGGATAGCAGTGCATTTTCTTGCTCAGTCTCACATTCAAGAACAAAAACTAGGAGTATTTTATTTTAGACAAGAAACCAGGTTTTATTCTGGAAAATACTTCACCTCACAGGACTGTGTCCATTTTTCAGAGGCAGTTTCAAAGGAGGATTTTCATAAAAACTTGAGCAATTGTTTTATCTGACAGTCGTGGAGTTTTCCAAGGCAATATTTTGAAGTCCAAGACATTTGCCACAGTTGGCTTTACCCTTTGCTGGGACTAATTTTTAGATTTCTCAGTTCATTGTCTGATGTTCTTCCCTTCTACACAGTGCTTTCAGTGATGTCTTTGTTCATGTGAAAGGAATGCTGTGAGATGATTCTTTCTGGTAGAAGCTTCCTACAAAGAAGCTTCAAATCA
>NW_011494784.1:2598068-2606182 GCF_000754665.1 Bison bison bison
CAAATCACGTCTTCTCAAAAAAAGGGAAGAGAAGAATTGATCCCAAAGCCACATAATCTAAGCAAAATTCCTGAACTTTTTCTCCTTAAGCAAGTGACTCAAATATAAGCTGGATCTGATTGTCTACCTATTTGTCTAATTCATCCATCCATCCATCCGTTATCTATCTGAAAGGAAAGCTCATAGTGGAGGGTCTAAGACTATGCAGTTCTATAATTATTCTAGGACAGTGTCTGAGGAGATAGAACTTTCAGCTTGTCAGTCAGTGAATGAGAGTAGGGTGTCTACATGATAAGAAGGCTACAGGATTTGAATTCTAGTTTTGCCTTTGGGCTTCTAGATAGGCCTGTGCCACAGACAGCTATGTTATATCAATTAAGCTGATCTCTTCTCCTTTCATTGCTTATTCTATAAAATGAGAATAAGAAATTGCCTTGTATGGGTTATTGAGTAGTGTAAATAACAGTCTGAATATAAAGAACTGACACATAGTAACACTCTTCTAGTAATGATAACAAATAAGAACTTGAAAACCTTGTGGTGTACAGGAAAGATAATCAAGAAGCCAAAGGACTTGAGTGATAGTTCAGCTTTTAGCCAAGGTATTTTATTGTCATGGACTTTATGATAAACCTATGGGGATAAAATGGTCTTTCTCTGAGATCCGTTTCAGTTCTAAGCGTTCAATAATTCTTCTGCTTACATCTGTCTACGTGCCTTGGATAGGATGAGCCGACATCCCAGACATTCTCCTTCCTTGTGCCATCTGTGATGGAGTTTCTCTGTGTATGATTTAAACACTTTCAAGCTACTGAATTTATCTTATATCTTCTTACAGGAATTTATAATTTTCTTTTATTTTTTGTTTTGTTTTAGCAGTGATGTGAGGAGTGTGCACATGTGGTTTCTGAGGACTGGGAAGGATGATTTCTATACAAACATGCTTTTATTGTTTATTTTTTTCAATAATTGTCATTTCCTTTACAGTCACTCAGACAAGCTTCCTTCTTTCATTTGCAAATTTTCTCAGATCATTAGTCAAGGAGTTCTTTTTGAGTCTATATTTTTAACATTTGTTTCTACTCTCACTGTTGTCGATCAGACCCCTATTTATTATTTCTTACTTGGATCATTGCCCTGGCCTTGTAACTCCTCAGTCTCTTCCAAACTATTCTACATCTTACTGCCAGATTAATCTTTTAAAAACTCTGTTCTGATTTATCATTCTTCTATTCAAAACCCTTCAGTAATTCTCTCTTGCCAGCCAAAAGTGTTCATGTTCATTTGCAAGGCATCCGAGGCACTCCATGACCTGATTCCAACCCAAATTTCCAGCCTAATCTCCCACTGCTGTCCTTTACATAACTTGTACTCCAGCCAAACTGAACCACTTACCATTTCTCAAATGTGCACTTGTTCCTGCCTCCTTACCTTTTGCTCTCTTTAAAATGATTTCCTTCAGCTTATAATTTCCTCTATGTCCATTGCGCCTGTCAAAACTCTGCCGTCCTTCAATGCTCACATTGAATACCTCCATAAAATCATTTCTCATCTCCTCAACAAGAAAGAATACCAATAACACTGCACATAACTCCCTTTCGGCAGAGACTTGTAGGGGATCTGGTGTCGGATAACTGAGTGTTGAGTCTGGTTTTGTGCGGTCTTGGTGCAAATCATTTAAGCTTTCTTAGCCTCAACTTTTTTTCACATTAAATAAGAATGAGTGCTTATTCTGTATAATTCATAGAGGTATTTTGAATATCAAAAGGAAACATATATGTAAAAATTTTACAATATGTTTATCTCTTGTCTTATCTCAACTATATACTAAAGTTCCTGTATCAAGGAAGTATGTTTCACTTATTTTTTGGGGTTTTGTAAATACCATCAGGTACTCTGCTGCTGCTGCTAAGTCGCTTCAGTCGTGTCTGACTCTGTGTGACCCCAGAGACGGCAGCCCACCAGGGTCCCCTATCCCTGGGATTCTCCAGGCAAGAACACTGAAGTGGGTTGCTTATTAAATTAATAATTTTTTAAAATATAATTTTCTTTGAAAAGAGAATATCAGGAGTTATCAAAAGACATATATCTCTTAGTGCAGTATTTCTCCTTTTAAAATTTTTTCATAGTACACTTCCACTCTGTGATCTTAATGAGGCAAAATCATACCATATATCCAAATCCAGTTAAAGCTTCTCTCTGAAGCCTGTGAAGAACAAAGTAATTTGTTTCAGCGTGGAAATTTTCCGAACGTTTCCACATATAATTCTATAGTACGACAACTTTGGGAACTTTGATTTCATCATTCTTGTACCTCAAATAAAGCCAACACACACACTCACTCACTAACACACATACACACACACACACACAAAGAGAAGAAAAAGATTTTAGGCAAGCCAGATTTCTTATCAACAAAGTGATTCTTCTTCTTTAATGCCCTGAACTCTCATGAAAGTGCCAGAAACTAAAGGGTAGACGTCTGGGACTTATATATGAATTGCATATAATTTGCACTTGCTTGCTTAGCTTCATCTGTGTTTTTGGTCAATTAAGATGATTGCCCAACTGAATTGTTACTCTTTATTTCTGTCTTCCTTTTCTTCTAATGTCATTGGCCCAGGTGCCCTGCCTTAGAACTATTTGGCAGTCAGAAATGAATGAGACCCCTAGGGGAAGGAAATGCATAAAGAAAGAGAAATATTGAATAGACAACAGTTTAGAGTGTGTGGAGCACAATGAGAGGGTGTCACTCAGTACAGAATGTTCATCTAGTAAAAAAGAAATCACTCTTGTTTGTTTCTGTGATTGTACCAATGAAGAACAAGCCAAGAAATCCACAATCCTTTCTTGGTCTATAGAGAGAACTGGGGGTACATTACTTCTCCAGTGGGAAAGGAGTTTGTTTGGGTTACTTAAGCAGTATCATAGGATTAAGGAGTGACATAATCCCTTCTTGGAAGAATCTGGGTGGATTTTGTGTCATTTTCGGAAAGTGAGGGTGATGTACCAAGAATGACAGATTGACCAGAAAGAGAACTATGTGGAAACCTCCTAACCCCCTTGAGTTTGATCCAAGGAGAAACTAGAGGGCGAAAGAATGCCTAGGCACTAATATGCAAGTTCCTGCTAATAATCCAGATCTGGAAAGAGGTGTGTGTCTGGAATACTTGAAATCAAATCTCTCTGATCCCATAAGGACTCTATACGTTTAATTGGAATCTTAGAATTGTCTCAAAGGTTCTTATGTAGAATGTTCTATCTTGTTCTGAGTTGAGAGAGGGTAATTTAATGAGGAGAGGAGTGCAGAACAAAGGATTATCAGAAACTGTGTTAAATCAATGAAACACTAGAGAGTTGCTTAGATAAAAATGGGGCATAATTTGTTTATGAAATTGTCTTTAAAATGGCCCTTGCCATAGCCTCTGAGGACTCTACACTTGTGCCGTGTATAGCTGGATATAGGATCTAGCTTGTGCCTCTGTGTTCTTCCAGTTGTCTGTGCTAACTGATAGGGTGGTGGTGCAGACGGGGTAATTCAATATCAAGGTTCTCCATTTTTCTCTCTGTCATACACCCTCATTTCTGGCTTTTCTGGGAAAGAGTGTTCTGCTGCTCTTTAATCTCCTCCTGATTCCACTGGGTTTTCTTTCTTACTTTCCACATAGTTTTTTTTTTTTTCCTTTTGCTGGTGTTTCTCAAAGCCATGTATATCTAAATAAAAGTCATATTTTAGACAAATTGATAAGTGATAGGAAGATTAACCTCCTGTCTTCAAAAGGCCTAGTGACAATTGATTTGCTTAAATCTTGCTCAAGGTAATAAAAGTTGAATCCCTGAAAGGACCAATTTTCTTTTAAGAGGCCCACTAGAACTGGACATGAAACAACAGACTGGTTCTAAATTGGGAAAGGAGTACGTCAAGCCTGTATATTGTCACCCTGCTGATTTAATTTATATGCAGGGTATATCATGTGAAATACTGGACTGGGTGAAGCAGAAGCTGGAATCAAGATTTCTGGGAGAAATCAATAACCTCAGATATGTAGATGATACCACCCTATGGCAGAAAGTGAAGAAGAACTAAAGAGCCTCTTGATGAAAGTGAAAGAGGACAGTGAAAAGTTTGGCTTAAAACTCAACATTCACAAAACTAAGATCATGGCATCAGGTCCCATAACTTCATGGCAAATAGATGGGGAAACAATGGAAACAGTGAGAGACTTTATTTTCTTGGGCTCCAGAATCACACAGCAGATAGTGACTGCAGCCATGAAATTAAAAGACGCTTGCTCTTTGGAAGAAAAGCTATGACCAACTTAGATGGCATATTAAAAAACAGAGACATTACTTTGCCGACAAAGGTCCATCTAGTCAAAGCTATGGTTTTTCCAGTAGTCATGTACAGATGTGACAGCTGGACTGTAAAGAAAGCTGAGCACCGAAGAATTGATGCTTTTGAACTGTGGTGTTGGAGAAGACTCTTGAGAGTCCCTTGGACTTTAAGGAGATCCAACCAGTCAATCCTCAAGGAAATCAGTCCTGAATATTCATTGGAAAGACTGATGCTGAAACTGAAACTCCAATAGTTTGGCTACCTGATGTGAAGAACTGATTCCTTGGAAAAGACCCTGATGTTGTTAAAGACTGAAAGCAGGAGGAGAAGGGGATGACAGAGGATGAGATGGTTGGATGGCATCACTGACTTGATGCACGTAAGTTTTAACAAGCTCCAGGAGTTGGTAATGGACAGGGAAGTGTAGCATGCTGTAGCCCATGGGGTCACAAAGAGTGGGACATGACTGAACAACTGAACTGAACTGAACTGAACTGTGCTCCACTGACCAAGACCATATTGAGGGCAGGGTTATATTACATAAATGCACTTTCTCCCAACTTCTTGCCAGTGACTTTTTCTTTATAAATGAATGGACTAGAAATGTTGGTTATAAAAGGAGCTGATAGAAAATGTTGATGATACCTTCCCTCCTGGAAAAGCTAGTGTGGCAACTTCAGGATTTGTAGGCAGGAATGTATTTTGAATTATAAGCAATTCAAGACAGTGACCTGGAGAAAGGGCTGGAATGGGGGAAGAATGCTAATTTTAGCCATGATTTTTTTTTTCCTCTGTGCTCAGTTTACTTCTTTAATCCTTTGAGATGTCCTGAACCCTGTGCTCTGGTCCAGGGAGGCAGAACTGCACGCAAACTCCTCCTGGCCCTGGCACACATACACAGTTAACTAGGAGCACACGTGGGCTCAGTTACTTGAATTGAAAACAGACCTTAATGAAGAGAGACCTGTTTTGTGTCCCAATGCCTCTGTGGCCAACAAGTTATCAGTGGGCCATAAGGGATGAAAAGGTCTTCCAGCAATCCGTGCTCATCATCACTGCCTAGTGATTTAATTCAGAGTTCAGATCGTAAATTGGACTTGACGTAAAACATCAGCCAGGGCTGAGTGTCTGCCTGGGTGTGCTGGGCTTGCCTCGGGCTGACCTAACGACAAGGCATGCTGTCACGTCTGGGTCATCGGCTGTCAGCGGACGGCTCCCTGTGGGAGATCCAGGTCGTGAGCATTGCAATTGTCTAGACAGGAGGTGACAAACACGTTGACCTTTGGGATGAGATTGATCTCCTTATTTTTTGACAGGAGGCCTTTCCAAAAGGGGTGGGGTCTCAGGAGGCACAGTCTAGAAGCTTCATCATCTGTGAGTGGAATCAAACCTGTGTATCCGCTCCACCCAGACTGCAATGCCAAAAAGAGTTTCTCAAGGGTATTTTTTTTTTCTTTCTTCTTTTTTTTTGAGCTAAATGGTGATGTTATATTCACTTTGGGCTTCAAGAGTGTGAAGAAGGAAAAAGAACCTACTTTAATGCTGTGTCAACTCTGAGGCATACAGTATTTCATTTAAACCCCTTAAAATGTTATGAGGTTTGTTATCTTCACATTAGAGAAGAAAATAGGCTCAGAGATGATCAGACCTTACTACCTAGAGCCATGTAGCAAGTAGTTGCCATGGCCCAGATTTGAACTATGGTTCATTTTGATATTGTACAATGATACCTTTCCAGGATCTGGGTTTTCTACTACAGTGGGGATAATATCAGCTACTTCTTGAATTCTGAGGGTTATCAAAATGTTAAAATAAGTTGAAAAACAGACTTTTGTTTCCCCTTAAAACATCTACTTTTGAGTACACTGAAGCTTGTCTCATTATCTTGAAGCTACCTCATTACCCCTGGAAGAGAATAGAAATTGTTCAGTGAAAGAAGTGAAGGAGGGCCTTGGTTTAGACTAATGTGTCCTAAACATTCCATTGGTCACTAGTCCTGCACAAACACATTTGGGAAACGGGGCATAAATATTTCCTTAATGAAGAGCCATGTGATTAGATTCGCATTTTGTTGAAAACCAATCTTTTTCAAACTTAATTGATCATATAACTTTTCCCCCTAAAAAACTGACTAACATCACATGGGTCTAATATTCTGGGGACTACAGTTTGCAGACAAGTTAAAGTTTAAACGATAGTAATGTTTCCCTGAATCTAGACTCAGAAGCTTTATTAACTTCATCTAGGTAACAAGGATAGAATTAACCATTTAGGTTTTTAACCACTTGCTGTGACCAAGGTTCTGATCTATTAGCACATGCAAGGACAATCCCAAACAGCTTGAGAACTCTTTGAATAATATTTTGAATATGGTGAAGATACTTTAAGTCTGAAAGAAATACACAAGGCTGTACATACAGTCTTCTAAAGCGTATGGTATGTGTTTCCTTATAGCTTTAAGCCTGAAATATTTGCAGAGACTATCTTTCAGAAATGCATGATTATCAAGCAAAAATATTTCAAATCCAAAGGCTGTTTACCTTTTGCAGATAAAAAAGGTCCCAAACCAAAATGTTTTCAGCCATTTGGCAAAGACAAATGTGATTTTTCCCTGTTCATCTTTCTTTTTTCTTTTTGTTTCTTTTCTCTTTCCTTTCCTCTTGTTATTTCTCCATTCTACCCCTTCCCTCTTCAACTATTGCATCTGCAGACTGGGAGAATGGATGTGATAATAATTCTTACATAGATAACTCTATATCCAAAAGTTTTTAGCCATCTTCAAGCTGAACTTGAGAGTCTTCACCTTAAAAAGAGATTTCCATTGAGATTAACCAGGGTTTGCAGGTTAATAAAAACCATTCTGGTTGAAAATTAATTTCAGCCTTTATTTCATTCTGTGAACTATCAAATAAAATTAGGCTGTTCTTCTAGTCATTTATTTTGGGTTTGTTGGTATGTTTAATATACACCAGAGATGCTTTTTATTTGATTTTTAAAAATAATTATATTTGTAAAGAAAAAGAAGTTTCAAAGCTAGGGGGATTATGTAAGTATATATACTATTTCAGTTGCTGCAGGGTATTTATTGATTCATTCTACAATAAAACATTTCACACAGAATGCCTGCTTAACGGGGAACAATATGTAGTCCAAGGATTTCCTTTAGATTTATTAGGAGACTGAAATTTTATTTTTATTTGCTCTGATAAACACGAAATCCAATCTCCCAGACCTTAAATCCAGCACTTAGAAGAGTAACTCCCTCCAAAGAGACTTTGAGACAGCTTAATTTCTCCAGTGGGAAGCTTTATATACGCGCCACCCAGGCATAACCTGGCATTTTGATAAGCTTGGTTGAAGATCCCAATTAAAAAATGTTTCACAAGCACAACCAGTAATGTACTCTTTAAAATACAAAGAGGAAACAAATTACCTACCTCTTGACTCCTTTACTCACTCTGAAAATGACTTCCATACAAGACAGGGAACAAACCAAGTCATGAAGTAAGACTTGAAAGTTTGAACAGTATAGACACTTTACCTGCAAGGATTTTTCACAACATTTCTAAGCTGATTCCTTGGTTTGTACTATCAAAGCAGAAATCTAAAGTTAAGAAATAAAAGCTTGATTCTGTTTTTTTTTCCCTTTCCTTTGTCTCTTTCAGCAGGTTATTTTCCTGTGTCATAAGGAGTTAGTTTAAACAAGGATGCAGATTACTATTAAATGAACTAATCACAGCAGAGAGTGGCAAATAAAAAGTTTAAAAATATTTGCCTT
>NW_011494784.1:2606282-2608438 GCF_000754665.1 Bison bison bison
AATATTCCAGACTTCAGGCAGCTCAGATAAAATATTTGTTTTTATGGCATTAAGAAGGAGAAAAAAGTGATGACCTCCAGAATGGTTTAGAGGATTTTCTAAAAAGTCTGCTCTTCACGGTCTAGTAAATGAAGTTCCAGTTGCCTTCAGTTCAGTTCAGTTCAGTCGCTCAGTCGTGTCCAACTCTTTGCGACCCCATGAATTGCAGCAGCCAGGCCTCCCTGTCCATCATCAACTCCCGGAGTTCACTCAGACTCATGTCCAGTGAGTCGGTGATGCCATCCCGCCATCTCATCCTCTGTCGTCCCCTTCTCCTCCTGCCCCCAATCTCTCCCAGCATCAGAGTCTTTTCCAATGAGTCAACTTTTCGTGTGAGGTGGCCAAAGTACTGGAGTTTCAGCTTCATCATCATTCCCTCCAAAGAAATCCCAGGGCTGGTATCCTTCAGAGTGGACTGGTTGGATCTCCTTGCAGTCCAAGGGACTCTCAAGAGTCTTCTCCAACACCACAGTTCTAAAGCAGCAATTCTTTGGCGCTCAGCTTTCTTCACAGTCCAATTGCTTTAGAATTAGGGAAAATTGATGAAGTACTGACACTGAAGCACAAATGAGGACACACAGTAAAGATAGTTCTTAAGAATGCAATCAGATTGTGTGTGTGTGTGTGTGTGTGTGTGTGTGTGTGTGTGTGTGTATGGGCATGTATGCTCAGTTGTGTCAGACTCTTTGCGACTCCGTAGCATGCCCGGTTCCTCTGTCCATGAAATTTTCCAGGCAAGAATACTACGCTGCTGTTGCTGCTAAGTCGCTTTAGTTGTGTCTGACTCTGTGTGATCCCACAGATGGCTGCCCACCTGGCTCCCCCGTCCCTGGGATTCTCCAGGCAAGAACACTGGAGTGGGAACACTGGAGTGGGTTGCCATTTCCTTCTTCAATGCATGAAAGTGAAAAGCGAAAGTGAAGTCACTCAGTCATGTCCGACTCTTTGTGACCCCATGGACTGCAGCCTACCAGGCTCTTCTGTCTATGGGATTTTCCAGTCAAGAGTACTGGAGTGGGGTGCCGTTGCCTCCTCCACCAAGAATACTATGCTGCTGCTTCTGCTGCTAAGTTGCTTCAGTCATGTCAGACTCTGCGACCCCATAGACGCAGTCCACCAGGCTCCCCGTCCCTGGGATTCTCCAGGCAAGAACACTGGAGTGGGTTGCCATTTCCTTCTCCAATGCATGAAAGTGAAAAGTGAAAGTGAAGTTGCTCAGTCGTGTCCGACTCTTAGCAACCGCATGGACTGCAGCCTACCGGGCTCCTCCATCCATGGGATTTTCCAGGCAAGAGTACTGGAGTGGGGTGCCATTGCCTTCTCCACAGGAATACTATGCCTGGGTTCAAATCTGGTCTTGGACATCTACTAAACATGTAGAGCAAGTTTTTAAAAACCTACCTTGGTTTTCTCATTTGTAAAATGGGATGAATAGTAAAAAATACCCATCCTAAAGTGCGGGGAGCAAGCTCCGCCCCTGGCAAAGGTCTTGAGGAAGGAGGCTTGGCATACACAAAGGCGGGATCAAGCCTTAGGAGTCTCCCTGGAAATTCTCCAGCATCTACTCCCAAAACCAGAGTCTGCCTACTTTCTGCTTTGTGCTTTCACCTACACCTCTGACTTTACAGGGGGCTGTCCCCCACTACCTCTCTCTGAAAAAAGAGTTAGCTTACAGCTCCAGTTAATAATTCCTGGGTGTGACAGTGTTTCAACCTACAAACTCCTTTGGAAGTCCTCTAGCCTGCCTTAATAGGTTTTTTCGGCCACATCTGATTGCTCAGAGCCTCCCAACTGTGAGAGGCATGAGATGTTTTAAACTGTCTAAACACAGATTCCTTTGAGCAGTTAAAAGATTGATTAGAAATTGTATTGGTGAAGGGTTTTTCACTTATTGGGCCAATGTTTGCTGCTGAGTTTCCATATCCCTTACCTGCTGTGTCCCTGGCAGTGTATTGATTAATATAATTGGTGTAAGTAGTAGCTTTAATGTTTGTAACCTGGGACCCTTGAGTTAATTCTTTTTCTTGTTATAGCCCACCACACCTTTGCTCTGTAGGAATGCAACTTTATCTAATGCTTTTGGAGGGTGGCTCCTGACCAATCACCTTTAGAGAAAA